>NC_056737.1:662259282-662278485 GCF_019279795.1 Protopterus annectens | reverse complement strand
CCGGACCGTGTTCGACTTAGGTGTGATTCAGCATGCTCTCATGAATATGCAGAGCATGCTGACATCACTCAGTTTAACTGCAGCCTCCGTGTAAGAGTTATAACTCTTACACGGAGGCTTCGTGAATCCTGGGGTAAAGATCACAAGTCTGTGTTAGTTTCTTGTAGTCCATATTTTCATGTGATGTTCATGGGTAAGTATGTAGCTATAAACCTGGGATGTTGTTATTATTAAACATGGTGTTTGGATGGATGCATTTCTTGAGGCTGCATTTCCTTGTTGGCTTTAACTGTCTAACTGTAGAGATACAATGTCATTTTTATACAACTCATTAATGTAGATAGCCTGTTGACAAACTGGAAAATGAAAAGAGGGGGGCCAATATGTCAATAACGGAGTGAGAGACTTCATGGAAATGATACCAAAGAACTCAGAAAACAGAATGATGATTAGATGGGGATTTCTGAACTGAGTAAAATAGAATATGGCACCAGTGGAACGAAACACTCAAATGTCCTGGAACAAGGTAGTAGTTTCAGCCTTAAAAAAGTCACCATAAAGTTTTAGGACAGAGAAAAAGAGGTGCAGCATACACATGAAATCTTAGGGCACTCTGATAAAAGTGCAGGGAGAAGAAACAATTGGTATACCTTAAATTTTTACACCCAGGTGGTATTGCAGGCATTGCAGGGTCTGTAGATATGTCATGTGTAGAAAAATCTTTACACTAAACTAGGAACTGATCAGATATAGCTGTCTGACTTAGAAATAGAAGGCAGTGGCAGCTGGTGACTTCAAATTAAAGGAGGGCTTCAGGAGACAGCTGAATGGGTGGGGCCAATGGAAGAGGGTGTGGCCAACTAGAAAGGGGTGGAGCTATGCTCAAAACCACAACTGGAACTTTAATTAAATACGCTGCCCTGGGTGTCAAACAGTCATTACGAGAGTCCAATCAAGACAAAATGAAGTGCAGAAGAAAAAAATATTTCAATGCATTGGCTACATGACAACTTAATATCCAGATGGAAAAAGGTTGTGAGGCATGAAAAAATAAATTACTTTTTAAATACATTACTAGAATGCCAGTCAAAATCAAGTATAAAAAAACAAGCAGCACTCAACTCAAACCACTACCCCTTGCACTGCAAGATACATTGCTTAAAGGATTCCGGCACAAGTTATGGACCACACATGATAGATTGGCATTCTGTTTAGTTTACCGGTAAAGCCTGCAAAGATGACTGCAAGTCTCCAACAAAAGATGACTGCAAGTCTCCAACAAATGTAATGAGTTTCTGAAAATACTGTAATCCTGTCCTTTTATTACAAATACTGTCATATGCATTTCAATACCCAAGGCTTATACATTATCTAGTTATGTAAATATTCTCTGCATGGCAACAACAAAAAGGCTTTCAATGCTGGTAATTCTTTAACAGTATGCTTATTAAAGCTTACTTGCATCTTACAATCTCCGACAAGCTTACCTGATGGTCATTAAATCATTGCTACTTAAACCGAGCAACAGGGCACTGTGACAGCAAGCATTTCCTGAATAATAAGAAGCATAAATCAACAGTATAAAAATATGACAGAAAACCAGAACATTCTGCAAAATCAAGGACAGATGAAAAGCCACGGTCGTACTTGTGGTCTACCTTGGATGGGGGAATACTCTGCATACTTACACTGCATAACTGCTCCTTGCCTTCCTTGGACACATCCACAGCCACTACAATGGGGAGTGGGGTGCAACAAGTATGTCACAATTTGAAATGTCTCTGGCTGATGGTGATGGCTTCAGAGCAAGAAATCTGGACAAAGCCATACATAGAACTAGAAGTGGGACACAGGCCCAAAAATAAGTACAATTTTTAAATATTGCTCTTATTAACTTAGATAATAGAACAGTAGTAGGTCTTGCATTAGTACGAATTTTCTGAAAGGTATGACATCTGAAACTCAAATGTATGCCATTATGTTCTAACTTCAATCTTTAATGACTTGCCATTTGCCAGAAAACCACAATTTTATGAAAAACAGACCAAACATGTGATGCAAAAATATAAATTTGCCACACAATACAGCTGGGAACCTGTCAAAAAAGGGACACCTTTTTAATATGAACACTGTTACATTGAGCAGCTAACAAAATAAGAGCATCTACATGCATTTCTGAAATAAAAGTAATCTATAACTCTGATGATTCCAGTTATATATAATTGTAAACCCTCCACGCTTTCTTCCAAAATTGCCATTTTGAGGAGGGATTATTAGGGGAGAGCAACATTTTGAGCCAAAATTGGGGACAATTGAGAGGTTTGGATATTCCTTATTCTACAAATCGATTTGCACATACCTCTCAACCTCTTAATGCAGGAAATCTGGACAGGGCCAAATATATTGGGGGAACATACAAACACTACTAAAAATTGCTCTTGTATAAACTTATGACAGTTGATAGAATAACAGGTCTTTCATTAGCATGCATTTTTCTGAAGGTTATGACATCTGAAACTCAATGTCTGTCATTTAGTGACTTCATTCCTAAATGATTTGCTAGAAAACCACAAATTTTATGAGGAACAAACCAAAAATAAGAAGCAAATATCTATTCATTCTGCAAAAATATGGACAACTGGGAGGTATAGCTCAACCGGGGCTGTCTGAGTTTGCTACCCTTCCCCCCCTCACAAAATCATGGTCGAATGGAGCCCCCCCCCCCTGCAGTCATTCCAATGTCCCATTCCTTGGTTATTTTGCCCCAGTTACCATAAACACTGTAATGTGCATACTGCTTTACTTCTGCGATGATTTAGATTTATTTGAAAGTTTTATTTTGCATTTTACAGCACAAACCGTAATAGATATCTGTTAAACAAAGCAACGCAGTCTCACAATGAAAATACACTTAGCATTAAAACTTCTCTGCCCTTGGAACTCACATGCATTGAAACAGCATTGAAACCCACATTCAAAGAAAATACATTTTGCCAGTGGCAGATAAAGATTAACTCTGGGCTGTTTTCAAAATCATAGGCCCCTTGAACATGAAACATACACATGCTCTTTGATACACCTTCCTGACTGTATTACATTATATTCCTTGTACAATACAGTACAGTTGTTAGAGGGCATTTTAAATTTATTGTTTTGAACATTTTTCAGTAAACAATGAAACAAAATGCATGCACCAATGACAAAACTGCCCAATTTAGAACATTTCCATCATAAAAAGTCTACTCAACCTTCTATAGTCCACCAGTAGCAGTAAATATGCACAATCTCTGAAGTAGTAAAATCCACATTAAAGAAATCTGTAACTAATAAAGAGGTTGCTGCTAGCAAACAACTTTATATGCCATTGTTTCATCTACAAATAAAGTGCCTGTTGCCCTTGAAGAATAAATTGCCCATGTTGCATGTATTAAAAAAATGATAAGCTAGTAATACAGCAATAGGGAATGGATGGCAAACTGATAACAGGTTCATAGTTACTAGGTATCTTTGCCAAAAAGGACTGCAGCATCCACCCCCTTTACAACACAGTACAGTATCAGCAATGCATCTACCTACTGTGGGAGTAGAACCCACAGCCTTCTGCATCAAAAGCAAGTACACTACCTGTTGTGCTATTAACAATGCAAGCAAACTTAGCATAAGCAGCACTAAACTTTTGTTCCCCTGCAGCTCTCAGCTCCTTGTAAAATCTACTCGATACTCAGCTGTATCTCTGAACTTTGCAGCACAAGAAATCTGGAAAAACCCAAAATTTATTGGGGGGACAAAAGCCCAAAAACCAGGGACACATTTTAAACATTGCTTGTATAATGTTGGAAAGTTGCTAGAATAAAATTCTGTGTTACCACCATACATTTCACTGCCACGTCTTGAACCCAGAGGACCCTGTGGAAAACAGTCAGAGAAACATACCACTATGCCAAATCAGCTGAAACAGAGGAAGACAAACTTAAATGGCTACCATTTAGTGAATTCAGTTCTCACCATAGCTGTCAACCTCTTAGCAAAAAACACCTGAAAAAAGCCAATAATGTGGGAATACAGCAGCCAAACATATCCAGTGAATTCAGTTCTCACCATAGCGCTCAACCTCTTAGCAAAAAACATGTGGACAAAGCCAGTAATGGGGGGAATACAGCCCCCAAACATTCAGTGAATTCAGTTCTCACCATAGCTCTCAACCTTAGCACAAAATACCTGGATGAGGACAATAATGGGGGAATACAATCCCAAAAATACGGGAAAATTTAAAATATCCATGTTATAAACTTAGACAATTGCTAGAATAAAAGGTTTTGTGTTACCATGTACTTTCTGAAGAATATTATGTCTGAAATTCAAATGTCTGTTATTTTTAAACATTTGCTAACCAGGAAACTAGTCTGACTTGGAACAAAACAAAGCCAATTTTCAGCAGAGCACGGAGAAACACTCCAAACACATCTTTGTAAGGGATGGGAGGACATGCAGACTCCACACAGAAGGCACCCCAGCCAAGAATCAAACCAGAGAACCTGTAGCTGTCAGGCAACAATGCTACCAGTGCACCACTGCACTACAAACCTTTGCAAGGAAAAATGAAGGTACAGAAGCCACAGATTTTATGAGGAACAGAACAAATATGAGGCAAAAATCTGTATTTTTTTACAAATAGTGGTGGGTAGGGAATTCAGGTCCTTGCCACCTGCATCCAAGGTACAGGGTTCAAGCCTGAGTATCTCTACCCACCACTATGCGTTAACAGGGGCATTTTACACACAGACACACACACACTCCACTGCCTGCAAATGTGTCCGGAATCCTCTACTTAAACTCTAAGCAGCAAACCTCCAAACTCGAATCCATGAAGTAGCAAACCTCCAAACCCACGTGCGACTTCAACACTTCACCTGCAAGAGCTTAAAACTCAACTTACCTCTCTCCTTATTGGTCCTGCGCTCGAATCCCTGTGAGAGCTTAACCTCACCTCTCTCTTGATTGGTCCTGTCTGCGGACCAAGCAGCCCGGAGCTCCTCTGTTCTGTGCGGTTGTCTACCGCAGAGATTCCTGGGCATCTGCGGGGCAGAAAATACCTTCCCTGTATCTGGACTGTTGACTCAGGCAGTCAGAGTTTGCACTGATTCCTGGGCATCTGCGGGGTAGTCTGAGTGTGTCCGCGCATGCACGGAAGTTCCGGTACTCATAAAAAATCTTTTTTTTTTGTTTTTTTTAATTTTATGTTTCACATTTTTTATTTCTTTTGTTTCTAGGTGGGAGGGCTGCAGTCCTATAGCATGAGTGGCCCCTGACAGAAGGTGATGTACTCTGTCACAGGATGCATTGTTTGAATTTGCAAAACTGGTTAACTTGTAAAACTGGAAAGGTGATGATATTTTTGAAGTCTTTGATAATCCTGGCCAAAACTTTATGGTTGAGTATTTACCCTCAAATAAACCCCAAAAGAAATAATACTCAAGTCCATCTAGTAGTCCGAGCATTTAAAGAACTTTACAGAAAAGAGATTCCAAAAGATAGACTAGACTATATACATTGGAATCTGTCTTCTTTTGGTCAGAATTTCTTAAAAGCAGTGGAAAGCTCACTCCATTGACATTAAATCTGCTTTTTGCAATATTAGACCTCTGTTATGATGTTTGTTTGCTCTTGTTTTGAGGCAAGAAGTACAGGATGATTCTGGAAAGTTAAGAATCATGTTTTGGCCTGGCAGGTACATTGCTCTATTGGTATAACAAAATAAAATACATCATTGTTAATCTGCCAGTTTGACCCCCCCCATGCTCTGCTGGCTGAAAAAGAACAATAACTTCACTGAATTTCTTGCTTACCACGTGGATGCCTTTCTGTGTATGGCTCACAGAGTTTTGCCACTTCAGTTTCTCTACCTTTAAATCACCCTTCTGGTTATCTGTAAAGAGCAGGACTGCTTTTGTTAAGAAGAATTAGGAATTAGACTTGTCTACTATTGATGGAATGGTGTTGATGCACCAAGTACGATATATATAAATATTTATTCTGTCTTCATGGATCCATCAAGATTCAAAACATGGTTGAGAAGGACTTACAAGTAAAAAATGGGAGAAATTTTGTATGTTACTAAATAAAAAGCAAACTGACCCAAAACGGGCAGAGAAACTCCACTTTAATGACATGAGCAGAAAACAGCAAGTCCCATAAACTAAGCGCTTTCACCATTAAAATATGGCTTCCTCAGTTACATGGGATACAAACAACTTGGTTTAAATGGAGTGATGTAAGCAAAACCAACCAATCATTTAATGTGATGTCACGTTGAATTAGTTTTTAAAAAAAAACACACACAGTTAATAAAGGTAAATAAAACCTTCAGTTTTCTCCAGAAAACACAAAACACTTTTACAGCTTATATAAACATATGATTAAAAAACATATATATTATATATGTGTAATCAGGGGCGGCCCGTGCTATTGGACTGCAGCCCTCCCAGCTGTAAAATAAGAAATTTAAACAAAATATAAAATAAAAATAACAAAAAGAAAATAATAAAACGAACCATGAGTCCCGGAACATCGCGCATGCGTGGCATTTCTGATACTCGGACTGCTGGTGAACCAGTCTGGAGCATGCGCACAGAATCCAGACTGTCTCCACCAGCAGTCCAGACTACATGTGCCTCCACATTTACCCAGCAGTCTATGCAGTAATTCTAACTGCATAGACTGGAAGGGGATTGGACTGCAATGTCCTCAGGCAGGGTGGTCTCACGGGACAGAGAGAACAAGCCTTAGGTTCTCTTGCAGGATAACAGCTCCTCGGGCACGACAATAATGGTGTAGGATACAACAAAGCTTCGGACGTGCAGGTAAGAGGTGGGTGTGTGTGTGTGTGTGTGTGTGTGTAATGCCCCAGTCACTACATGGTGGTGGATAGAGAATAAGGCTTGAACCCTGTACCTTGGGCCCAAATGGCAAGAGCCTGAATTGCCTACCCACCACCATTTGTAAAAAAAAAAATGCAGATTTTTGCCTCATATTTGTTCTGTTCCTCATAAAATTTGTTCCTCATAAAATCTGTGGTTTCTATATGTTTGTTTCTCAGCACAGCCAGTTGTGCAGTGGTGCAGTGGCACCATTGTTGCCTAACAGCTACAGATTGTCTGGTTTGATTCTTGGCTGGGGTGCCTTCTATTTGGAGTCTGTATGTTCTTCCTGTGTTTGTGTGGGTTTGCTCTGGTGTCCTCTCATCTTACAAAGACATGTCTGGAGTGTTTCTTCCTCTGCCAAAAATTGCCTTTTGTTCCAAGTCAGACTTCCCTGGTTAACAAATGTTAAATAAATAAAAATGACAAGCACTGGAATTTCAGACTTCATATTCTTCAGAAAGTACATGGTAACACAAAATCTATTATTATAGCAAGTTTATAAGATGGATATTTGAAATTTGTCCCTATTTTTGGGACTGTATTCCCCCATTATTGGCTTCGTCCAGGTTTTTTGTGCCAAGGCTGAGAGCTATGGTGATAACTGAACTCACTGAATATGTTTGGGGGCTGTATTCCCCCATAATTGGCTTTGTTCAGGTGTTTTGTGCCAAGATGTTGACAGCTATGGTGATAACTGAATTCACTGAATGTAGCCATTTAAGTTTCAGTCTTCCTCTTTCATAAAATAGATGATTGATTTGGCATAGTGGTATGTTGCTGTGACTGTTTTGCACAGGATCCTGAGTTCAATGCTTGGCAGTGAAATGTATGGTGGTAACACAGCATTTTATTCTAGCAACTTTCCAACATTATACAATTAATGTTTAAAATGTGTCCCTGTTATTTGGTCTTTTGCCCCCCCCCCCAAATTTTGGCTTTTTCCAGATTTCTTGTGCTGCAAAGTTCAGAGATACAGCTGAGTGTCAAGTAGATTTTACAAAAAGCTGAGAGCTGCAGGGGGACAAAAGTTTAGTGATGCTTATGCTGAGTCTGCTTGCATTGTTAATAGCATAACCGGTAGTGTACTTGCTTTTGATGCAGAAGGCTGTGGGTTCTACTCCCGCAGTAGGTAGATGCATTGCTGATACTGTACTGTATTGTAAAGGGGGTGGATGCTGCAGTCCTTTTTGGTGAAGATACCTAGTAACTCTGAACCTGTTATCAGTTTGCCATCCATTCCCTACTGAAATTATTAGATGACTTTTCCTTCTTCAGAGAGTGTGCATATTTACTGATACTTTGATCATGTTTTCCCCATGAAGCAAGTAGATAGTTGTTTTCAGGCTTATCATTTTTTAATGAAACATAAGCAATTTATTCCTCAAGGGTAACAGACACTTTATTTGTAGATAAAACAATGACATATAAAGTTGTTTGCTAGCAGCAACCTCTTCGTTAGTTACAGATTTCTTTAATGTGGAATTATTTAGATGACTTTTACTTCTTCAGAGATTGTGCATATTTACTGATACTGGTGGACTGTAGAAGTTTGAATAGACTTTTATGATAGAAATGTTCTGAATTGGGCAGTTTTGTTGTTATTGGTGCATGCATTTTTTTCATTGTTTACTGGAAAAATGTTCAAAACAAATTTAAAATGCCCTCTACAGCTGTACTATATTGTACAAGGAATATAATTTAATAAAATCAGACTGTGTATGTTTCATGTGCAAGGAGCCTATGATTTGAAAACAGCCCAAAGTTAATCTTTATCTGTCACTGGCAAAATGTATTTTCTTTGAATGTGGGTTTCAATGCTGTTTCAATGAATGTGAGTTTCAAGGGCAGAGAAGTTTTAATGCTAAGTCTGTTTTCATTGTGAGATTGCATTGCTTTGTTTAGCAGATGTCTTAGTGTTTATGCTGTAAAATGCAAAATAAAACTTTCAAATGAAGTCCCAATCATCATAGAAGTAAGGCAGTATTCACATTAGTGTTTATGGTAAATGGGATGAAATAGACAAGTAATGGTTCATTGGAATAGCTGAAGGGGGAAGGCTCCATTTGACCACGATTTTGTGAGGGGGAAGGGCGGCAAACTCAAAGACAGCCCCGGTTGAACTATACCTCTCAACTGTCCAGATTTTCACAGAATGAATAGATTTTTGCTTCTTATTTTTGGTTTGTTCCTCATTAAATGTGTGGTTTTCTGGCAAATAATTTAGGAATTAAGTCACTAAATAATGACAGACACTGAGTTTCAGACTTCATAACCTTCAGAAAAATGCATGCTAAAGCAAGACCTGTTATTCTATCAACTGTCTCAGTTTATACAACAATTTGTTGTACTGTTTATAAGTATATTTGGCCTTGTCCAGATTTCCTGCATTAACAGGTTGAGAGATATATGCAAATAAATTGCTTTAAAGAATTAGGCATATCCATACCTCTGAACTGTCCCCGATTTTGGCTCAAAATGTTGCTCTTCCCCTACTAATCCCGCCGTAAAATGGCAATTTTGGAAGAAAACGTGGAGGGTTTACAATTAAGAAATAACTGTAATAATCAGAGTTATAGATTACTTTTATTTCAAAAATGCATGCATATTTCTTTTATTTTGTCAGCTGCTCATGTTAGTAGTAATAATATTAAAATATTTTATAATATTAAAAAGGTGTCCCTTCTTTGACAGGTTCTCAGCTGTATTGTGTGGCTATTTTATATTTTTGCATCACATTTTGGTCCATTTTTCATAAAATTGTGTTTTTTTGCCAACGAAGGTACGCCCATTCACGCATGTCTCCACGCAGAAGACGCTCTAGCTGAGAATCGAACTGGACAGCGTCTTACTGTGAGGCGACAATGCTACCGTAGCACCACCACCGCAGCACTTGACTAATGTATTTTAAAAGTAATTTATTTTTTCATGCCTCACAGTCTTTTTGTTTCCCTCTAGATATTAAGTAAGCTGTCATGCAGTTAATGCATTGAAATATTATTCTACACTTCACACTGTCTTGATTGCACTCTCATAATGATGGTTTGGCACCCAGGGCAGCGTATTTAATTAAAGTTCCAGGTTTTGTGGTTTTGAGCATAGCTCCTCCCCTTTCTAGATGACCACACCCCTTCCCATTGGCCCCACCCATTCAGCTGTCTCCTGTCGATTTGAACTCACCAGCCGCCACTGTGTTTAATAGATGTGTTACTGAAATGTCAAGAAATAAAATGCAGTTAATGAATTAACTTTAAATGACCCTTGCACTTTCTTTTAAAATGGATAATACTGCAATGTTGTCATTCAAGCCTGGGGGGATGTGGCATCAAGCCTAATTTGCCATTTTATCTCCATAATTTCTACTTTTAATCATCTCTTCCCCTTTCACATGGTAGCACCTTGTCTATCACAAAAAAGATAAACTTGTTAAAGTTACTGCAGGTTATACTGTGCATGTATAGAGCATTATGCTGATTTTTAGATTTGATTGCTCTCACATGTTCTGCTATTCTATCCCTTAATCTAAATATAGTCTTGCCCACGTAGAAACTGTGGCAGCTCATGCATGTAGCAACATATACTAACATAGTAGAGTTACAGCTGCACCTTCCTGGGCAAGATAAAATACGTTCAGATCCATGAATGGAAACATAAGGGCCATCACTGATATATCTGCAAAACTTACATGCTCCACACTAAAGCATTATAGACCTTTGTCTGCTCCATTTAGAATCCTCAGGAATATTTTTTAATATTCCTTCCTCTGTTAAAAACAATCCTTGGCTTGTGCCCCAAGATATTCTTACTGGTTTCATTGAGACCAATCTGCCAAGCATTGTTGATGGCTATTGATAGTGGTGCAGCACAGTGATTATATCTCAAAATCATAGCACTAACATTACTCATCTCCTTGTTTATAGTTTTCTTCAGTATTTCAGAACACAAAATAGGCTGCACTACAGTACTTCTCTTATTAAGAATTTCATGCCTAACTTTCAATAATAGTTTTAGGGAGTACCCCCTTTCCAAAAACATCCCTACCAGTTTATATAATTCCTCTCTAAAGGTGTCATTGTCACTCACTAGTCTTGACAATCTACCCATCTCACCCTTAATAATTCCCTTCTTTTGATGAAAAGGGTGACAACTGTCAAAATGTAACAAGAATTAGAAAAAGTTTTCTTCCTGTATATGTTACTATGTAAAACTCCCCCTTTTTTGGTTAGATGGATATCCAGAAAGTTAGTTTTATCTGGGTGCCATGAACTAGTAAACTTAAGGAATGGGGTAGTGCTGTTCAAAAAATTAACAAACTTTGTAGACTCACGTTCATTACCTTGCCACAAAATCAGAATATCATCTAAAAACCTATTGTATAACAGGATATTGGACATAAATTCTGAAGGAAAGATAAAAGTTTCTTCCCAATGCAAAAGCACTAAATTGGAAAATATAGGTGCGCACTTTGCTCCCATGGCTACCTCAGATATTTGGTGGTAAATCTCCCCCTCAAAACTAAGAAAGTTGTAGTTTAGTATAAGTTCCATAAGCTCCACCAGGATGTTTATCCTTGTTTTGTCAATAACTTTGCTTCTCAATAAACTCTCACGAAAGAAATACAACCCCTCCTCATGGGGTATAATAGAAAATAAATTAATCACATCCACTGTAAGAAAAGAAAAGGTATCAGATACCCCAATAGCTCCAAGTCGATCCAAAAAATGTCAAGAGTCTCTTAGTATATATTCTGCCTCACCCACAACCTTATTAGTTATCTCATCTCAGCTGCAACATTACTATGTTAATGTATGTTGCTACATGCACGAGCTGACACAGTTTCTACGTGGGTAAGACTATATGTAGATTAAGGGATAGAATAGCAGAACATGTACATATATATATATACAATACTAGTGTATCCAGCTTATGCAGATACATACATTAAAAATTTTTATGAAATATAAAATGCTAATATTAATATATATATATATATATATATATATATATATATATATATATATATATATAATCAGACAATCTAAAATACAATGTAAAAAATATATAGAAAATGTATTGTATTAAAATCTAAAAATTCAAGAGAATCAATGTTTCAAAGGTCGAGCTTTTAAAAAAGGTTTAAGTGACACCATTTGATTCAACCCTGGGGGCTTGTCTGCATTAAATCTAATAATCCATCTCTGCTCAGCAGCTTTTGTGTCATTATATAAATTACCTCACCTTAATTTCTCAGACAATATTTGTAAAACCAGAAATTTAAAAATATGTTCAGGTCCTGTATTCATATTGTGCATAGCAATCACACTATTCTCCTTGCAGTTCCTAATATCCCAATAATGTTAGAGGATCCTGTCCTTCAGGCATCTATTGGTCTTACCTATGCAGAAGCTGTAGCATACTACACAGTAGGTGAAGTAGACCACTTTTGATGTGGTACAATCAGCGTAGAGATTACAGCTATAGCTGAATTTCTTCGAGGGATGTGTAAAAGTCCTGCCATTGTGTATGTGTTTACATGCTCCACAATTTCTACACATGTATGTGCCCAATCTATCTGATCTACTGACATTATTGGTTGCGGCATTACTATAACATAGTTCATTTCTCAATGTTCTATTGTTCCTAAAAGTGAAACTTGACTTAGTACCAATTATACCCTGTAGGTTGTCAATCATGGATAGAATACCCCAATTTTTGGTTACTATATCACATACTAAACTTATGTTGCTTGCAAAAGTGAGTAGCATCCTAAGTGTGTTGTCTATGTCTATATGTATATGCATTACCTCATCGCGATCATTGACTTGCCCGCTTGCTCGAGTTGTAGTGTGCGTATCATAATAGGGTCTACATCTACCCGCCCTATTGCTCCAGCCATCTAGAATGCACCTATCTATAGTTCTAGCATCATAGCCCCTGTTTAAAAACTCAGATTTAAGTTGGTCCAGGGCTATTTGTAGTTCATCATCATCATTAAACAGTCTCATAATCCTGTATACTTGGCCTTTGATGATGTTGACCTTGGTGTGGTTCGGGTGCATGCTGGTGTTATGTAGGAATGTGTTTTTTCTAACATGTTTCCTAAACAAACCAGTTCTAATCTGGTTTAATTCATCTTTTCTTACTTTGACATCAAGAAAGTCAATTTCACTCATGGAATATTGAGAGGTAAATCTAAGGAATTGAGTGGTATTATTGAGGTAACTGAAAATGCATTTAGCTCTACCTCTGTACCATTCCACAGCAAAACAATATCATCCACAAACCTGACATACAACTCGATATACCTGCCATATGTACTATTTGGTTAACACATGTGTGTGTTCCCATTGAACCAAGGAAAAGTCGGTGTAGCTATTCGCACAAGCTGTGCCCATAGCCACACCAACCTTCTGTAAGTATTTCTGTTGTTGAAATATAAGAAAACATTATTGGTCAGTACTATATCCAACAAAGCACAAATGAGGTCACATTTGTTCTTGTTATAATCTACACTGTGAAGTAGTTCCCTTATGGTCTCTATTCCCCATTCATTCAGAATCACCGTGAATAATGATTCTATGATCATTGTTACCAAGAAACAATGATGGTTGGTATCTATATTCATCCATTTTATCCTAAGAGTTTCAAGAAAGACCTTAGAATCTCTTAGCACAGTCTCACAATTAGATAGGAGTGGATGTAGATTTTTCTCAATAAAAATAGATAGAGGTTCAGTAACCCATCCTTTACCCGAGACTATGGGGCGCATGGGTGGAACTGACAAATGCTTATGTATCTTAGGTAAGCCATAAATCTCTGGTATAGTGGGATTACTGACCGAAAAGTGTTCAAACAGTTCTTCATTAATCATACTGGTAATTAACAAATCAAACATCAAAAAGGATACTTTATCAATAACACTTCTTACAAAGTTGTTAGATATATGTGGAGTCATCATCTAATAATCGTAACATTTGTTCAACGTATAGCTGTTTATCCATCACCACTATTCCCCCTCCCTTGTCTGCCGGTCTTATTTCAATAGAATGCATGTGTTTTAAATCAATCATAGCATGATATTCATCTTTGCTCAAATTATAGAAAGTGTTAGAGCTGCAATTATTGCTCACATCCAACTTCTCTCTTAGTTCTCGGTCACAGACGTCAAGGAATGTTTCAATAAGTGCATTACATGGTGGAATAAACGTACTCTGTTTTTTAAATAAATTGCTGGTCATAAGAGGGCTGTTGCCAAACAAAGTTTTAAGTGTTAAACTCTTCCAAAAAGTCTAAGGTCTTTTATTACATCAGTTAAATCAGCTTTCTTTGCTGGAACAAAACTGAGCCTTTTATTTAAAAGTCTCACCTGGTTTTCAGTCAATGGGTGTGACGAAATGTTAATATATATATATATATATATATATATATATATATATATATATATATATATATATATATATGGTGTTGTCGCTAGGATTATCAGGTTTTTATTATATATAGTTATACACCATACAAGGTTATACACATGTCTTAGTTATCTTAGCTATAATTCCTTTGGTGTATGGTCTTTTTATTTGCATAACTGTGCTAATATGTACTGATGCACTAATTGTTATGTCATTATTAGGTACAACTGAAATTTTGAAACATCATGTGACTAACCTCCAGTATTTAATGAATTATGGGATTTTTAACTGTTGTCTGATGAAGGGGTAGATCCCTGGAAGCACTTACCACTGTTTTCTAAGGATTTATTCTTTGTAACTTTGTTTTGATTTTTTCTTTATTTTTGTAATAAATTTCCCAGCTGTGGTACTGTCAATGTTATAACTGTGTTTGTAGATTCTCTTACAAATATGCCTTTTGGTTTTACCTATGTAGAAACATGTGCAACTTATATAAACTAGTATGTAAACTAATCCTTTACTACCACAGTTTCCCTTAGTTTGAAACACTTTATCAAAGTGGGGGCAGTTAAAGTAATCAAGTTTCTTAAAAAAACACACACATCCTTCACATTGTGGGGGACAAAATTCAAAAATGTCTTGAGGGTCCTGTCAACAAAAACAGCTAAGGGGTAAGTTTTTGACCCCTGTGCCACAAGAATCAGTCTATAAGGGATATCCAAGTGGTCTTTATGGACCTTAGGAATACCAAACAAAGCAGGAGTCAGATGTTTTTTTTTTAATACAAAAAACTGTAGTTGTCCAAAGATATAGTACCTTGCATAAGGGAATGCACTAAAAATAAATCAATGTTCTTCTATGCAATATAAATTTCATTTTTGGACATTATAATGTATTTGCTGGTATCCTGTAAAACATGAAATGTCTTACTAACATATGACAACTTGTCCACCAGTACTGTACCTCCACCCTTGTCAGGTTTCATCACTCTAATATGATTGTTGGGTCATAGAGATTTTAAAACCTCCCATTCTTTCTTACTTAAATGCCAGTACCATAATTTTAGTTTTGTGAAATTCATAAAGATCTGTTTCGCAAATCATTTCAAAAGTAGCCAGTGTTGGATTCAGTGCTAGATTATAGGTACATTTCTTCCAGTGTTGTCTTTGCAGTGCTCGTGAACTGTACAGAAAGATTCATTTTTCAAGTAAACAGACTGAGTTCCAAAATTAAATTGGAGAGGTCCACAGAACTGTTGGTGGTGAATTTAAAGCCTTTATAAAACAAAGAAAAGTGTTCAGTAGTGATATTAACATTTGTATAATTAAATATGTTAAAGCCTTTATGATGTAACACCTTCCCATCATCTGTTGTTTTAATTTCTACCCAAGTATCTGAGGGTCTATATCACATTATCAAAATTCCAAAATGTCAAACACCATAAGCTCGACCTTGGAATCTTGAAATGTGATATACTTGAACGCTCAGAACAGTGAATTTTTTCCAAGGGAAAAAATTTGCTGTTCCAAGAATACACACACACACAGCACAAGCACACCAAAATACATAATCCACACATACACACTTCACAGAACCCTACACTAAACCGTACATACACTGCTAGCTATCCACTTACCTTAACCCAACCCTAACCCTAAGGTCCCTAACTAACGCACACTCACCTTACCCGCTCCCAAACCCCAAGGTCCCTAACTAATGTACACTCACCTTACCTGCTCCCTAACCCTAAGGTCCCTAACTAACAAACACTCACCTTACCCACTCCCTAACCCTAAGGTCCCTAACTATCGCACACTCACCTTAACTGCTCCCTATCCCTAAGGTCCCTAACTATCACACACTCACCTTACCTCGGTCCGTTCACACACTTACCTTAACCCAGTCCGTCACTTTCGCACCACAGTCAAGGAAATAGTGAAGCCGCAGGAACGGCCCACCGAAAATAATCAGAGTTCTGCAGTTTCCCGATTTCAAGTGTTCGCTGAATTGGGGTCGATATTATAATATTCGAAGTTTTAAGACTTCAATGTTATAATATAGACCCATATCTGGTTGTATATCTAGCTCAGTGTATAACCTCTGTTTGTTAAATTGTGTTAGGTTATGTAACTGTATCTCCTCCTGTTTTTTCCCCCTCCCTCTCCCCTTGCCCTTGTTTTTTTTTTTATCCCCATATACTGAATTTGGTGGTGTAAAAGGGAGAGCATCCTGAAAAATGTTATCTTGGTGTTCATACTATATATACACTTGGTATACATTGATTTTCATATAGTATTTGATAAGCATGAAGTAATTTTCTTGTTTTCCTGTCCAACTAATCCAGCACCTTTTGGGGACAGTCAGTCACCTCAAAACTGTAAGTTAGAACAGGAAAAGCAAATTGGTTTATAGCTTGGACTTTGTTCATGGATGTCAGGGGTGTTTTCAGTATTAATCTTAGTCTTCTAAAATATTATTTACTGAGTTTTGCTCACATTTGTACATGCTTTCTTTTTGATTCTTCATCAGTTCCTAAATATTTATACATTATCTCCTGGTCAAGTTTCTTTATATTAAATTCCTGTCCCAGACAGATATTTTCTAGATGCTATGAGAGAAAACACTATACCGGGTACCACACAATAACGTCTTATTTAAACAAAGTAAAAAGGAGAGGTGAGCGCTTTCGCAACCTTCGTTGCTTCATCAGACAAAGAATTAACTGTTCAACTGCTTGTTTTATATCACTCTCAGTCAAAAAATTTTTTCCAATTAGTGACATCATACAACTTTTGAAAATTTAAAGGCATATATGACAAGAATATTGTAAAATACGCATATAAAATATATATACACAAAAATGTAAAGTATGTTCATATTTATGCATATCTAATTTAAAACAGTTAAATAATCTCATTAAAAATGCATATATATAAAAAATGCATATAAATAAAAATGCATAGTATATTCATATTTATGCATATCTAATTTAAAAAAATTAAATAATCTCATAAAAATGCATATATATATAATATATATATAAAAAATGCATAATACAAAATATATATAATATAATATAATATAATATAATAAAAGAAATATATGTATATATATATATATTTTTTTATTTTATGCAAAAAATTAATTGTGTTGAAGGCGTCTAGCTTTAAGAAATGGAACCAGTGATGTACAACCATTTAAGCCTGGATATCTATCAGCATTGAGCTTGATAATCCATCTTTGTTCTCGGCTCTCTGTAAAATTTTCTATATCTCCTCCCCTCACATTTCTATGTATATGTTGTAAAACAAAGAACTTGAAAGAGTGTGAAGGGTCAGTGTTTAAAACATGTTGAGCAAGCACTAGTAGTTTTATTATTTCTGATGTCTCTTATGTGTTCCAATATTCTATCCTTTAAGTTTCTATTTGTTTTCCTATATAGAAGGCATGACATATTTGGCAGAAACAAAATAAATAACATCTGTGGTTTTACAGTCTGCATATGAATGAGAGTATAGTGTAAAATTTCTAACAGAATGAATATATGGTGTAGTACTATGAATATGTGTACAAGCAGTACAAGACCTACAAGGAAAAGTACCTTTGCGTCTGGAATTATAGGTAGTTTTTTTTGATGTCTTTATTACACAATTGTTGTTTTAATGTTAGATTATTTCTGAAACTGAAACTAGGTGCATTACCAATGAAAGAATGTAAACAAGGAATCTCATGTAAAATGTGCCAATGTTGTTTAATAATATTAGTATACTGATTAACATTACTAGCATACTGAAAAACTGCTCTAATGCTATTATTTTGTGTATTATTTCTCAAATTACTGCTATCTGACGTAATAGAATTAGAAGATTGAAAGTACGCTTTACATTTAGAGTCCCTGAGTGTCCAAGCATCAGAAATAGTTCTATCTATTTCATCCATATGATATCCTCTTCTTAAAAAATCAGTTTTCAATTTATTCAAAGCTAGTACTGCATCATTATCATTGTTGTGTAATCTTAATGTTCTGTATACCTGCCCCTTGAGCACATTTCTTGGAATGTGTCTAGGATGCATACTGGTTTTGTGCAGGTATGTATTTACAGCGTCTTTCAGTGAAAATATACAAGATAATAGAAACAACCAAGATCTATCAGAATTCTTTAACCAATATAAAAAACTTGAGAATCTGATGTACAAATACAAAAGACTCCAATGGCAACGGTTACATCTGCAAGCATCACTAGACTCCAAAATTATTCCACGTGGTCTAAGAATACTGAATATGCCTACATATGGTGAGTCTTTTCCTATTCTTTTGAGAAAATGGCAAGAATTGAATTTACAATTCAGTACAAAATATATGGATCTCTTAATTGACTTTTTTCTACCCATTGAGAATGAACTTAAAGCTGAAATCATTGCCACAGAATCAATTATTAATAAGAACTTTGTACAAGATACAGTTTTCTAAAAATGAATGAACTTCAGGATAACATCATGTCATATGAAAGGAAGCTGCAAAATATTAAACTATCAAAACTTAACAGAGACAAAAAAGATTTTGCTTTAAATAATGTCTTCTCATGGCCCAAAGAAAATAACTTTAGACATCAAACTGTTTCTGACAAGGCAAGGAATGTGCATACTACACCTTTAAATTCAGATTCCACCTATGCTGCAGTTACACAAGGCACTCCCTGTTCTCTGACAACTTTAATTATTTGCTGATGTAGGTTAAGGTCTCTGGTTCTAGTTTTATGATCTATATCATATTATCAAAACCTCAATCCATCGAACACCTCTTCATCAACCCGTTTTCTTCAAAACTTAAATCTGTTGAACGATCGTTCCATCAAACTTTTTCTCATGGTAAGTAACCA
>NC_056737.1:662223831-662258782 GCF_019279795.1 Protopterus annectens | reverse complement strand
CCACCTGTCCCACTTTACGAGGGACAGTGCGAAAATAATCAAGACATAGCACATGTCCAGATTACAGGACATTATTATATTCTACGTTTCATTAATAATTGCATACAACAGTTATTTTATATATGACACTTCTATATGTTATGTGAAGTAGCATAAGCAATTCAAATGCAACTAGACTAATCTTTTATTTGTGCAAATAAGTGAAATCCTGTACTATGCACAGCTGTAGGTATGTTTAGTCCTGGAATGTCTGATATTTCTACAGAACATGTCCCACCCTGGCCATTTGGAAAGGTGGCAACCCTATAGGACCTGTATGTAGAGACGTCAGACTTTGCAGGGCAACACACCCACAGCCAGTAGAAAGGGGTGTACTTCACTCTTTCACCTAAATAAAAGGTTACTCTTGTAGCATTATAGTTGCTTATACTGTTACCTATAATATTTAGGTGTTTCAGAGGAACATAATTGTTTTATGCTACTACTACAGACAATATAGGTAGTCTTTCCCCTAAATCACAGGACATTTGCTTTAATTACAGTTATTATGCAGAACACAACTGCCCACAGAGGAGTGTCCCTCGCAAAGGTGGACAGGTGGTAACCCCAAACCTATTATTCTATCAACTTTCTAAGGTAGTCGGCGGAACACGCTTTCTCTCACTATCAGACCTCTCATACAAGAGGGGAAGAATAAACACTGAATCTGGGACACTGCATAATGACCTCAGGGACATATTTAGAAGGTTTGTGCTATTAACCTGACACATTGACGGACACAGAGCACATATGTATTCATACACATTGTCTGAGGTGCATGCAGTTTATGACTCTTGCATGTTGTCATTATTCATTACGTGTATTCTGCCACCTTTCCTCCTAATATCACTAGTTCTAGGATCATTTAGTTGAGACTGTGTTAAGATTCTGATGCATAATTATGGACGTCCCTGGTGATCAGGGACAGTTCAATGATATGGTCCCTATGTATACCCCCAATGGTTTATGGACTGTCCAGTCGATGTGCTCTTACAGTTTGGGAGGTATGGGCTTCTGCTATACCCACATCGGAATATTACTTACACCCACGGGGCTGTCCTAATACGTATCTGCCAGCCAACACCTGCACGCCTAGCCCCATAATCGCATACCCATAGTTCCCCCACCTGCCACTACTCTACAGCACTCAACCTTACTGTGGATGCAGGTGGATGCAGGTGGGATATGAACATACCCCTACACACTGTCCACTCTCCCCGTGTCGGGACACATGTCGTACGTTGTGTCACCCCATGTGTTATCAGGCTTGCACAACCTACTGTTCCGTGTACAGCTACATCCTGGTCATAACTGTGTTACTCCCATTGGCTGAAGGCACCAAATTTTGGTGTCCCACAAGGGACGTTGCTGTCCATGTTTAAAGTGTAGACCTTGTAGATCTCTCCCACTGGTAGTTTCCTGCCAGTGGTCTGGGAAGCAGTGTTGTATTTACCTTTATTGCATGTCTGTATGTCTCACCGGGCATATGTTGGTGGGAGGTCCACTCAACAAACATCTACTTACCACCCCAACCAGCTAGCCGGTTGGGGTGGTAAATAGATGTTTGTTGAGTGGACCTCCCACCAACATATGCCCGGTCTAAACATGTTACCTGTAACTGATGTAACATAACCTAGGTATATACATGTATATATTTACTGGAACATATATATATCTATTTACTTTAATATATACAGACATACATAAACCCGCAGTAGTGATGCTGCGGTAGCATCGCCTCACAGCAAGACGTTGTCACGTTTGATTCTCAGCTAGAGCATCTCCTGTGTGGAGGCATGCGTGAATGGGCGTGCCTTCGTTGAAGGTTGTGCATTAGGGCTGGTAACTAGGCACGTAAAAGTCCACTACCAAACATTAGCAGACCAGAGTTCCACTGTGGCGACTCCTAACCGGGATAAGCTGAAAGACACAACAACAACAACATGTATACTCATATCTTGCTGTTTTATATATATATAATATGTATACGTATGTATATACACATATATATTTTTTTATATATGTACATCAGTGTGTCAATACATTCCCCACTCATACTCACTTACATATGCATAATGGTGTTTATAAGCTTCACCAGCATACTAGTGCCTTATTCATTATAACACCGACACACTCCAGTTATCTTGTAATCGGTACGTAACATGTTATACAGCAGACAGATGTCACTATATGTTCATGTACGGATTACCTGTGGTAATTGGAATGTGATTGTGTGATTTGACCTGTCCCTCTTCTGCACAGCCTATTATTCCATGTACAGTCAATGTTTGTTCATAGGTTCATAGATTGTCAGGATCATAGATTAGTACTAAGCTGACTGTCCTTATGAGCCATTTTAAGCCTAGCCAATTATCCCTTGTGAGACTTGAACCCTGCAGCTTGCATTTGTAAGGCAAACACCTTAACCATTAGGCCACCCTCCCAACCTGTATGGGCACATTCCTATTATTTATGTCAACAAATAGAATGCATGTGTTACAGAATTTGTACTTCAACATATATTGTTGTCTGCATGTGATTATGCATATATACCTATTATGACCTAGCTGACCTCCACGGGGCAGTCCATTAGAACCGGCCCATCCAACCCTGGCACTCCTGGATCCATAATTGCATACCCATAGTTCCTCCACCCCACCCGTGTTAAATGTACTCACATAACATCCATTATCCATTTGTTATCACAGCCATGACACACCTTTACACATTTCCCTCTCCAGAGCTTTTGGGGCCCTGCACACATTCTGTCCCACCTCGTGGATTCACAGGGTCTCCCACCATCTATATTTGCACATACGTGCCTTTCCTGGAGTTATGGAATACGGCCATTTGTGCTTTCCAATTTTTGGAGGTCCCAGCATGGAACTACATTCTGTCTGTGTGTAAAGTAGACCTAGCATTTCAACGATGTTACTCCCACTGGTAAAACCCTGCCTGTGGTGTGAGTAGCGGTGCTCTGCTCACTCCTGGGCAGCTTTTTATGACATACGCTGAAAGCACTTTATAATACCAACATTGCTCTTGATTCCCTTCACATCCCTTGTGTATGCATTACTGTTACAACGTCCATTCTTTATATATATATATATATATATATATATATATATATATATATATATATATATATACTTCTCGTATATAGATATATATCTATACACACATATATGTGTGTGTGTGTATTATATATATATATATATATATATATATATATATATATATATATGTATATATATATATATATATATATATATACATATATATATATATATATATGTGTGTGTGTGTGTGTGTATATATATATATATATATATATATATATATATATATATGGTTCTACCTGACGACACGCAGAAGACCGACAGCGGAATTGAGCTCCAGAAGACCGAAGAAGACCGGCCTTGAATCGCGAGTGGCAGAACATCGACAATGCAGAAGACCGACACGACGGATGACAACACCAACGCCGAGGATGCCGACATGGGGAAAGGCTGTGTGAGTATGCGGTAGTGACGGACGTTAGGGTGCGAGCAGGTAAGTGTGGAGATTGACGGTCTGTGGGGATAGGGGTGGGTTAAGTGAGTTAGGGTTAGGGAGGCGATAGGGTGGGTTAAGTGAGTTAGGGTTAGGGAGGCGATAGGGGTGGGTTAAGTGAGTTAGGGTTAGGGAGGCGATAGGGGTGGGTTAAGTGAGTTAGGGTTAGGGAGCGATAGGGGCGGGTTAAGTGAGTTAGGGTTAGGGGCGGGTAGGTAAGTGTGCGATAGTGACGGACCTTAGGGTTAGGGTAAGGTTTAGTGTGGGCTTGTAAGGATTTTGGTGTGCTTGTGTTGTGTGTGTGGTTTGTGGAATGGGGATGTGTTTTGTTTTTAATTGTGATTGTGGTGTGTGCAGTGTATGGGGTTTCGTGTTTGTGTACCGTCGGTTATTTCGTTGTCGGTTATGTGTGGTTTCGTGTTTATGGACTGTCGAATATGTGGTGTCGGTGATGTGGTTGTCGGTGTTGTGTGGTTTCGACTATGTCAGGTAGAACCATATATATATATATATATATATATATATATTACATCTGTACATACAAACATACATTTCCTATGCTGGGAGCTGCTTACACCCGTGCAGGCGCACTCGCCTATGCTTACTGTGCGTTACATATGTTTACTGTCACTTAATTGTGCCTTATACATTATGACAATACCACTTCAATTGAAACAATCTGGTTAGTAGTCCCATACAATACACACATTTACCTTTACATGTTTAAATGTCGGCTTTACAGCAGAGCAACATTCATTCCACAAGGAAAATGATATGTGCTGTTGTCGACCTTAAACCGTGAATGCCTTTTCATTAGGTGGATGCTTTAACCACTACACTATTGGTGTTCTGCCTCATTTATATGTATACCCATGGTGCATAGTTACCCGAACACATGCCTCATCACTTCACTTACACAGCAGGCATCTATTTACCTGTTGGGAAAAATGCACTACTGCACATGCGCCATTCCCTATTCCCTACTGCTCTGGACTCGTGCTGCATCTTGACTCACTCTGAGGATATTCAGACCTCCACAGCCTATAGTACTGGCACATACGTGTGTTCGATTATCAGGGTGTTCATATGGTCTTCCAGGTTTAGGCTTGTCTGACTGGGGACCGGGACTGTCCTGTACCTAGATGAAAGTCAGACTTAGCAAGTGGGAGATTGTTCGTTCCACTTTTAGCATCCTACCTGTGGTTGGGGGATGCAGAGGTGTGCTCACCTATGGCCATCCTGATATATAACAGCACTAAATATTAAGGGGATTTCCTATATTGTGACCATGTTCATTCTTCATATCTACATATATTTATATATATATATATATATATATATATATATATATATAAAATATTATATATATAGATATATATATGTGTGTGTGTATATCGGTATGTACATACACATGCATATACAACTACATGCTCATTTACATTTCCCATACGCATAAATCACCGCCACCTACTGTCCTGCATATATGCTTGCATACCCGCTTATGTCTCGGGTTGCCACCTTTTCATATGGCCAAAGTGGGGCATTTTCGGGACACACATCAGATTTTACAGGCCGACACATACCCATGGTCAGTACAAATGTTAGAACTTTACTTATTTACCTAAATGAACGCTTATTCTTGTAGCAGGTTGTTTGCTTAATCTGTTTCTTGTAACTTTGAGTATTTTACATAAATAACTGTTTTATGCAACTGTTACATGAAATATGGGACATACTTCCTACAATCACAGGACAGTTGCCATTGTATTATATTTGGTCTGGACACAACTGCCCAAAAAGGGACTGTCCCTCACAAGGTAGGGCAGGTGGTAACCCTACTTAAGTCTGCTTTACAGTGCCTTAAGCACCCTATATCCGACTGCCACTATGCGAATGTGTAGGATATATATTCCCGATAATGCACGTGGGGAGACATGCATCGTAGTCAGGTGTTTACTCCCTCGCAAGGTGGGGCAGGTGGTAACCCTACTTACGTCTGCTTTAAAGCGCCTTAAGCACCCTATATCCGACTGCCACTATGCGAATGTGTAAGGTATATATTCCCAATAATGCACGTGGAGAGACGTGCATCACGGTCAGGTGTTTAATCCCGGGTCATAAGTTCTGCAAGACTGGCTGGAGGCTGAGCAGTCTTGTGGACAACTACTGCTCATACAACTTGTGTCCAGATATATACAGGACTGGACATCATGTCGTGACACCAAGTGTAATGTTTAGAACAGATACATATCCCATGAGGGATATCCAAAAATTGTGGGGACCGATGACCATCTTTGCTTTAGGGCTGTAAGGTAGGGTTATACATGCAAGGGATACATAGTTTGCAATCCTGAGACTGCCTAGGGTGAGACTGCCTACTAGATATGGGTAGGGGTTACTATGTGCAGATATGGCCGTGCCTATCTAGCAGCCCGAGTATGGCTGGTTTTGTTGGACGTTCAGGAAGGGGGGGGTGTGCTGTGAAGGGGATAATGGGTATTCAATTATGTATCCAGGTGTGTTCGGGTTGGATGGCTCAGTTCAGGCCAGACCATTATGTGGGTATGTGCCGGTAATGTTTCTGTACATGTGTATTGCACATTTTAATTTTCACATGTTTGTGGGATTGTATTACGGATGTGTTTATTTGTTCTTTGGTTATCTTCCTGATTCACCCACCACTCCCTTGTAGACCTCCAGTTCACCTATTGTGCATCCAACACAGTCTCCCCTTGGCGAATTATTACATTACCCGTCACCCCCCACCCCCATATTCCACAAACAACATTCATCCCTTCTCTAGTTGATGGCCCATGGCAGAGTCAACAGAACACATTGCGTACACTACATATCTCTGGGACCAATATGGTTGTGAGGTCTACACTAACATTTCAGATCATCCACATGCTGTACTTCACGCACATAGGTACTCGCAAATACTTATCTTTCATGACATGGTAGGTAGACCCGGGTAATACCCGTTCATCTATGGGCCGTCCTGGCAAGGACGACTTGGACCGCGAATGGGCAGATATTGGGCGAATGCTCTGACCACTGGTAGGGTTGCCACCTTTTCATATGACCTGGATGGGACATTTTCGTGGCACACATCTGAGTTTACAGGCCAACACATACCCACAGTCATTACAATGGATAGTACTTTAGTTTCATGCCTAATTATAAGCTTTTATTGTTGTAGCAGTGTAGTTGCTTATTCTGTTTTGTTTACTTGCTTATTCTGTTTCTTGTAACATATGGGACATAATTATGTCCTACTATCTCAGGACATTTCACATTTATTATGATTTTGGTGTGGACACACCTGCCTAGAGGGGGACTGTCCCTCACAATGTAGGACAGGTGGTAACCCAAACCATTGGGCTAGGCTTGGCAGTTGGCGGCGTGCTAACACGATGCGTTTCACTTCCACTTGGTATAACTAGCGACACTACAATGGAATACGGGCATGGGGTTTTAAATATCTTTGTTTGACGGACGGGGACTCAATATTCAGCTACGTGCCTTTGTGTTTACTTCTTATTGTGGTATTCGCAATGATGTCTTGTATGCTTTGCATATATTTCAGTATCCACGGATACTGACTGGAGTGATTACTATTAGAGGCAGGCTGTACTAGTCAGCATTTTAGGTTGCGCGTATGCAGCCAACATGTTCATACCTCCGTGCAGCGTATGGACACACCCCCTGCACTCAAACACATTTCCTATGTATGTGGCTGTTATGGCAGCGCGCCTTCATTAATATGCATGTGGTGCTGCTGCGCCATCTCTATGCCGCATGGTCGGTGCAAGGCTAACGCCGTCCTTGTGTCGAGCTTCATCAATCCCGGGGGTTGTTTATTTAAGTATTTGTAGCAAATGTACATCTTTTTACGTAGATAAAACCATGGGTTTTGCAGTTTATCACCTCATCTGAATGTCTGTTTAAAACTTCTTAAATTTTTTCCAGGTTTTTGGTATTTCAGTTGATGTTAATCAGCTCTGAGAACATTAGACTTATTTTTCCTCTAGGTTACTGGAAGTCATCCCTTGCACTAAAGCTGGTGCTTGCACTGCTTTGTGCTGAATTCTTCCCATTCAGTGTTTTTTCCTCACCTTTTATGATTGATTTTTTTTCTGACATAGCTGAAGAAGACCTTATAGTTATCTTTCACCTGGGGTGTGATGCCCCTGCACTGACCCACTAATCAAGGAGCCTCAATTCTCACTACTATCAACAGTGGAGGTTTACACACTGTGAGGATGACAAGTACACACACAGTAAAGTGCAATTTCCCTTAAGAGCACATAGAGATGACATTCAGTCTGGGGCTGGTTTCTCCCTCTTTCTCCAGATCTCCAATAAGACTCCCCAGTGGCACAGCTATAGGGTTGAGATCTCAGTTGTGTGGCCAAGCCAAAACCTTCAGCACCCTCTCTAGTGCTTCATGTTCCTGCCCAAGAAGCTGACACACACACACACACACACACACACACACACACACACACACACACACACACACACACACACACACACACACTTTGAGATTTGATTTATATTCAAACACACACACACACACACACACACCTGGGAAAGGCTGGCACAGGTTTACTAGCTATGCCCCCAACTGCCCAGACTATAAGGTAGTTTCTACTGCCAAAAAACACTACTTATCATCTACTTTTAAGGCCCTTAACAAAGGGTGCTCAATCCTACTGTGTAATGTTATTATTAATCCAAATGGTAGTCTGACCAAGCCTTGCAAGGCTGTTTATGAGTGGCCTGTACAGTGTCACCAAATATATATCTAAGTACTCTGAGAGCTTAAATATGTCTCACAAGTATCATCCACAACAATAGGTTTAAATATATTTAATAATAAATAATAAACGGATAAGACAATACTCAGTACATCAACACAGTAACTTCAGAGTTCAAAATCACAGGAAATATTTTAAAACAACATTGCAGAATAGTCTCAAATAAATACAGAAAACATCTAAACTAATCTTTACTATATTCCTGTCTATATCTAAAAGAGGTACTATGCCCTAAATCTTACTTACAGCAAGGCAAGTGCAGATGAGTGGATGTTTCCAGGTCAAAGACAGAATAAAAATGCACAGTCTCGCTCTCTGAGAGAGTTCTTAAATTAATATCAAGTATTACTACTGGATTAGCTTGGATGACATCACTTTTTGTCACTTTACTTCAGTTCCCAGGCTAAAACAGAAACTAACAGAATTTAACATCTATGTGTGAAAAATACATATCTCTCAGATGTTTGCAGATCCTGAAAGTCATAAAACAATAAAAACGTTTACATTTTAAACTTAGTAATTACTTATATTTCAAGACAATACAAAATCTTTTAGCTCTAGACATTGTGTCTGCGACATTGAAACTGAAAGAGAACTTTTATAGCACCATCGTAAAGCAATTTAATTTCAACTTATTTTCTTGAAGTGTTGCAAGTTAATCCATTTATGTTCTAGTTTCTACTGTTAAAACATATATTTGCACAGGTATATAGTTTATATGCATTTCTGTTCTAAGTCAACAGGGCATGCTGTGGTTACATCTCAGTATATAACATACAGTTCTGTATAAGTCATATCAATATTCACAAATGACATATAATTATTTACAAAATTCCAGATAGCTGGGCTGGCAATATTTCCCTATATCACATGGGAGGCTATTTTTACCTCATAGTTGCCATTGTTTGACCTAATTAGTCCTCATAGTTGCCTATTAGTTTGATAAGAGAGTTTTTACCTTTATGGGAATTACCATTCCTGATTTTTTATATATTTATTTTCTTTTTGTTGTATATCCTGTTTAATTTGGAATCCGATCAGGCTGCTTTGTTTCCTGGAGCTAGTTCTTTGCTTACTTCTTGTAGGTACAGCAGCTTCTATGCAGCCATTGACATTGTTGTAAAGATATTCTGAGAGCAATTCAGTATACGTTGCTGCATTGCGGGGGTTGGAGAGGCACTGAATTTTGAAAACCATCACTTAATAAAAGGTAGTTTGCCTTGGAATAGTTATTAACTGTTGCTGATTTTACTGGGGTTACAGAGTTGATTTTGATTTCAAGGGAGATGGCTTCATGTTGGGACCAAACCAGGGAGGACCAGGGAGGACAAGATATTGGGGGTGTTGTTGCGGCATTCCCCCATATTTGTGAGTTCAAGGTCCAGTATATTGGAGCTTCTAGTGTGCATATTCGCTATTTGGTTGAGGGTGTTTGCATGTTTGCATTTATGAAGTCCAAGAATCTCTGTGCCTGTAGATTTGAGGCCATTCAGTATTTCCAGTCTATAGAGGAAGTAATTGAAGTCTCCATAAGTAGGGTGTTAGGTTGGATGATAAGGGTCTCCAGTATGCATTTTGGGGTTTTTGGGACATGGAGGGTGAACTATAGTCTATGGTGATCTGCATGTGGAGGAACTTCAATGTGTGATTCTGTTTGGCCAACCTACAGGTATGCTTGTTGTTGCTGTATATTAAGATGCCTCCACTTTTAGCCCTTGTCTGTGCAGTTACTGTTCTAAAAGTGTGGAAGGCACTGGATCCTGGCTATAGATAAGCAACCAGCCATTATATTTTGCTTGTTCAGCCTTGTTAGAGGGGCATCAGTGTGCCTTACAATGAGAGTCTTGGGAAATGTTGGGGGGCTCCACTCTCACCCTTCTAATTCATATACACCAACTCCATACTAGCACTTGTGTTAAAATACATAACACTATTACATTTTTGAACCAAAGCCATTTGTGCACCATTGCAGTAATCATTTATAGTTATGCTGTTTAAACATGGATGTTCTTTGAGTGAACACTAATTTGCTTCAGTTTTGGCTATTGAACATAGGATGGGGAGGATTAAGGAAAATGCTATTTTCTTTGCTTTTCATGATGGAAATACTGTAGATGAGCAATGTTTTCATTTCCTTTTCATGTGTATGTACTTGAAATATGAACTTGAATTCTGAAATAAATTTTACAGAACCCCTTTTCTCTTCAGTAAGTGCCATGGGATGTTTTACATCTCCCCAGACTACCACCGACTCAGGCAGGTGGGGCTTCAGCTTAATATCCCATCTGAAGGGTAGCATCTCAGTAATGCATCAATAGCCTTAGGTCACACTGCAGTGCCAGTACCAAAAAATTAATTCAAGCACTGCTTGTGGGAATAGGACCCACAGACTTTTGATCCTTAAATATCAGCAGCAAGTATGTTACCTGTTAAGCCAATGACACTGAGTATGAGGCAAAACCTCATGCTGCATGGGGGGGGGGGAGGGAAGAAGCACTTATTACTGTTTCTTTCATGAGCTAAAGGCTCCACCAGTTTATGTTATCCACTTGAAGTTTTGCCTGGATTATTTTGATGAGATATAGTGACACCATCATTATCTTCCATATTTATGATCACATACCAGTGATACATAAATATACAGGTACATTTAAAAAAGGTGACCATAGAATTACAAAGGGGTCAGAGATTATAAAAGTAGGGTGTCTGTAGTATATGTCCCTGGAGACATCCAGGAGACATGGTGAAGTTAAAATCCAAAACACTAAAAACTAGGAACAAAGCCATGAAAGAGACACCTGGTTGAATTCTGAAGAAGTGCATGTGCCCTCACTGACGAAAGTGCTCAATAAATTGTGAAGACGTGGTGAAGTGTTGATAGCATTGTTTTAAAATGAAGTATACATATGTGTGTGTGTGTGTGTGTTTATATATATATATATATATATATATATATATATATATATATATATATATATATATTTATATATATATATATGTATGTATATGCATATATAAAAGAAATACTGTAAAATATACATACCATCCACAGCTGTATAAGCTCTAGAGAAATATCTGACAAAAATGAGCAACGACTATAAAGTCCTTCAGGAAGCAGAGATACCAAATAAAACAACTAACAAATACAGGACAGAAACAATGCCTTCTACAGTCAGGTAATATATGATTGTAGGTAGATAATGAGCATTAAAGTAATCTGACATAGGAAAAGGGAGTGAAAACCAAGTGTTTATCTAATTTTGAAATTGCAGGCTGTTCCTACCGTAGGTGGAGAAGAAAGATCCATAAATCACAAAAGGGGAGTAGGGTTGCAAGTCAGACTCATGTATAGCAACTCACTTGTATAAATTTTAAACTTTGTTTCTTAACTCAGATATGAAATCCATTACAATCCAAACAATCCATTACTATCTTATGAAAATACTGTGGAGAGTGGCTGCTTTAGTTTTTTGATAAAAGAGAGGGGAAAGGTGATGTTTTTTAATTCAGGTTGCTGCTGTTCTTTAGAATGGAACTAGATTGTGCTGTCTTCAACACTTTCAATTGTCAATGGCTCCGGGTTTGCAGTCATCTCAAACTTGTTTAGCCAGAGGTCTTGGATTCATGCTCTGGAGATCAGAAAAGTAAATGGCAAACAAAAGGATTCCCAGCGCTGTGCCCTGTGGTTAATTTATTTATGTTATTCTGTATCACGTACTGAAAAGAGGCTTAACATTCTTTAAATATTTGCTGTAACCAACTTCTTCTGAAAGTAGAAAAAAACAAACCTTCCAGTTGGCCAGATGCTATAGTCTTTCTTTACTGCCAAACAGTGGAATGCCCTCCCATTGCCAATAAGGACTACTAGGAATGCTTCTTCTTTCAAAACATCTCGATGGCAACATCTCCCCACTCTATGGCACTGCACATGTGCCAACTCTGCACCTCTCAAAATCTGATTCCGCCGTTTGCCACTACTTTGCCTAGAACAACTTACTCTCTGTCAAGTTGAACTCTTCTACTTACTAGTATGACTAGTCAAAGAAATACCTACCATCTGTGCTCACTATGTTGTAATGCCTATTTGATATCCATATTGATTTGATGTGATTGACATGTACACCTATGTTGTATTTCTGATTTTATATGATTGACATGTACACTTATGTTGTATTTATTGCTACATCTCTATTGATGTTCTTGCAGAACCTATCTTCACAAGTTGTTAGTATATTTACTATGTTAGTTGAAGTTTATGATATTGATGTTTACCTTTGTGTATTCAACTGACTGTTACATTGTGTTGTATTGAATGTGCTTGTTCATGTGGAACTTTTACCTTTGTGTATTCACCTGTGGCTCTTGTATTGTATGTCCTTGCTAATGTGGAACTTTTCTCCCCAGGCCTCCACTGAAAATGGGCTCATTTCTGCTCAGGGGACCATCCTGGTAAACAAATGCAAATAAATAATTTATGGATCTAAAAAAAAAAGCAAAAACAAAGATTCCCACAGGATGGAGCAGCACAGCAGAAACCAACTAAAAACAAACCCGCTATCAGGAGGAGCTGGATCCAAGACAATGCCACAACTTGGAAGAAAAAATGTGGAAATTAGTGAACAAAGCTGTTTATTGTTGCTTTCGTCCCAACAGGAACTTCTTCAGAACAATGAATAAAACCGAATACATTCCAAAGAGTTTAAATAGTACAAGCACATGACCACATTAATTAAACAACACATCTGAGATAATTATTAACTCAATCATAATATTGCTATAAGAAACACAATGGGCCAGATTCACGAAAACTTTCACGGAGTCTAAGAGTAGAGTAAGACTCCATGCAGCCAACATGTCCACCGAGCGATCCAGGAAGAGCCGGTAGGGGCATGTAACAGAGCTCCTTAAAATAGTCCTACACGGACAGGGCTTGGATATGCAAATTACCTCAATTGCAGGTGAAAGCCATGCAAATGAGGTAAATTTGCGATCCAGGAAACCCGAACCTGTCCGAGTAGGAGTAGTGTTATTTGCAGAAATATACTCAGTTGATAACTGAGTACGGTTCTGCAAATAGCAAAATGGAGCCATGACAGCTGCAAAAAAAGCATGCATTTACAGGAGGAAGCATGCCAATGGCCAAAAATATGGCCATTGGCAATGGGAAGTGATTCAAAATAGAAATTAAATAACTTTTTTTTTTCATCCCGATCTTCGGGGTTTAACCGTAGCGCAGCGCTGCGCCCTAAGAACAGAAAATTAATAATTAAGATCCAAAAATGTGGATTTTATAGCTAAAATGAATTTACAATGCAAGTGAATGGCAGGCTGAAGACAACATGGCCACAGAGTAGAGGTTGCTAAACTCAGTCTAAGAGATGTAACCAAGCATTAATAGGCAATCCTATGCAAATGAGAGTTAGGATAGTGAATCACAAGTTTACATAGGAAATGAGCACAGTCAGAGTGGAGTGTAGGAGTAAGATAAGGGGAGTAACAGAGTAGAAGATAGGTGACATCACGAGGGTGGTATGTATGAAAGGAGTGAAGCTCATTGGAGCAAAGTGTCATGTATCAGCCGACACATATTATTGAAAGAGGTGTGTCAACAGGTAGGCCAGGTAAAGTCAAAAAATGGAAGGTATATGCTGTGGATAACACCAAAGTTTCTTGCTGAGCGTGCATGTGCATGTGTGCGCGCCAGTAAACCCGAGTAAGACAGTGTGCGCACGTGTAAGCATGTGTGCGTGCGTATAAGCTTGAGTAAGCATATGTAAGGCTGTGTAAACAGTTGTAAGCGCGTTTGCGCCAGTGTGCACGTTTTAACAAGAATAAGTATGTTTTAGTCCATGTAAGCATGTGTGCACGTGTGTTAGCTGCTGTGCGTGTGTGTGCACGGCGCTCCCCCCTCAGGAAACAGAAAGGAAAAAGGAAGCACACCGAATAGTAGGGAAGTTACCAGGGAGTACTAGCAGAGCTAGCAGGTGAAAACAATCAGAATCAGGCAATTACCCAGGCAGAACACTAACCCAGCCCAGCACTTAAAACACTGCAAACAACAGTTCATTATGTTTCTCTCAAGAGACACTGCAACACTGACGTAAGCTAATAGCAGTGAAAACTGAAAAAGCTGTACTGAGGCAAAAAATGTTACGGGCTGCCATTGCTGTTATAAGGCGATATATGCAACATGCTGAGGGTGGTGATGATGCAAATGCTGCTGAACAACCCACAGTGAGGAGACGGAGAAGATTGTACAGGCCCAGGGTAACCTACCAGGGGCTACATGAGCTGGAGATAGTGGAGCACTATAGAGTGGACAGAGACCTCTTGCAGCAAATTGTTGAGCTGTGCAGGCCATGCCTCACACACAGAACCAACAGAGGGGAACCCATCCCAGTGGAAACTAAGGTTTGTGTTGGCCTAAGAATATCAGCAACAGGTACCTTCCAGAGACCAACTGGTGATATGATGGGAATATCACAGGCATCAGAATCCAGGGTACTGCACCAGTTCCTGGATGCCATGTCAGCACATGTTGGTGATCATGTATACTTCCCCAATTCCCGTGAGGCATTAGCCAGCAATATGCATCTCTTCCAGCAAATAGCAGAATACCCTGAGGTAGTGGGTGCAATAGACTGCACGCACATATGCATCAAAGCACCAGCCGGTGAGCGGGGTAGGTCTACTTCAAATGCAAGGGCTTCCCCTCCATCAACTGCCAGGTCATGTGTGATGCCCAGGGCATAATACTGAATGTGTGTGCTGGCTACCCTGGAAGCTACCATGATTCCCATATCTGGCATCTGATGCAGCTGTACCAGACATTTGCCAATGGGGACATCCCACATGGACACCTAGTGGGGGATGCTGGCTATGCACTGGAGCCATGGCTGATGACACCCATCAGAAACGCACACACACCTGAACAGGAATGCCATAATGAGGCACAAGCACAAACACAAAATGTAATCGAGCGTGTGTTTGGGCTGCTCAAGTCACGGTTCCGGTGCCTGGACACATCTGGTGGTGCCTTGCAGTACTCACCAACTACATGCACCCAAATTGTCATGGTATGTGCTATGCTACATAATATGATCCTGCGAAAACAGCTGCAGTAGGACCAGCATAGGCCTGGGCCAAACAGCCCCCCACCATTACCAGGGCCATCACAGGCAGAGTGTGACTTGGAGGAAGAACAACCTGAGCCTGCCCCAGTAGGCAGAAGGAGGCATGCCCAGTATGCCTTGGCCTTGCCAAAGAGGCAACGCATAGCACATACACTGGCTCAGTAGGAACTCTGGAAATGATACCTCTCTCTGACCCGCACATATAGTAAAAGGGATGCCTACGTTGACACTACCTGCAGTCAAACATGTATAGGGAGTGTAGTATGTGCACCCGACATAGGCAGCCCTGCATCAACACCTGAGGCATGATTGCCATGTGTTAAGCAATATAAAGCAGTGCTAAACAGCATTTACCACTATGTAGTATATGTAAACCAAATCGCACACACCAACTAGTACAAATGTGGTCAATGTTGAGTAATATTGGCCAATGTCTAGCAATGATGGTTAATATTGAGCAATGTTGGACAAGCTGGGTCTAAGTAGGGCATAGCTGAACAAAAGCCAACATGCTCATAGCTGCTCTACTGGCCCATAAGCAGTCTGGTCTGCTCAGTATGAAAATATAAGCGGCAATGGTCCTCAAACCCAGGATACTGTGCACTATAGTCATACTACTGAACTACTAAACCATGACAGTATTGCAGTGGTCAACTTGTATGAAGAAACTATGCAAAGTATTCCATGGAAACCCTGCAGGCACAGCATAATCCCTGTCGAGTTATGACACAAAGGTGAGTCCTGCAGTAAGAATAGAACCTGACTTTCAACACACACAGTACAAATGTTAATATTGGACATGTACACATACATCAACAAATGTAGTGGACCTCAGACAGCAACATACAGAAAGGTCACACTGGGCATGCTCACACACTTGAATACATGAGACAAATGTCAGGCAACAGAACACTGACAGTCTGAACTGGGCATGCTCACACACTTAGGCCATGTTGGAGTACAGCAGTGGGCCACACATATCAGGCAGTTGCATGTGTTAACCCAGGAACCTCTCAATATCCAGCAATCTGCCCTGTGCACACACTTATATGACAACAGAAACATATATAATATAGTGGAACCCTGTTAGAATCAAATATGTTCCACAGATACCTAAGCGGTTCATAGAAAGTGGGAAAGCAAAGATGATAAAAACCTGCAAACAGTATCAGCAATAAACATTGTGCATCATGAACATTGTCATAGGTTCAGAGGTTGTTACTAGGCTATCTGCACTAGGGCATGTCCAAGCTTAGCCAGAGTGTGTTTGGCTGCTGCAACCCAGTCAAATCCAAACACTGTGCCCATGAATAGTAGGTCACACAAGATAGCCTATTTACGTTTAGTGTATTGTGCCTCTGTCTAGCAGGGACCCAGAAGATATCCCATGGGTACACATACGATCACCCACCCACTTGTCAAGATGTCACCTGTAGGTGGTCAGTGGGTGGCTCTGCTTATGCAAAACTGGGACTACACTCTGCAGTGAGTGGAGCCTTATGGATAATAATCTGTTCCCCCAGCATGTCCTATCAACATCTGTGCTGAGGTATATGTCCCCGGAGTGTGTAGCTCCAAGGGGGTTGGATATCCTGAGGTGGAGCATGTCCATTAATTCTAAGTCAGATATTGCCTTAAACTACAGGCACACAACACATCCGTGTAGGTGGTAAGTGACTGAGTAGAGCTGGAGTTACTGTATCTGAACTGTGCAGGGCATCCATGTGAGTCCCTACATCTGCTTGATGAGAAACATTTGTGGCCATTACAGTTGCTGCAGGTGTCGGGTAAGGTACAACTCAAATGTGGAATAGTAACCAAGCATGGTTGTGATGAGTATAGGGGCACAATGACCACACGTGATCAACATGTGAAACCATGTGGGATATGGCGGGCTATGTAGAAGTACTGTCTAACCACTTTGGCAATGTGATTGTCAAAGGCGAGAGTACGAACAGGTCGTGTCCCCAAACCCATAACAACTACTACCGTATGTCATGGATTACTACCTATGTGGTAATGTGTGGGCATGTTGTCATTCTCAAAGGGGATAACTATGCAACTAATGGAATGTAGCCATAGGCCATGGCTCAGGCACCAGTCATCCTATCTCTGTGAGACCCTGTATGAATGTGCATGTGCCAGCTGGAGAGTTGATTATGGCACCCAGTTTGCAGTCATCTGTGAACATGGGCAGCCATATCCCTCCTGTGATAGCCTGTACATCACACAAATATATACTGAACAAGAGAGGTCCCAGGACTGAGCCTTGTGGGATGCCATGTGTAACTGGTGTATAGTCAGACATGGCACCTGCAACACTGAGCATGTGGGTGCTATCCCTGATCCAGGTAACAATCCATCGTGTGAGATATGTGTCGATATTGATGCCGGCGAACCTATGCATAATGGCTGGGTGGGCTATTGTGTTGAAGGGTTGTGCAAGGTCCAGGCAGGCTGTGTGGACAACTGTCCCAACACTGATGGACCTGGTAATCGTTTAAAGAATACAAACAGGTCCAACAGGCAAGATCTGCCCACAACAATGCTATAATGTGGCGGACCCAGTGTCTGTAGGTTTCCCAGGTCTATGTGCATGAGTCCCATTACAATACGCTCCATAGCTTTGCAGAACAGGCTAGTTAGCCCTATAGGCCGATATTGTCTGTGGTCTGTTATGGCACTATTAAGTGGAGCGGGACCACTATCGCTGTACGCCATTCCGTGGGTACGAATCCTGCAGTAACCCTAATATCGAACAGTGACGTAATGTGAGAGTTACGTCTGTCATGAAGGCCATGTACAACACAGGCCAGGACACTGTCTGGTCCCATTGATGCTGTGTTGTCTGCTGTGGGGAGGGCAGCACTCACCTGTTTATTCGTGATGTCAGGGAGGTTACACTCTGTTGGGTTGGATAATACCTCCTTTGGGGGGATGGGGGGGAGACATCTGCATTGAACCTGTTTGCCAGGATGTTGGCAATGTCTGTGGGTTCAGGGTATGTTCAGTCAGTATGCAGTAACACACAGCATATCAGTGAGTGTCCAGCCAGGTACCTGAATTAACTGAAGAAGGCCTTGTGAGTGTCCAGTGTGTCTGGTGCAATTATCCATTAGAAGCGGCCCTGACATAAATACACGAGTGATTGTGGCTGTCTGCTAGTACAGATCAAAAATGCCTTCCCTGTCAGGGATTGTGCTCTATCATGTAGTAGCTTCCTCCTTTTGTTGTATAGCGCATTAATGGCCGAGGTCCACCAGACAGGTCCCCTGCCATTGGAGTAGTGAGTCCAGGTGTTATTTTGGATAGCATGATCCATGCAGTCCACTAGGTGTCCATAGACTGTGTATGTAAAGGATTCATCAGTCTGAGCCATACTTACCACTGACCCAGGGTCTCTGAAGGATACCACCGTGGTTTGGAGGAGTGTGACATTTGCTTTTGGGAAGTTCACCAAGATTACCTAGGATGGGTGTGGGGATGGGATATGGATGTCCAGTGAGATAAAGTATGTTCTGTCCTTACCAATGAGGGGTATATCACAGGTGTGGAACATAGAGTCCCCATGTTGGTGATGATCATGTCCAATATGTTGTCCCATCTTGTGGGTGTGGTGACCGGTTGTGCCATAGCATATGAGTGTACAAATTGTAGCAACTGTTGGGCGAGGTTGTTGGGGCCTGAGTACTATATCCAGTCAATGTGTGTGTATTTGACGTCACCCAATATAATGGTGTTTGGGGAGACCGTCATATTGTCCAGTGTTCCCCAGAAAGACGAGTGTGGTTGCTGAGTTTGTGAGTGTGGTCTGTAGCAGGCAACAAACCAAAAGCAGATTTGCACAATGTTAGGTGCTTATGTATGGTCTGTGATGCTTTGTGCAGTGCTACCAACCCGGAGGTATGTGTATCTGTGATGTATATGGATACTCCCCCTATTTGTGTTGGCCATTCCGAGTTATGTGGTCAGAAAGCATGGTACGAAATATAACCTGGTAGTGCTGGTGTGCATGTGGGAGCCTGAACCATGTGTCTGTTAGTGCACAGATATTGCTATTCTCCATACTGAGGAGATTCCTGAGTGTGGTCAATGTGAGGGTAATACATCTGGTGTTGAGCAGCATTACCCTCAGTGTCATGTACTCTGTAATGTCTATGGAGGTGGGTCTGTCTGTTGAGCCCTGCTTAAATAAGGCAGTATGGTGGCAGCAAGTGCCTTAGCCAGTATTCAAAGGTCCAAGGGTGAAGGTGCAAGCTGTCCATAGGGAAGCTACATGGCATGTCGAGCATGTCACCCCAGACTGACAGGCACTGTGTCCCCTTTGAATAACACCAATATATTAGCCAACTGTTAAACGTGATCAGTTTGTTGGTATACTGAGACATCATACTTGGTGAGTGTAAGACTCTAGACAAGGTTAGGGTCATACCGGCCTGGGCTATATGATCAGAGAATTCCTCTGTGTATCATGTCATGTGGTCCAGGGAGGAATGTCTGAGGTTGGACGCACCAGCATGGACGATGGAGCGAGTCCTGGACTTGCTTTGGAGTGACCTGAGTGCATGTGTTATGTGGCGGATCCTGGCACCTGAGAGACAGCTCTAAGTGACTATTCCCATGTTTGGCCTGGTGAGTGGGACGTCAGTGTGTCTGACATTGTCACCCATTACATGTGTATCAGGTGTGTTGTTTAGCCCAAAGGGCAGTGACTGTGTGGCACGCTGACATTGTGAACTATATGATATGTGGGTATTGTACTGGGGTAGCAGTTGTTTGTGTGTCTGCTTAGGAGGTCTCTGCTGCTTAGGAAAAGTATATGTAGAGCCTCCAAGTATGTGTATGTGTGATAATGTGGTTTGATTGCTGTCGCTATCGGTGTTTGTGAGACTAATATGTGGTGTGTTTGGTCACCTCCACTACCTGATAGAACATGCCAGTCATGGGTCGAGAGAGCTCAGCCTCCTATATGTCAATATTGTTGCATGTCTCACATATATCTGAGTGTGTTGGGAGGAGGAGAGTGTTGTCTGTGTACATGAGGCAGATGTGACATTGTGTCATAACCACAATATTCACTAGCTGGACTGGAGAGTCCACACGAAACCGACCCATGGACATGCCAGTATATTATGATGACATACTCTGTAGCTTGATCACAAAGGATCAGTAGGGTGTTAAGTGTGTAAAGGAGTATAACCGGGATTAGTGCTCAGGTTTGTTGGTGTTTTGTAAAGAGTAGCTGAGAAGGAGTCCAGACTGAGAATCATGACATGTCCTTCAGCTATGTCATAAATAGTAATGTACACTCATATATGTCCTGAGTCAGGGCCAACTGTACCTTACTGACAATGCTGACATCCTGTCAGACAGGCCCAGATATACATAACCACCTCCCACTGACAATAGTCCCTGACATCATACCAGGAGATATCACTTGTAGAATGTCTGACCAGCTCCCCCCAAAGCCAAAAGCATGGCAGCAATTGGATTACGATGTTTCCCAATATGTGTCATGCATACATTACAGAACAAACAGACCCTGCACCTGAACAGTCTGTTGAGCCTCACCCACTCCACAGGGTCTGGAACCATCGAATGTGTTACAGCAACATATGGCACTCCCCACAAGTGTGGGTGCACAACACACCATGAGAAATATAGTCCAGTAAGCCTATAAAGTCTGATCTGCAAGGCCATGGAGTGCATCATAACTGAAGTCATAAACAGAGCTATTGGAAGCTGACAAACACACAACCCTACCAAATGTGGTATGTTCATGTGCAGATCATGGTTCCCAAACATGCTACACTGTTTGCAAGGCATCCACCCAGGACATACATCACTGAACAGAGCTACACATGTCCCACATAGACTTTGCATAGCTCTTCCTCAACATCACAGACACATGTTGTATCTGTGCATAGATATGTGTTGACATATGAAGGGATGTCAATGTGTCCACAGATAGATCACACAAGGTGCGACTCACAGGGCCGGGTTTAAGCTGTTGATACCTGCCGACCCACATGGATCATTCCTGGGATTGCATAAAAGAAAGTGCACACACATTCCCATGTCCAGTCTGATGATGTTAGCATCCTACAAATATACCAGGAGAACAGAAACCACCCAGTAAAGTGTACAGCACGCCGTGTTAATGCGTATCTCTCTAGTATCATAACATAATTAAGTAGGGGTCTGAATTCTGCAAGCGCTGTTAGTGTGTATGTGTGTAATTTCCTTTGAGAGGAGTAGCCTTTCTTGAGACTGGGAAAACAAATTAAAAGAGGCACATCCCCTTTGGAATGTCTGATGATGTCAGCATCCTACAAATATATCAGGTGAACAGAAACCACCCAGTAAAGCATGTAGGTAGGGGTTTGAATCATGTGAGGGTGCATGTGTGTGATTTCCTTTGAGAGGAGTATCCTTTTTTGAGACTGGGAAAACACATTAAAAGAGGCACATCCCTCTTTGGAATGTCTGATGATGTCAGCATCCTACAAATATATCAGGTGAACCAAAGCCACCCAATAAAACATGTAGCACGTTGTGTTAATGTGTATCTTTCTAGTATCATAACATAGTTAGATAGGGGGTTGAATCATGCAAGTGCTGACAGTGTGGGCACATGTGTGTGATTTCCTTTGAGAAGAGTAGCCTTTTTTGAGACTAGGAAAACACATTAAAAGAGGCACATCCCTCTTTGGAATGTCTGATGATGTCAGCATCCTACAAATATATCAGGTGAACAGAAACCATGTGTGATTTCCTTTGAGAGGAGTAGCCTTTTTTGAGACTGGGAAAACACATTAAAAGAGGCACATCCCTCTATGGAATGTCTGATGATGTCAGCATCCTACAAATATATCAGGTGAACAGAAACCACCCAGTAAAGCATGTAGCATGCTGTGTTAATGCGTATCTCTCTAGTATCATAACATAGTTAAGTAGAGGGTTGAATCATGCAAGTGCTGACTGTGGGCGCATGTGTGTGATTTCCTTTGAGAGGAGTAGCCTTGTTTGAGACTGGGAAAACACATTAAAAGAGGGACATCCCTCTTTGGAATGTCTGATGATGTCAACATCCTACAAATATATCAGGTGAACAAGAACCACCCAATCAAGCATGTAGCGTGCTGTGTTAATGCGTATCTCTCTAGTGTCATATCATAGTTAAGTAGGGGTTTAAATCATGCAAGTGCTGACAGTGTGGGCACATGTGTGTGATTTCTTTTGAGAGGAGTAGCCTTTTTTGAGACTTTGAAAACACATTTTTGGAATGTCTGATGATGTCAGTATCCTACAAATATATCAGGTGAACACAAAGCACCCAGTAAAGCATGTAGTGCGCTGTATTAATGCGTATATTTCTAGTATCATAACATAGGTAGGTGTTTGAATCATGCAAGTACTGACAGTGTAGCCGCATGTGTGTGATTTCCTTTGAGAAGAGTTGCCTTTTTTGAGACTGGGAAAACACATTAAAAGAGACACATCCCTCTTTGGAATGTCTGAATGTCAGCATCCTACAAATATATCAGGTGAACAGAAACCACCCAGTAAAGCATATAGTGTTGACAGTTTGTATGTGTGTGTGTGTGTGTGTGTGTGTGTGTGTGTGTGTGTGTGTGTGTGTGTGTGTGTGTGTGTGTGTGTGATTTCCTTTGAGAGGAGTAGCCTTTTCTGAGACTGGGAAAAAACATTAAAAGAGGCACGTCCCTCTTTGGAATGTCTGATGATGTCAGCATCCTACAAATATATCAGGTGAACAGAAACCACCCAATAAAGCATGTAGCGTGCTGTGTTAATGCATATTTATCTAGCATCATAACATAGTTAGGTAAGGGTTTGAATCATGCAAGTGTGGGCACATGTGTGTGATTTTCTTTGAGAGGAGTAGTCTTTTTTGAGACTGGGAAAACACATTAAAAGAGGCACATCCCTCTTTGGAAAGTCTGATGATGTCAGCATCCTACAAATATATCAGGTGAACAGAAACCACCCAGTAAAGCATATAGTGCTGACAGTGTGTGTTAGTGTGTGTGTGTGTGTGTGGGGGGGGTGTGTGTATGTGTGTGATTTCCTTTGAGAGGAGTAGCCTTTTTTGAGACTGGGAAAACACATTAAAAGAGGCACATCCCTCTTTGGAATGTCTGATGTCAGCACCCAACAAATATATCGGGTGAACAAAAGCTACCCAGTGAAGCATGTAGCGTTCTGTGTTAATGCGTTTTTCTCTAGTATCATACCATAGTTAGGTAGGGGTTTGAATTATGCAAGTGCTGACAGTGTGGGTGCATGTGTGTGATTTTCTTTGAGAGGAGTAGCCTTTTATGAGACTGGGAAAACACATTAAAAGAGGCACATCCCTCTTTGGAATGTCTGATGATGTCAGCATCCTACAAATATATCAGGTGAACAGAAGCCACCCAATCAAGCATGTAGCACACTGTGTTAATGCATTTCTTTCTAGTGTCATAACATAGTTAAGTAGGGGTTTGAATCATGCAAGTGCTGACAGTGTGGGCGCATGTGTATAATTTCCTTTGAGAGGCATAGCCTTTTTTGAGACTGGGAAAACACATTAAAAGAGGCACATTCCTCTTTGGAATGTCTGATGATGTCAGCATCCTACAAATATATCAGGTGAACACAAACCACCCAGTAAAGCATGTAGCGTGCTGTGTTAATGTATATCTTTTTAGTATCATAACATAGTTAGGTAGGGGGTTGAATCATGCAAGTGCTGACAGTGTAAGCGCATGTGTGTGATTTTCTTTGAGAGGAGTAGCCTTTTTTGAGACTGGGAAAACACATTAAAAGAGGGACATCCCTCTTTGGAATGTCTGATGATGTCAGAATCCTGCAAATATATCAGGTGAACAGAAACCACCCAGTAAAGCATATAGCGCTGACAGTGTGTGTTAGTGTGTGTGTGTGTGTGTGGGGGGAGGTTGTATGTGTGTGATTTCCTTTGAGAGGAGTAGACTTTTTTGAGACTGGAAAACACATTAAAAGAGGCACATCCCTCTTTGGAATGTCTGATAATGTCAGCATCCTACAAATATATCAGGTGAACAAAAGCCACCTAGTAAAGCATGTAGCATGCTGTGTTCATGCGTATCTCTCCAGTATCATAACATAGTTAGGTAGGGGTTTGAATCATGCAAGTGCTGACAGCGTGGGCACATGTGTGTGATTTCCTTTGAGAGGAGTAGTCTTGTTTGAGACTGGGAAAACACATTAAAAGAGGCACATCCCTCTTTGGAATATCTGATGATGTCAGCATCCTACAAATATATCAAGTGAACAGAAACCACCCAGTAAAGCATATAGCGCTGACAGTGTGTGTGTGGCGGAGTGTGTATGTGTGTGATTTCCTTTGAGAGGAGTAGCCCTTTTTGAGACTGGGAAAACACATTAAAAGAGGCACATCCCTCTTTGGAATGTCTGATGATGTTAGCATCCTACAAATATATCAGGTGAACAGAAATCACCCAGTAGTGCATGTAGCACGCTGTGTTAATGTGTATCTCTCTAGTATCATAACATAGCTAAGTTAGGTTGGGGCTTGAATCCTGTAAGTGCTGACAGTATGTGTGTGATTTCCTTAGAGAGGAGTAGCCTTTGTGTATGATTTCCTTTGAGAGGAGTAGCCTTTTTTGAGACTGGGAAAACACATTAAAAGAGGCACATCTCTCTTTGGAATGTCTGATGATGTCAGCATCCTACAAATATATCAGGTGAACAAAACCCACCCAGTAAAGCATGTAGTGTGCTGTGTTAATGCGTATCTGTCTAGTATCGTAAGATAGGGGTTTGAATCATGCAAGTGCTGACAGTGTGGGTGCATGTGTGTGATTTCTCTTTGAGAAGAGTAGCCTTTTTTGAGACTGGGAAAACACATTAAAAGAGGCACATCCCTCTTTGGAATGTCTGATGATGTCAGCATCCTACAAATATATCAGGTGAACAGAAACTACCCAGGAAAGCATATAACGCACTGTATTAATGCGTATCTCTCTAGTATCATAACATAGTTAGCTAGGAGCTGGAATCCTGCAAGTGCTGACAGTGTTTGTTAGTGTGGGGGGTGTGTGTGTTTATGTGTGTAATTTCCTTTGATAGAAGTAGCCTTTTTTGAGACTGGGAAAAGACATTAAAAGAGGCACATCCCTCTTTGGAATGTCTGATGATGTCAGCATCCTACAAATATATCAGGTGAAGAACAACCATCCAGGAAAACATATAGCGTGCTGTGTTAATGTGTATCTTTCTAGTATCATAACATAGTTAGGTAGGAGTTTGAATACTGCAAGTGCTGACCGTGGGGATTTATGTGTGTAATTTCTTTTGAGAGAAGTAGCCTTTTTGAGACTGGGAAAAGACATTAAAAGAGGCACATCCCTCTTTGGAATGTCTGATGATGTCAGCATCCTACAAATATATCAGGTGAACAGAAGCCTCCCAGTACAGCATATAGTGTGCTGTGTTAATGCGTGGCTTTCTAATGTCATAACATAGGTAGGGGTTTGAATCCTGTTAGTGTGTGCATGTGCAGGAGCGTATGTGTGAGATTTCCTTTGAGAGGAGTAGCCTTTTTTGAGACTGGGAAAACACATTAAAAGAGGCACATCCCTCTTTGGAATGTCTGATGATGTCAGCATCCTACAAATATATCAGGTGAACAGAAGCCACCCAATCAAGCATGTAGCATGCTGTGTTAATGCATTTCTCTCTAGTGTCATAACATAGTTAAGTAGGGGTTTGAATCATGCAAGTGCTGACAGTGTGGGCGCATGTGTATAATTTCCTTTGAGAGGCGTAACCTTTTTTGAGACTGGGAAAACACATTAAAAGAGGCACATTCCTCTTTGGAATGTCTGATGATGTCAGCATCCTACAAATATATCAGGTGAACACAAACCACCCAGTAAAGCATGTAGCTCGCTGTGTTAATGTATATCTTTTTAGTATCATAACATAGTTAGGTAGGGGGTTGAATCATGCAAGTGCTGACAGTGTAAGTGCATGTGTGTGATTTTCTTTGAGAGGAGTAGCCTTTTTTGAGACTGGAAAACACATCAAAAGAGGCACATCCCTCTTTGGAATGTCTGATGATGTCAGCATCCTGCAAATATATCAGGTAAACAGAAATGACCCAGTAAAGCATATAGCGCTGACAGTGTGTGTTAGTGTGTATGTTTGTGGGGTTGTATGTGTGTGATTTCCTTTGAGAGGAGTAGCCTTTTTTGAGACTGGAAAAGACATTAAAAGAGGCACATCCCTCTTTGGAATGTCTGATAATGTCAGCATCCTACAAATATATCAGGTGAACAAAAGCCACCTAGTAAAGCATGTAGCATGCTGTGTTAATGCGTATTTCTCTAGTATCATAACATAGTTAGGTAGGGGTTTGAATCATGCAAGTGCTGACAGTGTGGGCGCATGTGTGTGATTTCCTTAGAGAGGAGTAGTCTTTTTTGAGACTGGGAAAACACATTAAAAGAGGCACATCCCTCTTTGGAATGTCTGATGATGTCAGCATCCTACAAATATATCAGGTGAACAGAAACCACCCAGTAAAGCATATAGTGCTGACAGTGTGTGTTAGTGTGTGTGTGTGGGGGGTGAGTATGTGTGTGATTTCCTTTGAGAGGAGTAGCCTTTTTTGAGACTGGGAAAACACATTAAAAGAGGCACATCCCTCTTTGGAATATCTGATGATGTCAGCATCCTACAAATATATAAGGTGAACAGAAACCACCCAGTAAAGCATATAGCGCTGACAGTGTGTGTGTGTGGGGGAGTGCGTATCTGTGTGATTTCCTTTGAGAGGAGTAGCCATTTTTGAGACTGGGAAAACACATTAAAAGAGGTACATCTCTCTTTGGAATGTCTCATGATGTTAGCATCCTACAAATATATCAGGTGAACATAAGTCACCCAGTAGTGCATGTAGCACGCTGTGTTAATGTGTATCGCTCTAGTATCATAACATAGCTAAGTTAGGTTGGGGTTTGAATCCTGCAAGTGCTGACAGTATGTATGTGATTGCCTTAGAGAGGAGTAGCCTTTTTGTGTTATTTCCTTTGAGAGGCGTAGCCTTTTTTGAGACTGGGAAAACACATTAAAACAGGCTCATCCCTCTTTGGAATGTCTGATGATGTCAGCATCCTACAAATATATCAGGTGAACAAAACCAACCCGGTAAAGCATGTAGTGTGCTGTGTTAATGCATATCTGTCTAGTATCATAACAAAGTAAGATAGGGGTTTGAATCATGCAAGTGCTGACAGTGTAGGTGCATGTGTGTGATTTCTCTTTCAGAAGAGTAGCCTTTTTTGAGACTGGGAAAACACATTAAAAGAGGCACATCCTTCTTTGGAATGTCTGATGATGTCAGCATCCTACAAATATATCAGGTGAACATAAACCACCCAGTAAAGCATGAAGCGCACTGTGTCAATGCATATCTCTACTAGTATCATAACAGGTAGAGGTTTGAATCATGCAAGTGCTGACAGTGTAGGCACATGTGTGTGATTTCCTTTGAGAGGAGTAGCCTTTTTTGAGACTTGGAAAACACATTAAAAGAGGCACATCCCTCTTTGGAATGTCTGATGATGTCAGCATCCTACAAATATATCAGGTGAACAAAAACTACCCAGGAAAGCATATAACGCACTGTATTAATGCGTATCTCTCTAATATCATAACATAGTTAGCTAGGAGCTGGAATCCTGCAAGCGCTGACAGTGTGTGTTAGTGTGTGGGGGGGGGGGTGTGTTTATGTGTGTAATTTCCTTTCAGAGAAGTAGCCTTTTTTGAGACTGGGAAAAGACATTAAAAGAGGCACATCCCTCTTCGGAATGTCTGATGATGTCAGCATCCTACAAATATATCAGGTGAACAGAAGCCACCCACTACAGCATATAGTGTGCTGTGTTAATGCGTATCTTTCTAGTGTCATAACATAGGTAGGGGTTTGAATCCTGTTAGTGTGTATATGTGCAGGAGCGTATGTGTGTGATTTCCTTTGAGAGGAGAAGCCTTTTTTTAGACTGGAAAAACATATTAAAAGAAGCACATCCCTCTTTGGAATGTCTGATGATGTCAGCATCCTACAAATATATCAGGTGAACAGAAACCACCCACTCTGTTAATGCGTATCTCTCTAGTATCATAACATAGTTAGGTAGGGGTTTGAATGCTGTTAGTGTGTGTGTGGGGGGCCGTGTGTTTGATTTCCTTTGAGTGGAGTAGCCTTTTTTGAGACTGGGAAAGCACATTAAAAGAGGCAAATCCCTCTTTGGAATGTCTGATGATGTCAGCATCCTACAAATATATGTGGTGAACAAAAGCCAACCAGTAAAGCATATAGCATGCTGTGTTAATGCATATTTATCTAGTATCATCACATAGTTAAGTAGGGGTTTGAATCCTACAAGCACTGACTATATGCGTGTGATTTCCTTTGAGAGGAGTAGCCTTTTTTGAGACTGGGAAAACACATTAAAAGAGACACATCCCTCTTTGGAATGTCTGATGATGTCAGAATCCTACAAATATATCAGGTGAACAGAAACCACCCAGTAAAGCATATAGCTCGCTGTGTTAATGCGTATTTCTCTAGTATCATAACATAGTTAGGTAGGAATTTGAATTCTGCAAGCGCTGACAGTGTGTGTGTGGTGGGGGTGTGTGTGTGATTTCCTTTGAGAGGAGTACCCTTTCTGGAGACTGGGAAAACACATTAAAAGAGGTACATCCCTCTTTGGAATGTCTGCTGATGCCAGCATCCTACAAATATTCAAGGAGAACAACCCCCCCCCCCAGTAAAGCATGTAGTGTGCTGTGTTATTGTGTATCTCTGTAATATCATAACATAGTTAGGAAGGGGTTTAAATCCTGCAAACGCTGACAGTGTGTGTTAGTGGGGGGGGGTGCGATTTCCTTTGTGAGGAGTAGCCTTTTTGGAGACTGGGAAAACACAATAAAAGAGATAATCCCTCTTTGGAGTGTCTGATGATGTCAGCATCCTACAAATATATCAGGAGAACCGAAACCACCCGGAAAAACATATAGCACGCCATGTTAATGCATATCTTTCTAGTATCGTAACATAGTTAGGTAGGGGCTTGAATCCTACAAATGCTGTGTGTGTGCCACAGGTGGTCAATGCAGTGTGGGTTTTGCTTTTACTACGGTATGACATATGATTAAAACAGTATGTCACACACATCGGTTAACTGCGTGGCAAATGAATATGTGTACATGTGACCTCAATCAGTACATAGGTGTGAAGCCTGCATACTACATGAATTCATTTGTTTCCTTCGACAGATTGTGCCGCTGCTTCTCAGATCATAGGTCACATATGTATGTATGCAACAAGCCCGGCCACTGTAGTGATCCATGGACAAGGTCATCTGTGCCACATACACCCATGACACGTATTATAGAGCACTGTGAGTGAGGGTAATTGCCTGGGGTATATGTCACACATGTTCATACACAACAACGACTGTCAGTAATGGACAGTCATTATAGGTGTACAACAGCCCTGTGGATATGCATGCAGGCTCCTAATGTGTTATGTGAAACACCAATGGCCCCCACAATACCTATGGATATGTGGATACCAAGGGACAGATGACATAACACGTGTCTGTCTGTACACATTGGTACCCAACATACATGTTGAGGGCTACCACCTATGTGGTACTGTCAGGATAGTATGTCTAGTAAATGTAGGTGACTATGCCATAGTTGGCTTATGACTATACAGCATTTATTGGACAACAGGTATCTGTCTGTATGATACCCTTGTGTAGGATATGCGTCCCATCCAGGGAATGCAGTGTAGGCCAATGCATGCATTTCCAGATGTGGATGGACATATCCCTAGTGTGTTTGCATGTACCTAAGAGGGCTATATGCCACACAGGTGGGGTCCCAGGAATGTGTGGCCATCAATACCACTGGTTACTGTTATAGTATAGTACCGGAAGGATCCAACTGTTACTGAGTTCCCTACAACTGTGTGTCATTTGTCAGGACATCATCTAATTATTGGTTATAGCCATGCTGTTGAGGTGGTGTATACTACCAGACTGCAGATCATTGACAGATATCAACAGTATCACCCACAGCATAGTGTCAACCCATGTCATATACATATGTGTACCCATGTTAGTACATATCTGTAGTAGAATGCATACTGGCCATCGAAAGATACCATGAGATGTTAACAATGTATACAACAGGGTGTGTCTAACATCCCATGAGTCCACTATGCACGTACATGCAGACAGTGCGCACACACCATGTTCACAGATGTACACCTGCTAATTTATAATGCACACATCACACACGTACTGTCCACTCACTAACACATGCTGGCAACACTGTACACTTCAGCCAAGTGGCACATGGGTGGACAATACATACTCAGACCTAACACTGGTGTAAACAATGCTACAATGACTATCAGAGCTGTGATGCATAATGCCTGCTCAGATATACCTACAAGGATATCAGTACACTTTCCTGTTGGCAATGTGCTACTATTGCTACACTGCTATAATGTCACCCTGTGCATCAGAACCATGTTAGCCTATTCCTGCATCAATGTGACAGATGACAGGAGGTGGCACAGGTGTCATCATATGCACAGGGTGTGTTGTTGGTTTGCCAGAGACCGGCATTGACCCATCCAATCGACATTTCTCTGTGTGTGTGTGTGTGTGTGTGTGTGTGTGTGTGTGTGTGTGTGTGTGTGTGTGTGTGAGGGACAACAGTACAGCATGGGCCAATGTTGATGCAATGTGTGTGTGTATGTGTGAGCCCTAGTTGTTTGGTTAATGTGTGTGTGTCTGCATGCACACAACTCCACCATGTGGCTGCCATATATGGGCGGTTGTTGGACAGCCACAGACTGTACCTGATAGGCTGTACAGATAACTGTCTCTGGCCTTGGACACGGTACCTGTGCCTGGCAGGGGTGCTACGGGCAGTATCGGGTACCAACCCTGACTGGGTGCTATCATCAGAGGCAGAGGTATGATGACTGGACCCATGTCCCTGCTTGGACTGGCCAGTGCCATGTGCACGTGGTCTAGTAGGATGGTCAATGGACAGGCCAATCCCAGCATTGCTGGGGCTGCTATTGCTACTACGGGAGCGGCTGTGATCCTTGGTCCATCTGTGACGACTGCCAGCTGATGCTGTTGCTGGCATGCATCCGCGTCGGCTTCCCATCCATCCCACATGGTCCGGGCTCATGGCTAACACATTGTGGAGGACACCTAATGTCTCCCTCCAATGGCTATCAATGACCTCGGTGTAATTCCGGATGGCACCGGCAAGGTCACAGATGCTGTCATTGATAGCAGTGTAATGGGCCCTCTGCGCCCTTAGTCCCTGTCGGGTGTACCGTTCCATACGTGCCTATGCCTGCATTACAGCCCGGAACATACTGGAGGTTGTAATACCTCTGGGGGCATGTCTGCCAGGGGCAATACATCCAGTGGTGCTCCCCTGAGAACCCCTGGACATCTGCCTATGTGGTACCATTCCAGTAATTCGGCTATGGCTGCTGTGAGGGGATGCACGTGCCATGGGTACCACACTCTCCTGGTCAGTGCCAACTGTATGCTGTCCCTTAGCTAAGGCCATTGGTGATGAGGGATGTATTGGCAGTATGAGTGTGCACATAGATGGGGTTGAATGCTGTGTACTGTCGATTGCTGGACCAATGACAGACCCTGACAGACCTTCCTGTACCACAATACATGTCTCATCATCTCCACTATTAGTGACAGTGACATCAGGTTCCTTGCTGCATTCAGACACCCCTAACTCAGCACCTGTGGAAGGAAGACAGGAAACACACTTCACAACTGGTACTTGATGTTAGCACACATGCACACATGCACACATTAGCACATGCACACATGCACACATGAGCACATGCACACATGCGCACATGCACACATGAGCACATGCACACATGAGCACATATACACATGAGCACATGCACACATGAACACAAATACACTGATCACCACCGCATATACACACACACACCAGCAATCCAACACATACACAATAGTGGGTGAAGGTGGGTGACAGTATCACAGGGCAAACAGTTACCTCAAACGTGTCAGCATGCAGAATATGTGTTGCTCAAGACCATGCAGTGCAAGTGTTGATGGCCCTATTTAATGACATTATACATGGCTGTGATGCATGTGTGTAGTTGTTCAGTGATTGACTACACCCCGGAACACAATGTGTACATGGTCACAACATTGCTGTGCAAGTATTATCTGCTCTTCAATGTCCTGTGCACCATCACTCAATGGTATACATACCATGGCTGCATGTGTTATATGTGTGACATATAGATTGCCATGTCTGCTTACAGTGTCTGTGTCCATAACGAATAATAGTGGGCACAGGTGTAGCAAATGCATGCAATGTACAGACATGGGATGAGTGGTGCATGTAGATGTGAAGTAATCCCGATGCTCGACATGGCCATTGTACAGTGGTTATGGTGAGTGTGGGACATATTGCAGATATGTCGGTGCCAGCCATGACATGGTATGCTACACGACTGCAACATTAAACACCACACATACCCAATGTGTGTCATGTGACCTATACACCCAATAGCATTCCAGGACATATATGTGACTCTTTGTACAGATGGCGACAGCTGTGCATATTGTGTATACTGGCATATGTAAGCACACACACAACATGCTATGCACATTGTGTATAGGTGCATATGTTTGCACACACACAACAATGAGGTGCAAAGCAAAGACCGCTATGTGTAGTACTGTGGTCACTGCAACTGGATGGGGTGTACTACCATGTGCCATTCATCATCATCATCATCATCATGCAACTTGTGGTCACTCATTGTTAGGAAAATATGTATTATTGTGTGTATTAGCAATATGTTAGTGCATTTAGAAGCTTGAAAAGAGTTAACACATTCATTCTATTTCATACTGCATAAATCTGTACAAACTGCAGTTGCTTTCTGACCTTGTACTGTTAGCTAAAATCTTGCTTGTGCCTTGGAAATTTACTGAGAAGCAGGTGATTTTCTGCTTGTGTTAGGAAAATAATGAATAGAACAATACTACCTATATGAAACTTAGGCAAGAAGTTCCGCTGTGCCATGAGAAAATACACAGCTGTAGAAGTTACAGATAATTAGTACAAAGCCTTCTTGAAAATATGAACTGCAATCAGCATTTGCTTGTATCTGTATTAGAGAAGTACCTTGAAAAGTAACACTGTACAATAGATGCTTGTAAACGGATTAATAGTCACCAAGGCCAGGTTGTTTTCTGAAAAGTTTCTCACAAATCTAGTCATGTCAGCAGAAAATCTGAAGTAACATCTGCTGTAGAACAATGCTAAAAGTTGTGTTTGATTACGTCAGCTTAGTAGGCCATGTCTTGTAAAATAGTATAATAATGAACATACTTCCTGTTAGTAGTTAGACAAATCCTTGTGTTTGCATGTTTTTGTCTCCTTGCTGCAAGTAAATTAAAGTTCCTTAACTGAACCTTATGTGTATTGGTCTTTGAAGTTTTTTCCTTTGACAGATTGGTCCTTCGGACTGGAAACCTTCACTTTGTCTCGGATCAGACAGGCCAGGTGGCTTGAAACACAAAACACTACCGGTCCCTCTATGGTTACCCCATTTACCTTTATCATGATGATGATGTTGCACACAGTACATTGATGGAGTACTGTTCACACATAATGACTGGACAGGTACTGTTGTGTTAATGTACATTACATGCACAGAGTGATGTATATGACCAATGTACAACTACTTGCATGTATGACTGACACATGTCTGTCTGAGGGAGTCTTATGATCACATAGATCCACACCACTACATAATGCAGGCATTGTTGGTGTTTCCCGTTTCATTCATTTGTAATGCTTTGTTGCCACATGGTATGTCCCTGATACATCTCTATATATGTATGTACCTATATGCTGGACATAATTACTCACATGTACATCTACATGATGGGATACATTCCTATACTGTTGAATGACTGCGCTGTATGATATCCTCTGGTTATAGCCTCTTACGCTCGATTAGCCTCTACATTGCTTAACCAATGCAATACTCGAATACTGGTAGCCAAACATGCTTACACCCGCTCGATTCCGCACTTGCTAATGCACCAGCATTGGTGCTTGAATCTGTGACTCACATCCGTGGGTGTGAGCGATGACCACAATATTACCTTGTGATGCCTATTACATCATACTACATGACTCCAGTATCGGGATTTGCCACCCATTAGGTGACGGCATCGTGTTCGACTGTACATAATCAGCGGCCTGTCCAGTGAC
>NC_056737.1:662202716-662223331 GCF_019279795.1 Protopterus annectens | reverse complement strand
TGATACAGTTTGGTAGTATTTCACAGGGCTCATAAACTTCCTCAAGGCAAAGCATGCATTTCATAGGTGACATTTTACAGAGAAAGAGAGAGAGGGCACAAGAAATATTATCTGGGACCGGAATGTACCAGCGAAAGATCCTTGATTGCCACTTTACATAGTCATGGATTCCACTGGTGCAGTCCCATTTCATAAACTTATATTTGAGTGTCTGTCATATCCCATATTTAAAGTCTTGAGGAAAATTAGCAAGGTTGCTGAATAATTTGCAATCATAAAAATTAGGTTTCTTGTTAAAGATAAATAATCTGAGCAGCAAACCGGAGAACTGTGAAAATCTCTGGATAGTTAAAGTCTGTAAGGCTCCACGTTAGCAGAAGTCAGCCAGTAAAATTGCAGCCAATCCAGAAGATGGCGAATCAGAAAGAGGCATGCCAGTCCTTCAGTGGGACCCAAGCTCAGGCAGCTGTCATGTAGAAGCCTCTACTCTCTCACTAGAGGTAGGAACCCTGCAGACCGAGTCCTAGGAAGCCTTTGAAGTCCTTGTAGTGCATTGAATCAGTAAGAACCCAGATAGAAGAGGGCTTGTTGTCTTCTCTTTCTTCTCTGTAGCCTGTCTTGGGTACTCCATGAAAGCACTGTTATACACCTTAAGGGATACCTGATTTCAGATCTGTGAACTAGGATTATTTTTCAGATTCTTTGCTAGGCATCATTCAAGTCTGGGTCATACTCTGAATTTTCCCATCTGCCACTGTCTGTCCAAATATTATTGCTGTAACAATTTTGTCTAGAGGTTTAGAACTGAGCACTATATAATGAGAGTACATCAGTCCAAACATTTGGAGCAAGGCCTCAAAGTACAGTATGAGACAGTTACAATGATAAAATTCTCGTCAGATGAGAACAACTTTAAAACAAGATTGTTGGCTATAAAGGAAAGCTTAAAGAAGGTCAAGACAAGAGACAAGAGTGGAAGAAAAAGGCCAAAGACAGAGGAGAGGGAATAGCTAGGATGTGAAGAATAAAAAGTGTCTGCAGAGCTATGAAGTTATAGCAGCAAATTATGGATGAATAAGTAAAATGCTGCAAGGGTATGCACAACTTTAGGCCACAGTCAGCCAGGAAGTAGTAAATAAAAAGTCTGCTTGTTCTGCAGCAGCTCATGTGGTACACAAGCAGCAAAACAAGGTAGGTAGTGTTCCTACAGGGTTGAAAGGAGAGGCAAAAACTGAGCTGGGATGCAGTAAATATATAGTACAAGAAGATAAGAGAAAGCTAAACATTAGAAATCTTAGATCTTGAAGCTCGGTTTCTGTTCTGACTTGAAACGTAAGTTAGGAATGTGAATGCAATATAGTATGAAAAGAAAAGAGCAGGACATGTAAGTGATACTGAGAAAAGTAAAAGCATAGACAAGAGGAAAGGCATGAAAAGTAGATGTTGCAAGACATCAGGACAACTGAAAACTATTTCAGAGACTTTCAGAAAACTCCAGAGGTAATGTATAAAAGTAGTGGTACTGCACAAACTGAAATACACTGATCTTTCTAGGAAAAGGAATGCCTACCCTGCTGGGTCACACCAGGATGGCCGAGTGGTTAAGGCGGTGGACTTAAGGTCCAATGGATGTATGTCTGTGTGGGTTCAAACCCCACTCCTGGTAGAGTTTTACAGGAATAATGGTTAAGCAGTAGAAACTTGAGTGGATTTCAGCTATACCTTGTCCTTGTTACAACCTTGAATTAATGATTTCAATAAACTTGAAGAAGAGTTAAGAGGTTTTGCTTCACCTCATCAAGATGTCCTTTCCCACAAGACATGATAATGTTATATAGTATGAGGAGCGACTCTGCTTTTTCTCTAAATAGTTCTTGCATTATACCATCATTTCACCTTCTTCTTGTAAAACAAGTGTGCTTAATATTTCGTTAATTTTTAATAATGCGCAAGAAATACTTAGCTATTTCAATCAAAACAAAATTGCCCAGCACATGATACAGTTTGGTAGTATTTCACAGGAGCTCATAAACTTCCTCAAGGCAAAAGCATGCATTTCATAGGTGACATTTTACAGAGAAAGAGAGAGAGGGCACAAGAAATATTATCTTGGGACCGGAATGTGCCAGCGAGAAAGATCCTTGATTGCCACTTTACATAGTCATGGATTCCACTGGTGCAGTCCCATTTCAGAAACTTATATTTGAGTGTCTGTCATATCCCATATTTAAAGTCTTGAGGAAAATTAGCAAAGGTTGCTGAATAATTTGCAATTATAAAAAATTAGGTTTCTTGTTAAAGATAAATAATCTGAGCAGCAGCGCGGATAACTGTGAAAATCTCTGGATAGTTAAAGTCTGTAAGGCTCCACGTTAGCAGAAGTCAGCCAGTAAAATTGCAGCCAATCCAGAAGATGGCGAATCAGAAAGAGGCATGCCAGTCCTTCAGTGGAACCCAAGCTCAGGCAGCTGTCATGTAGAAGCCTCTACTCTCACTAGAGGTAGGAACCCTGCAGACCGAGTCCTAGGAAGCCTTTGAAGTCCTTGTAGTGCATTGAATCAGTAAGAACCCAGATAGAAGAGGGCTTGTTGTCTTCTCTTTCTTCTCTGTAGCCTGTCTTGGGTACTCCATGAAAGCACTGTTATACACCTTAAAGGGACAATCCCAGTGTTTCTTTGTTTACATTCTGCAATGTTTACCTTGAGCAGTGTGTAATTCTGAGCATGCTCGAGACTTGTCTGTGTAGGATAGGGGGAGGGTTATCTACAGGAAGTTTCAGCCTTTTAATCACAGTGCTTTTTTTTTTCCTGACCTACTCACAACACCTTTTAGGTTGAGCCATTCATTATTTTAGCTTGTGGCTTGTTATTTTCAAAGAAAGTTACCTTCCAAGTGTTTTAATGACCTGACTTCTAGTTTCTGTGGAAAGGATTAGTAAACATAGTTATTCAGTCTTTTTTGAGATGTTAATTAGCTTAGCCAGTGGCGGCTTTTGTCTTTATCAAATAATAGATTGTATTACCTGCTGCTACTTCTGTAGAAAGCATGTGTGATTTAACTCACAAGAATTAGTACATGGAGTTCTGTATTTCTTGCATTTCATGTTATTTGATGCCTACTGTGGAATCCACACTGAATGCATCTTGCAGTACAGGCATTGCATCTTGCTAAATTCCATTGTCAGTTTTGTTTACTCTATGTATTTTAACAATCTGTGCAGTTTTTCCAATTCAAAAGTAGAATGAAAGCATTTTATTATGTGCCTGGTAGTACTGTTCTCCAAAGGAGTATTATATATTTTTTTTCTGTTGTTTCACTTGACCTATTATTTTTTTTTTTGTGCTGAGTTCTGCATTTCCAAGTATAGCTGCAGCCTGTTGTTTCATTAGTTTAGTTATTAGTCTTACAGGCTGCAATCCAAATGTCTGTACTGGCAGAGATTATACAGCCAAATGACAGCACTGCCACTTTATTTGAGCTGTATCATGTACCTCTCTTTCTTATCACTGCAGTAAAATAATGAAAGCTAACTGTAATATTTTCCTCAGTACATGCTCTTGACTGACTCCTCTACTTGCTTTTCAACAGCTTCAGTGAGCTTCCCATGAGTGATGCTTTCATACCTCGCACTGCATATCTATGGTTCGTTTCTGATGCTACTCTGTGCAGCTTTATCACCACTCTGTTATGCATCACTGGCTTTTATTTTGTCCTGACCAAAATTCACTGTTTCTTGACTTCCTTAACAGTTATATCCCTTAATTTCTAAGTCCCTTATTTTCTTTGCCAGTAGGTCCAGATATAATGCGAATAGCAAAGGGGAGAGAAGACACCCCTGCCTGGATCCTCTGATCAAGCAGTTGATTATCAGAGAGGACCCCTAGCGACTTTAGTTTTCATCTCCGATCCTTCATATATCCTCCTAAGCATAGGTTCATGGGATGATGCTAGGCTATTGGCCCAGAGGCCCTCATAAGCCTACCCAAGAATTTCACTGATGTTCCCACAAAGTCAGCACCTGTTATCCCTGTCCAGTAAGGACATAGGTGGGATCCCAGGGGTATATTTTCTGTTTCTCATTCAGTCATCCGGGTTCCCTTAAAAGGGCTGATGAGGTACTCTGCTTGACATGGACAGGAAGTCTATTCCACAGATGGAGTGGTTGGAACACAAATCTATCTTGCCAACAAGTTCTATTAATGTCACAGACCAGATTGAGACTTTGCATGTGGGTTGCATGAGTGGAGTTTGACTTACGGATATGCAGAGTCTGAGACTGCCTTGTATGACAGACACAGGTCACCTCTCAGCAGTCTGTACAAGACTGAGTAGAGGGACAGGGCTTTTAGCCTATCTGTATAGGATAGGTGTTTGAGACCCTGTATTTTCCTGGTCAGGAACCTCTGTGGTCTCTCCAACTGCTGCATGTGCTTGGCAAGGTACATGCCAAAGGGGATGTTGTACTCTATAATGGCTCTGATAAGGAAGGAGTACAGGGATGCTATGACCACCTTGTTCCTGGATGAAATACCCTTACTTATGAGGTGGGCCATGTAGAAAGCCTCCTGTACAATGGAGGCAACATGGTGGTCAAATGTCAGATTGCTATCAACCTGGGTACCAAAATCCCTCATGACTAACTGCTTACTTAGTACATTGTTATTAATGTAATAATTAGTGGGTACACCATTTTCTCAAAAGGGGATAATGATGCATTTCTTGACATTCAGTTTGTGGCATTGCTTCTGGCACCAATCATTAGTCTGGTTAAGGTCCTCTTGGAGGATGTTCACATCACTAGGGAATTTATGACCGTGCCCAGCTTGCAGTCATCTGCAAACCTGGTCAGCCACAGACCACTGGTTTTGGCTTGCACCTCAGAAAAGTATATCCCAAACAGTAGAGGCCCTAAGGATTGGTCTTGGGGCCTCTACTATTTGGCTTGCACCTCGGAAAAGTATATCCCAAACAGTAGAGACCCCAAGACAAATCCTTGGGGCATGCCACTTGTTATGGGTCTACTACTAGAGGTGGCTTCTCCTATTTTGACTGAGTGGGTTCTATCAGTAAACCAGTTAGCTACCCATCTGGTAACATATGGGTTGATACCTAGATGGGAGAGTTTATCTATTATGCCCAAGTGGGGAATAGTGTCAAAGACTTTGGCTAGGTCAAGGTAGATGGTGTGCACTGTCTTGCCTTCATCCATGGCTTTGGTGACTGTTTTGAAGAAAGTGACCAAGTTTAACAGGCATGATCTCCCTTTGACAAAACCAAACCATGTAGGATCATGTGTTTGGAGGTTGCCAATGTCCTTGTTTATAAGGTTCATGATAAAGCATTTCATGGCCATGCAGACCAGGCTAGTTAGGCTGATGGGCCTATAATTGCCTGGGTCAATGGATGCTCCACCTTTCTGCAGAGGGATGACAGTTGTCCTCCATTCTGCTGGGATGAAGCCGGTGCACAGGCTTTGGTTGAATAGGGTACCTAGTGGTGTTGAGAGCTCTTGCCTGAGTTCATGTAGGACAAAGCCAAGGAGGTTGTCAGGTCCCATGGAGACTGTATTTTTTGTCTTTGAGAGGGCATTAAAAACCTGCTCCCTGGTGATGAGGGGAGGGGGGCAGGTGCTGGGGATATTCTGGTTTACTGATGAGGGGACAGGGTGGTCAAGTTTTTACTGAATTTGTCTGCCAGCAGGTTGGCTATATCTATGGCATTTGTGTATGTGGTATTCTTGACCACCAATTCAGAGCAGATTTGGAAGTTACCTTTCAGATTGTGGACATATGTGAAGAAGGCCTTGTGGCTGTCCTTAGTGGATGTGGCCAATTTGGACTCAAAGTTAGCCTTAGTGGATTTCACCAGTGACCTCATTTGCTTATTCAAAGGGGGGATTGCTTCCAACTTGGCATCTGCTCCTTCTTGGTCTTGGACAGCAATTATTTTCCTTTTAATATAGAGTCTGTTTATTGCTGCTGTCCACCAGACAGGTTTACTCTTCCTTGAGGAAGATGATTTGGTCCTGTCAGGTATTACTGAGTCCATGCAGCTATATAGGTGCTCATATAATTTTTTGGTGTATATCTGGACATTAGTGCTTGATTCAACTGAAGAGATGGTGGCTGTGAAGCTGCTTATACCTACTCATAGGGAGGTAGTAGTCAGCTTTGGAAAAAGTTTTTTTGTTTGACCCTGACGGGGGGGGGGGGTCAGGAGAGATGGTGATTTCGAAAGTGATTACTTTGTGGACAGATCTTACCAAGGAGGCTGACACTGTAGGGATGCTACAGTGGCTACTCAAGTTGTTAGCACCAGGTCCAGGACATTTTCACCTCTTGTGTGAATGTCGACCAGCTGATCAATGCATTGGCATTGACGAAGTCAAGGAATCCCTGGGCATTCGTGTTAGAGCTAGAACAGGTCTTCCACTCTATGGTTGGGTAGTTAAAGTCACCCAGGATCAGGGCAGAAGGTTGAATCTTGATGGACTCAAATAAGTCCAGATAGGCTGTGTAGGCCTCCTGAGTCATGGTTGGGGATCTGCAGCTAGCTATGAATTGAATAGGTGTTTTGTCAATAGTTAACTGCACCTGGAGTGTCTCCTGTGTGTCATACTGTTTGACCAGCCTGGAGGTGTGTATGTCTTTAATAAATATTGAAACTCCACCTCCTTTGGCTTTGCAGCCCTCTGTTTGGGGTCTGAAAGTATGGTAGGACAAGTAACCTGTTAAGGCTGGTGCATTCTCCGCAGCTTTGAACCAGGTTTCAGTGACTGCATAAATGTCAGCATCTTCCGGGGTGAGGAATACTTGCAATGAGTTCAGTTTTGTGTTAAGACTCCTAGTGTTTAGCAGTATGACCTCTGAATTTCATTTAGAAGATTTTTTCACATTGGTAATTTTGTCCTCATGACTTTGCCTAAAAAAGGCACTATGGGGGAGGCAAGAGCCTTTGCCAGATGTCTGAAGCCCAGGGGAGACAGATGAAGATCAGCCTTATAATTTTATCAGGGAATGAAAATGCTTCCATTGCTCGGCTCCTCACGTCACAGCCTACTCTGTCAAATGCTTTCTCTGCATTCAGGCCAACAATAGTGGTATTTTCTTATATTCTGCTTCCCTCTGGATCATCAGTGTTCTATTAATGTTAAAAGTTTGCCTCCCCACCAGAAAACCGTACTGATCCTAATCTATGAATTTTCGGAATCACTTTTGCCATTCTTTTAGCCATTATAGACAAGCACTTCATAATCATGGTTCAGTATTGAAATTGGCCTGTATAAACTGGATCTGATGGATCTTTGCCCTCTTTAGATACTACAGTTGCCACCGCTTTCTTCCAGGATGTTGTTCTTCTCCTTCTCTTAAAATACTTTTAAACAAAATCTTCCAGATCTTTATCAGTTTTTCCCTTCTAGCTACCAAACGTCCACAGGAATACCATCCATTCCTGGGGACTTTCCTCTACATTGGTTATACATCACCACTGTTCTCATCTCCTTTTATTCTAACTGCTCACCTTGTACTTACCTATGAATTGGAGATGTCTGGATAATGAATCCAGTGTGAGACTAGGATAAAAATGTCCACCAGTACCTTAACGACCATAACTTACAGTTTACCTGAAGCTATTTATTTTCATATGTATGCCTCATAAAAGAGCTGGTATAAAACTCTACTCTTTCTGCATTGATAAACAATGGAACACCCTACCCCTAAATATCACAACCTTAGACTCCTTAAGGACCTTCAAACTCACTCTAAAAAAATCACCTTTGCAACAACCACATCTGTCTCTGTTGCTCTTCCAAAGACTAACATAATTCTTTTCCTATATCTTCATCCTAAGTATATTACTACCTCTCTTCCCATACCTTCTCATTTCTCTTACTACCTCCCACCATCCTTGGTGCCAAACTACTCCCCTAACCCTCTACCTGTTTTCTTTGCATCTTTCTCCTGTAACTGATGACCTATTGCTCACCTCTCAACTCCACCAGGCCCTACATCTCAAACTACATCTTTCCTATATTTTTCACATTCTCCTTATCTCACCTCTAAACATCTCTCGTACTCCTTACCTAGCCTCTATACATCACTCTCTGCTGTAGCCTACCTAGTCTCTAAACATCTCTCGTACTCCTTACCTAGCCTCTATACATCACTCTGCTGTAGCCTACCTAGTCTCTAAACATCTCTCGTACTCCTTACCTAGCCTCTATACATCTCTCTCTGCTGTAGCCTACCTAGTCTCTAAACATCTCTGCTCCTTACCTAGCCTCTATACATCTCTCTCTGCTGTAGCCTACCTAGTCTCTAAACATCTCCCTCTATACATCTCTCTCTGTAGCCTACCTAGTCTCTAAACATCTCTGACTCCTTACCTAGCCTCTATACATCTCTCTCTGCTGTAGCCTACCTAGTCTCTAAACATCTCTCAGCTCCTTACCTAGCCTCTGTACATCTCTCTGCTGTAGCCTACCTAGTCTCTAAACATCTCTCATACTCCTTACCTAGCCTCTGTACATCTCTCTGCTGTAGCCTACCTAGTCTCTAAACATCTCTCCTTACCTCCTTACCTAGCCTCTATACAGCTCTCTGCTGTAGCCTACCTAGACTCTAAACATCTCTGCTCCTTACCTAGCCTCTATACATCTCTCTGCTGTAGCCTACCTGGTCTCTAAACATCTCTCGCTCCTTACCTAGCCTCTATACATCTCTGCTGTAGCCTACCTAGTCTCTAAACATCTCTCGTACTCCTTACCTAGCCTCTGTACATCTCTCTGCTGTAGCCTACCTAGTCTCTAAACATCTCTCGTACTCCTTACCTAGCCTCTGTACATCTCTCTGCTGTAGCCTACCTAGTCTCTAAACATCTCTCTCTCTTACCTAGCCTCTTACTCTGTACAGCTCTCTGCTGTAGCCTACCTAGTCTCTAAACATCTCTCGTACTCCTTACCTAGCCTCTATACATCTCTCTGCTGTAGCCTACCTAGTCTCTAAACATCTCTCGTACTCTTACCTAGCCTCTGTACATCTCTCTCTGCTGTAGCCTACCTAGTCTCTAAACATCTCTCGTACTCCTTACCTAGCCTCTGTACATCTCTCTGCTGTAGCCTACCTAGTCTCTAAACATCTCTCGTACTCTTACCTAGCCTCTATACATCTCACTGCTGTAGCCTACCTAGACTCTAAACATCTCTCGTACTCCTTACCTAGCCTCTGTACATCTCTCTGCTGTAGCCTACCTAGTCTCTAAACATCTCTCGTACTCCTTACCTAGCCTCTGTACATCTCTGCTGTAGCCTACCTAGTCTCTAAACATCTCCTGAGCCTCTGTACATCTCTCTGCTGTAGCCTACCTGGTCTCTAAACATCTCTCACTCCTTACCTAGCCTCGATACATCTCTCTGCTGTAGCCTACCTAGACTCTATACATCTCTGCTCCTTACCTAGCCTCTATACATCTCTGCTGTAGCCTACCTAGTCTCTAAACATCTCATACTCCTTACCTAGCCTCTGTACATCTCTCTGCTGTAGCCTACCTAGTCTCTAAACATCTCTCGTACTCCTTACCTAGCCTCTGTACATCTCTCTCTGCTGTAGCCTACCTAGTCTCTAAACATCTCTCGTGCTCCTTACCTAGCCTCTATACATCTCCCTGTTGTAGCCTACCTAGTCTCTAAACATCTCTCGTACTCCTTACCTAGCCTCTGTACATCTCTGCTGTAGCCTACCTAGTCTCTAAACATCTCTTACCTAGCCTCTACATCTCTCTGCTGTAGCCTACCTAGTCTCTAAACATCCCTCAGACTCCATACTCCTTACCTAGCCTCTATACAGCTCTCTGCTGTAGCCTACCTAGACTCTAAACATCTCTCGTACTCCTTACCTAGCCTCTATACATCTCTCTGCTGTAGCCTACCTAGTCTCTAAACATCTCTCGTGCTCCTTACCTAGCCTCTGTACATCTCTCTCTGCTGTAGCCTTCCTAGTCTCTAAACATCTCTCGTACTCCTTACCTAGCCTCTGTACATCTCTCTCTGCTGTAGCCTACCTGGTCTCTAAACATCTCAGACTCCTTACCTAGCCTCTATACCTCTGCTGTAGCCTACCTAGTCTCTAAACATCTCAGACTCCTTACCTAGCCTCTGTACAGCTCTGCTGTAGCCTACCTAGTCTCTAAACGTGGCTCGTGCTGCGTACCTAGCCTCTGTACATCTCTCTGCGGTAGCCTACGTAGTCTCTAAACATTGCTGGTGCTCCTTACCTGGCCTCTGTACATCTCTGCTGTAGCCTACCTGGTCTCTAAACATCTCAGACTCCTTACCTAGCCTCTGTACATCTCTGCTGTAGCCTACCTAGTCTCTAAACATCTCTCACTCCTTACCTAGCCTCTATACAGCTCTCTGCTGTAGCCTACCTAGACTCTAAACATCTCTCGTACTCCTTACCTAGCCTCTATACATCTCTCTCTGCTGTAGCCTACCTAGTCTCTAAACATCTCTCGTACTCCTTACCTAGCCTCTGTACATCTCTCTGCTGTAGCCTACCTAGTCTCTAAACATCTCTCGTACTCCTTACCTAGCCTCTGTACATCTCTCTGCTGTAGCCTACCTAGTCCCTAAACATCTCAGATCCTTACCTAGCCTCTGTACATCTCTCTGCTGTAGCCTACCTAGTCTCTAAACATCTCTCGTACTCCTTACCTAGCCTCTATACATCTCTCTGCTGTAGCCTACCTAGTCTCTAAACATCTCTCGTACTCCTTACCTAGTCTCTGTACATCTCTCTCTGCTGTAGCCTACCTAGTCTCTAAACATCTCTCGTACTCCTTACCTAGCCTCATTACATCTCTCTGCTGTAGCCTACCTAATCTCTAAACATGTCTCGTACTCCTTACCTAGCCTCTATACATCTCTCTGCTGTAGCCTACCTAGTCTCTAAACATCTCTTATACTCCTTACCTAGTCTCTAAACATCTCTCGTACTCCTTACCTAGTCTCTGTACATCTCTCTCTGCTGTAGCCTACCTAGTCTCTAAACATCTCTCGTACTCCTTACCTAGCCTCTGTACATCTCTCTGCTGTAGCCTACCTAGTCTCTAAACATCTCTGCTCCTTACCTAGCCTCTATACATCTCTCTCTCTGCTGTAGCCTACCTAGACTCTAAACATCTCCTTACCTAGCCTCTATACATCTCTCTGCTGTAGCCTACCTAGTCTCTAAACATCTCTCGTACTCCTTACCTAGCCTCTGTACATCTCTCTGCTGTAGCCTACCTAGTCTCTAACCATCTCTCATACTCCTTACCTAGTCTCTAAACATCTCTCGTACTCCTTACCTAGCCTCTGTACAGCTCTCTGCTGTAGCCTACCTAGTCTCTAAACATCTCTCGTACTCCTTACCTAGCCTCTATACAGCTCTCTGCTGTAGCCTACCTAGTCTCTAAACATCTCTCGTACTCCTTACCTAGCCTCTGTACAGCTCTCTGCTGTAGCCTACCTAGTCTCTAAACATCTCTCATACTCCTTACCTAGTCTCTAAACATCTCTCGTACTCCTTACCTAGTCTCTAAACATCTCTCGTACTCCTTACCTAGTCTCTAAACATCTCTCATACTCCTTACCTAGTCTCTAAACATCTCTCGTACTCCTTACCTAGTCTCTGTACATCTCTCTGCTGTAGCCTACCTAGTCTCTAAACATCTCTCGTACTCCTTACCTAGCCTCTGTACATCTCTCTGCTGTTGCCTACCTAGTCTCTAAACATCTCTCGTACTCCTTACCTAGCCTCTGTACATCTCTCTGCTGTAGCCTACCTAATCTCTAAACATCTCTCGTACTCCTTACCTAGCCTCTGTACATCTCTGCTGTAGCCTACCTAGTCTCTAAACATCTCTCGTACTCCTTACCTAGCCTCTGTACATCTCTCTGCTGTAGCCTACCTAGTCTCTAAACATCTCTCTCTCTCTTCTCTAGTCTACTATTCCTTACCTACCGTCTCTACATCTCATCTCTCTCTATTATTGTATCCTCTCTCCCTCCATCTCAGTCATCCTAAACAGAAAGCTAAACCCCCTCACATTCTTTAAACATACAACTTTACCTACACAAATTCACCTATTTTCTTACTGTTACCTTTATCATGTATCCCTGACAGACCCTAACCCCAAATTAATACTATTTCATAGCTAAGCTATACCATGTCTATTTAACTTACATAACCATACTTTGACACATTGTACATTTTCTCATTTTTGATTGTAATATGCTGCACCAAACTGTGTGCGTAATGTCTGTTTATCTTATGTAGTAATGCTTTTAGCTATTGTGTTCCTTCTCATTCGTTATAATATGTTAAACTAAACTGCATGTGTAATGTATACTGTATATTGTCAAAAATATGTACTTTATGTGGAGCTTTTCTCCCTGGGCCTCCATTGAAACTGGGTTTCTGCCCCAGTAGGACTTTCCCGGGTAAAGAAATGTCAGTAAATAAATAAATAAATATATTTTCCTAAGACTCCACCAAATCATGTTGCGTGTGGAAAAAAATTATACTGTAAGCCAACAGTGATGCTTTGTGTACGGAGAGGTGGTCAGACATGCCACACTGCCAATAACCATTTATTATTTCCTAAATTACCCACTTAGTCTTATTGCAAAGGCATAGTAGATTTGGAGCTTATCCTCAACAGGGCTCCAATGAACTGACAGGCACATGGACACACAATAGAATAAAGAGCAAGTAAAGAAGTGTAATTTCACTGCACATTACATCACTGGATGTGGGAGGAAATGCAGTATCAGAATTCACAGGCAGATTGTACAGAATCAGATAAAGTGTCGCCATTTAGAACTGAACTGGAGACATAAATAATGCAAGGTGGTAAAGCTGATTACTTCATGTCTGTGCTATTTTGGATGTAAATTAGCATGTAGCTAATATGAAGCTTCTGATTTTCCAGAATGAGCTAAGTAAAATAGTGTTTTCATTCATAATCCCCTGATACAGGTACAGCACAGTCAATAAGTGATATAAAGCAGGCTTAAGCACTGCATTAATGCCAAATGAAATATTTAACAGTGATCCATTTAGCAGTTTGTCCTTGCTTGTACAAGCACTTCACTTGCACTGAATGATACATTTCCCCCACTGATCCCTTGAGTCATTTTTTCATGTCTCCATAAACAGTCAACTGTCATGAAGTCGAACACTCCACCCAATGATCCCAGGACAAGCACTTTTGCTAAGATCAAATGAACCACTTCTCCCAAATACACATTCAGTAGTTTGTCTGGGCCAAATCACTTTACAAAAATCAAATGAAATAACCCCAGCAAACCATTTCACAGTTTGCCCATGCCTGCAAAAGCACTTTACTGACACCAAATGAAACATTTCCCCAAAATCCCTCAGTAGTTTGCCTATTTCTGCACAAGAACTTTGCTGATACCAAGCAGAACATTTCCCCCAATGATCCCTTCATTAGCTTCTCCATGCACTTTACTGACAACAAAAGGAACATCTCCCCAAACAAATCCTTTCAGTAAGTTCTGTGTCTGCGCAAGCATATCACTGACACCAAATGAAACATTTCCCCACAAAATGTCAGCACAGACCAGCGATGACAGAATGAATAATTTCCTCAAATGAACCCTTCTGTAGTTGGTACATTAGTGCTGAAGTCATTCACTGGCACCAAATTAAACACTTGCCCAATGATCTTTTCAGTAGTATGTGCAAGTCTGTACACACACTTTTACTGACACCAAAAGAAACATTTTCCCCATGACCCTTTTTAGTAGTTTGTCCATATCTGCACAAGTACTTCACTAACACCAAACCAAACTTTTCTCCCGTGATCCATTCAGTACTTTTTCCATGTATGTCCAACCCAGCACTTCTCCAACACCAAATGGAACATTCCCACCCAATGATCCCCTCAGTAGTTTCTCCATATATGTCCAACCAAGCAATTCTCCAACACTAAATGGAACATTCACACCAAATGATCCCCTCAGTAGTTTCTCCATATATGTCCAACCCAGCACTTCTCCAACACCAAATGGAACATTCCCACACAATGATCCCCTCAGTAGTTTCTCCATATATGTCCAACCAAGCACTTCTCCAACACCAAATGGAACATTCACACCCAATGATCCCCTCAGTAGTTTCTCCATATATGTCCTACCCAGCACTTCTCCAACACCAAATGGAACATTCCCACCCAATGATCCCCTCAGTAGTTTCTCCATATATGTCCAACCCAGCACTTCTCCAACACTAAATGGAACATTCCCACCCAATGATCCCCTCAGTAGTTTCTCCATATATGTCCAACCCAGCACTTCTCCAACACCAAATGGAACATTCCCACCCAATGATCCCCTCAGTAGTTTCTCCATAAATGTCCAACCCAGCACTTCTCCAACACCAAATGGAACATTCCCACCCAATGATCCCCTCAGTAGTTTCTCCATATATGTCCAACCCAGCACTTCTCCAACACCAAATGGAACATTCACACCCAATGATCCTGTCAGTAGTTTCTCCATATATGTCCAACCAAGCACTTCTCCAACACCAAATGGAACATTCACACCCAATGATCCTGTCAGTAGTTTCTCCATATATGTCCAACCCAGCACTTCTCCAACACCAAATGGAACATTCACACCCAATGATCCTGTCAGTAGTTTCTCCATATATGTCCAACCCAGCACTTCTCCAACACCAAATGGAACATTCCCCCAATGATCCCCTCAGTAGTTTCTCCATATATGTCCAACCCAGCACTTCTCCAACACCAAATGGAACATTCACACCCAATGATCCCTCAGTAGTTTCTCCATATATGTCCAACCCAGCACTTCTCCAACACCAAATGGAACATTCCCACCCAATGATCCCTCAGTAGTTTCTCCATATATGTCCAACCCAGCACTTCTCCAACACCAAATGGAACATTCCCACCCAATGATCCCTCAGTAGTTTCTCCATATATGTCCAACCCAGCACTTCTCCAACACCAAATGGAACATTCCACCCAATGATCCCTCAGTAGTTTCTCCATATATGTCCAACCCAGCACTTCTCCAACACCAAATGGAACATTCCACCCAATGATCCCTCAGTAGTTTCTCCATATATGTCCAACCCAGCACTTCTCCAACACCAAATGGAACATTCCCACCCAATGATCCCCTCAGTAGTTTCTCCATATATGTCCAACCCAGCACTTCTCCAACACCAAATGGAACATTCCCACCCAATGATCCCCTCAGTAGTTTCTCCATATATGTCCAACCCAGCACTTCTCCAACACCAAATGGAACATTCCCACCAATGATCCCTCAGTAGTTTCTCCATATATGTCCAACCAAGCACTACTCCAACAACAAACGGAACATTCCCAACCAATGAATGTCTCAGTAGTGTCTCCATATATGTCCAACCCAGCACTTCTCCAACACCAAATGGAACATTCCCACCCAATGATCCCCTCAGTAGTTTCCCCATATATGTCCAACCAAGCACTTCTCCAACACCACATGGAACATTCCCACCCAATGATCCCCTCAGTAGTTTCTCCAGATATGTCCAACCCAGCACTTCTCCAACACCAAATGGAACATTCCCACCCAATGATCCCCTCAGTAGTTTCTCCATATATGTCCAACCAAGCACTTCTCCAACACCAAATGGAACATTCCCACCCAATGATCCCCTCAGTAGTTTCTCCATATATGTCCAACCCAGCACTTCTCCAACACCAAATGGAACATTCCACCCAATGATCCCCTCAGTAGTTTCTCCATATATGTCCAACCCAGCACTTCTCCAACACCAAATGGAACATTCCCACCCAATGATCCCCTCAGTAGTTTCTTCATATATGTCCAACCCAGCACTTCTCCAACACCAAATGGAACATTCACACCCAATGATCACCTCAGTAGTTTCTCAAAATATGTCCAACCCAGCACTTCTCCAACACCAAATGGAACATTCACACCCAATGATCCCCTCAGTAGTTTCTCCATATATGTCCAACCCAACACTTCTCCAACACCAACTGGAACATTCCCACCCAATGATCCCCTCAGTAGTTTCTCCATATATGTCCAACCCAGCACTTCTCCAACACCAAATGGAACATTCACACCCAATGATCCCCACAGTAGTTTCTCCATATATGTCCAACCCAGCACTTCTCCAACACCAAATGGAACATTCCCACCCAATGATCCCCTCAGTAGTTTCTCCATATATGTCCAACGCAGCACTTCTCCAACACCAAATGGAACATTCACACCCAATGATGCCCTCAGTAGTTTCTCCATATATGTCCAACCAAGCACTTCTCCAACACCAAATGGAACATTCCCACCCAATGATCCTCAGTAGTTTCTCCATATATGTCCAACCCAGCACTTCTCCAACACCAAATGGAACATTCACCCAATGATCCCTCAGTAGTTTCTCCATATATGTCCAATAGCACTTCTCCAACACCAAATGGAACATCCACCCAATGATCCCCTCAGTAGTTTCTCCATATATGTCCAGCCAAGCACTTCTCCAACACCAAATGGAACATTCCCACCCAATGATTCCCTCAGTAGTTTCTCCATATATGTCCAACCCAGCACTTCTCCAACACCAAATGGAACATTCACACCCAATGATCCCCTCAGTAGTTTCTCCATATATGTCCAACCAAGCACTTCTCCAACACCAAATGGAACATTCCCACCCAATGATCCCCTCAGTAGTTTCTCCATATATGTCCAACCCAGCACTTCTCCAACACCAAATGGAACATTCCCACCCAATGATCCCCTCAGTAGTTTCTCCATATATGTCCAACCCAGCACTTCTCCAACACCAAATGGAACATTCACCCAATGATCCCCTCAGTAGTTTCTCCATATATGTCCAACCAAGCACTTCTCCAACACCAAATGGAATATTCGCACCCAATGATCTCCTCAGTAGTTTCTGCATATATGTCCAACCCAACACTTCTCCAACACCAAATGGAACATTCCCATCCAATGATCCCTCAGTAGTTTCTCCATATATGTCCAACCAAGCACTTCTCCAACACCAAATGGAACATTCCCACCCAATGATCCCTCAGTAGTTTCTCCATATATGTCCAACTCAGCACTGCTCCAACACCAAATGGAACATTCCCACCCAATGATCCCCTCAGTAGTTTCTCCATATATGTCCAACCAAGCACTTCTCCAACACCAAATGGAACATTCCCACCCAATGATCCCCTCAGTAGTTTCTCCATATATGTCCAACCAAGCACTTCTCCAACACCAAATGGAACATTCCCACCCAATGATCCCCTCAGTAGTTTCTCCATATATGTCCAACCAAGCACTTCTCCAACACCAAATGGAACATTCCCACCCAATGATCCCCTCAGTAGTTTCTCCATATATGTCCAACCAAGCACTTCTCCAACACCAAATGGAACATTCCCACCCAATGATCCCCTCAGTAGTTTCTCCATATATGTCCAACCCAGCACTTCTCCAACACCAAATGGAACATTCACACCCAATGATCCCCTCAGTAGTTTCTCCATATATGTCCAACCCAGCACTTCTCCAACACCAAATGGAACATTCACACCCAATGATCCCCTCAGTAGTTTCTCCATATATGTCCAACCAAGCACTTCTCCAACACCAAATGGAACATTCCCACCCAATGATCCCCTCAGTAGTTTCTCCATATATGTCCAACCCAGCACTTCTCCAACACCAAATGGAACATTCCCACCCAATGATCCCCTCAGTAGTTTCTCCATATATGTCCAACCCAGCACTTCTCCAACACCAAATGGAACATTCCCACCCAATGATCCCCTCAGTAGTTTCTCCATATATGTCCAACCCAGCACTTCTCCAACACCAAATGGAACATTCCTCACCCAATGATCCCTCAGTAGTTTCTCCATATATGTCAACCCAGCACTTCTCCAACACCAAATGGAACATTCACCCAATGATCCCTCAGTAGTTTCTCCATATATGTCCAACCCAGCACTTCTCCAACACCAAATGGAACATTCCCACCAATGATCCCTCAGTAGTTTCTCCATATATGTCCAACCAAGCACTTCTCCAACACCAAATGGAACATTCACACCCAATGATCCCCTCAGTAGTTTCTCCATATATGTCCAACCAAGCACTTCTCCAACACCAAATGGAACATTCACACCCAATGATCCCCTCAGTAGTTTCTCCATATATGTCCAACCAAGCACTTCTCCAACACCAAATGGAACATTCCCACCCAATGATCCCCTCAGTAGTTTCTCCATATATGTCCAACCAAGCACTTCTCCAACACCAAATGGAACATTCCCACCCAATGATTCCCTCATTAGTGTCTCCATATATGCACAAGTACTTCACTAATGCCAAATGAAACATGTCCCCCAAAGACACCTTAAGCAGTTTGTCCATATATGTCCAACACATGAATTCACCAATGATCCCTCAGTATCTCGTAGTCCCATTCCCACCAAGGTCTCCACACCAATGACACTTCAAATTTTTCCAAGTGTCCACCAAATTCCCACAAGCACATTCCACCCAATGACTTCCCCAAATTCCCCGTATTCCCCAATTTCCAACAAGCACTTTCCCCCCAAATGAACCTTCTCCCATATTAGTTTCCCATTTCTCCAACCATTCTCCAACACCAAAGACTCCCAATGATCCCCCTAGTTCCCATGTTCTCCAACCAAGAACTTCTCCAACCCAAATGGAACATTTCCCAAATCCTCAGTAGTTCTCCAAACCCAACAGCACTTCTCCAAACCAAATGGAACATTCCACCCAATGTCCTCAGTAGTTTCTCCAAACAAATCAGCACTTCCCAAACCCAAAAGGAACATTCCCACCCAATGATCCCTCAGTAGTTTCTCCATATCACCAAGCACTTCTCCAACACCAAATGGAACATTCCCAATGATCCCCTCAGTAGTTTCTCCAATCCAAAAGCACTTCTCCAACACCAAATGGAACATTCCACCCAATGATCCCTCAGTAGTTTCTCCAATATGTCCAAAGCACTTCTCCAACACCAAATGGAACATTCCCACCCAATGATCCCCTTAGTTTCCCCTATGATCCACCCAACATCTCCCACCAAATCCCACATTCCACCAATGCACCTCCAACACCAAATGGAACATTCCCACCCAATGATCCTCAGTAGTTTCTCCAAATTTCACCAACTTCTCCAACACCAAATGGAACATTCACCCAATGATCCCTCAGTAGTTTCTCCATATATGTCCAACCCAATCTCCCACATTGGAACATTCCAATGATCCTCAGTAGTTTCCCATAACAAGCACTTCTCCAACACCAAATGGAACATTCCACCCAATGATCCCCAGTAGTTTCTCCATATATGCAACACACTTCTCCAACACCAAATGGAACATTCACAAACCTCAGTAGTTTCCAACCAAATGACATTCCACCAATATCCTCAAAATTTCATTTTCCAAATCCTTTTCCCCCCAAATGTACAACCACATTCCCCAAGATCCATTACCCCAATCCACACTTCTCCAACACCAAATGGAACATTCCCAAACCCCAGTAGTTTCTCCATATGTCCACCAGCACTTCTCCAACACCAAATGGAACATTCCCCAAACCCCCAGTAGTTTCTCCATATATGTCCAACCAGCATTCTCAACACCAAATGGAATTCCACCCAATGATCCCCAGTAGTTTCTCCATTATGTCCACCAAGCACTTCTCCAACACCAAATGGAACATTCCCACCCAATATCCCTCAGTATTCCCCAAAATGTCCCCAGCACTTCTCCAACACCAAATGGAACATTCCCCCAATGATCCCTCAGTAGTTTCTCCATTATGTCCAACCAGCACTTCTCCAACACCAAATGGAACATTCCCCAAACCCAGAGTTTCTCCATATATCCAGAGCACTTCTCCAACACCAAATGGAACATTCCCCCAATGATCCCTCAGTAGTTTCCCTAATCCCAGAGTTCTCCAAACAAATGGAACTTCCCAACCCAAATCCCATTCACCCAATTCCACCAGACTTCTCCAACACCAATGACTTCCCACCCAATATCTCATATTTTCCCCAAACCCCAACTTCTCCAATCAATGAACTTCCACCCAATATCCATGTTCTCCAATATTCTCAAGATTCTCCAAACCAACAACATTCCCCAATGACCCTCAGTAGTTTCTCCATTCCACCCAGCACTTCTCCAACACAAATGGAACTTCCCAATCCCTCAGTAGTTTCTCCATACCCTCATCATAACCACCTCCAGATTCACCAAGACATTCTCCAAACCCGATTCCCAATCATTCCAAGTCCATTCCCAATTCCCAATGATCCACATTCCCAAATAAATTCTCCAAATCACCCCAATCCATGTTCCCAAATCCCAGCATTCCAAATCACCCAACCCACCACAAATTTCCCCAGTTCCCAGTAGTTCTCAACCAAAAATTAAAAGTTTTTTTACCCCCAAAATTCCCCAAAAAACACCCCCAAATGGAAAAAAATTTTCCC
>NC_056737.1:662175607-662202216 GCF_019279795.1 Protopterus annectens | reverse complement strand
TCACATCTGCAGTTAGAATGGCTGGTGTCGGAGAGGGAACACGCTTCCGAGTGCAACGTTGGGGCATCGAGGAGTTAAAATACATGGTTTGGCTCCTTGTCCACCGTCATGAGTCAAGACTCCTACAGGGCCAGTTCCAAGGGACGGAGTGCAAGGTAGAGGCTTGGAACTGGTTAGCTCATGACCTCACCAGTACCACAGGCATTCCTCGGACTGGTAGCAGCTTCGTCACCACCATGCAGACCTGAAGAGACAGAAGCAGGACCGCCTGAACCAATGGATACAGGAGGCCCGTGGGATGCAGGATGCCCCACAACTGAGTATGCAGCCATGGAATGCAGTATATAAGAATTGATAACTGAGTATGTATAACAGATAGGTATGTCTCAATATCCCTTCATTTACTTTACAGCTGCAGGTGACCGTGCTGCGAATCAGCAAGCCTATGCTGATAGGCTGCTAAGGCTGCACCACCAGGCAGGTTAGTGATTATTCTGCATGTATTGTTATATAAAATATGGGAGAGAGCATGAAAGAAAGTGTTGTAGTCCAATAATACAGCCATAAAATTGCCTGAATAAGTCCTCTGCATGTACTGTCAGATAAAAACGTCAGAGAGGCAGAAAAAGAGTGTAGTAACCCATTAAGAAAGGTAACATATGTCTGGAATAATATCTCTGCAGGCACTGTCATATAAAATAAGTGAGTGAGCCTGAAAAAAGAGTTTTCTAACCTATTAATAAAGGTATAATATGTCTTGAACATGTCTGCCATATGCACCGTTAAAACAAATAAAGGAGTGAGCTTGTGGAAAAGTGTGTAATGCCATTAATAAAGGTCTAAAACCAGGAGTGTGTCTGTGTCACAGAGTGTGAAATATTGTTGTACACTTGCATTATACAAATAGTACTGTTTGAAAAAGTGCTGGCAACCCAGATTTGTGCAGTCCCATATAAAGTGGGTGATGGAAGTGCTAGTAGCTGTGAAGCATATATACAGTCTACAACAGTCAGTTACTGGCTGGCATGCATAAGTAAATCTGGCGCATGTGTAGCATGTTATTTTTTTCCCCAGAAATGTGAGTGTGTGTCAAGAAATGCAGGGTACTGTACAAATCGAAGTGAAAATGTCATGTAAAAACATCCCAGATATGTAGATAAAGAAATAGAAATGCAATCAAGAAATATGTAGCAGTAACATCTGCATCCTGGACAGTTAGTATGTCAGATATAGGTCAGGCATATATTAACTAGCCAAACCCATTACACAACCTAATGTATGGTGGCAAGTGTAATAATGCATGTAGGGGATATACACCTGCAGTCACTAGGAATGCAGTGTAGACTAAAAGGTAATTGTAAGATGTTAACCGAGGTTTTTTTCTACACCCTACTGTATGTGCATAAACCATGCAATTCCACACCTCAATGGGTATGTGTAATCTTAAATATTTGTTGGGACATATGTCCTATTGTTCTATAAATATTTGCATTCACATTCATGCATGTGCTCTGTTTAAACACCACAATCATGGTGACCTGTTGCTACCAAACATCCCTGCATGCTGTTTGAACATCCACTGTGGTTCAATATATGCATGTGTTATGCTTGCTGTTCAACTGTTGGAACCTTGGTGTGTTGGGTTAATGGGAATATTACTGCATGCTGTTACAACTAATCTAGAATGCTGTTGTTTATGTTGCAATTAAACACACCTAATCACAGAACATATGGGAAGGCCGGTCCCAGCGGACCCAACTGTCCCTCCTCAGCTGGTGAGTGCACCTGGCACCAGCAGGTCCAGTGCCCAGCCCTGGCTCCCCTCCTCTGTTGGTCCTGTGCCACCTTCGGGTGGAAGCACTGCAGGGAATGGGGCTCATCCCCCCCGTGCAAGCATGGGCGGAGAAGGGCCACCTGTCACCCTTCAAAGGGTCCGGGTTGTGGTGCATAGGGAGATCCAGCGTTCAGTCGCTGATCCCCTATGCCAGCTCGAGGCAAGAGGGGCGCATCTCACAATTAGCCTGCCCATCCTATGCAGCCCCAAGCACAGCCACCCTCGGGGCTGTGAAGGTGCAGTGGTGACTGCCCATGGGTCGGATCTCAGTTCCACTGTTACCATCTGTGGGCTCATGGGCTTGCGATTTCCAAACATCCGACCCCGTCAATTGCATTCACCCACCCCATGTGTCATACACCGCCCCTGTATGCGTCTTGTCTGTTTACCTCCCTAACCTACGTCCCTGGACATACCTACTTCCTCTACCAAACTTCCCACTCTCACCTGAAAAAAAACAAAAAAAAAAAAATGGGCAATCTGTACCCACAAAAAAATTATGCCCCATACATAGCTGCCCATTTTGCACACATGTCCATTGGACATGTAAACTGATAATTATAATTGGCAGTGCAACATACTTTGTTGTCCTCATCCTCTCCCAGGGGTGGAAGGTTTCAAATATCACTCCAAATTTATTGCATATGCACAGCTGTTGCTGATAAAGAAATGGGCAGCTATAGAACTTCCCTACACCTGTCCTGCACATCCCGAGCTTGTTTACCTAATGTCTGTCCCTCTTTGTGCCCCCCTTCTTTACCACTTTCCTATCTCCCCATTTTCTTTTCTTTCAAAGAAATTAGAGTGGGGTTAGCGGGAGTAAGCACATTTAAGCAGTAGTAAGTGGGTTTAAACGAGTGTGTGCATGTGTGCGCATAGCTAAGCATCGCTAAGCATCACACAAACCCACTCACAACTGCTTAAAAGTGCCTTAGTCACTCTATGGCAGGGCCCTTGTTCTGCTGAGCAGCAAAAGAAAAAACCTCTACCAGTCTCGAACCCCAGACCATTGACACAATAGACTGCATGAATTACCACTAAGCCACAGCAGATATACACATAACATAATTCTGAAATAAATGTATCATACATTACAATGAGGGGAATGTAAATGGAAATTAGGAATGGTATAACACAAATCCTGTTCTGTGGGTCTTTACCAGCAGTTGTTGTGGAATTGCATGACATGACTGTGAAAGTAGAACCAGCCATCCTAGCAGGGAATAATGTTACGGTGGCACCTTACAAACACCACACAGTATCAGATCTGGATAAATACTGGCCACAGGAATACAGTGCAATAACCACATTTGTATGGCAGTAAATTGTGTAAGTCAGAAATAAAGTACATACTCCCATGTATCCTGTGTTAGCATTTGGAGGGGTGAGTACATGTCTACACTGAGAAGTGTGTACTGGAAGCAGCAACATTCAGGTTTGAGTACAACATGCATATAACTGGCTACAACCCTAGATTCAGATAAGAGACATATACCAACCTTCTGACTGACACAACTGTGTCCAGAGCAAACAAGCATGGGCCCCACCTTGTAAAGCTGAAAGGGCTATGCCTACCTAACCTAGCATTTTATAGCAGTGGGCTGCAATCACAGTGAGTAATGCAATCACCACACAGCAGGCTGTATGCAATTACTGAATGGTGGGCAGCAATTGGTGCAGAGGCTGTCACATGCACAAGTGCAGATACCTAGAAAAGCAGGCTGTACCTGCAGTCCACACATGCAATTCTATCATTGCAGGTGCTGGGAGATAGAGAGAGAGAGACACAGACACAGACAGAGACACAACAGAGACAGAAACTGAGACATAAACCGAAATAGAGGGGGAAAACCCAAAACAAACAACCAAAAAAAAAATAAAAACCTACAAAACCGTAACACACAGAGCAGGGAAATGCAAAGGTAAGGTATGTAACTCACATGTATGTGTTGGCATGTAGTAGATGTTCCTGAAGAGTACTCTACACACTGCAAATCATCCATGTGTGGCAGCAGTACATATCTATCTGTATCTGCACATGTGCATAGGGCAGGGGACATACTGCAACTGTTAGTGAAGGGTGGACAGATATCTGTCATTGAAGCTTGATATGTGCATATATTTGTGTAGGTCGTAGTGTGAGGCCTAGAAAACAGCATGCAGTGCTGATATATGTCATGTGGCGGTTAAATGCTGTGGGACTGATTTGTCAGATCTGCTGTGTTACAGCCAGTGAGGCCTGTTAATGCTACATGGGCTGAGGACACCCACATGCATTCTGCACAACAATGTGCAATATGATCACATAACTGTACATTCCTCAACTGTCGCATAGGTGATATCCCCACCATGAAAGGTGGACTGTACATGTGCCTATATGTACATCCATGTGTACAGCAATGGATGTGTACATGTATGTGTATATATATATATATATATATATATATATATATATATATATGTATATATATATATATATATATATATATATAGAAATATATATATATATATATATATATATATATATATATATATATATATATATATATATATCCATATAGAGAGAGAGGGAGAGACAGAGAGACACGGGGTCATATGTACTGCAACAGGTGTGTGGTGACCAAGGCATGGACTGTAGACAAGTGTTGATACTGCAGTGCTATTCCTCCTTTCCAAAACACTGTACCCATTAACTACCACATAGGTAGAGATCTACCTAACAGTGAAGGTGTGATAAGGGAACATGGGTCACAGGTGGACAGTAGCCTCCTCTTTGATGAAGACAGTGCCACACTACACCTGTAATCAGTCTGTGTGGTATGTGTCATGACAACAGATGTGTCATCTATAGAAATATAGGGCAGTGTTCCCCTGTACTCATCACAATACCCTGTGTGGTATGTATCTCACATGACAACTACACCAGGTGAAAAGGCCACAGATATACCTCCCAAAGGGTAATACTGGCCGCAAACAGATGCCCTATGCAGACTGTCTCACAAAACCACATCTCCACTGTATTGCATACTGGCCACACAGAGGTGACCTCTGCTGGACATACAGAGGTATGTCACACCCATAGCTGCGTGACAACCACCATGTCAACATATCAGAATCCTTCTGGGATACACACTCTAGGGCCCTAAACCTTGTCAGCTCACTAAACAGCACATGCTGGAGGGATAGGTTCCCATCTCAGAGATATGCCATACACCGAAATAGACCACCTAGCAATAGCAAACAAAGGCTCCTCATTAGCAGTTGTCATAAATACCCCTGATGATTGTGTGGGAGATTGGTAATACACCCCAGGAAACACCTCTGTGGTTCTGGTTGGCATGGGCAAGTGAAATCAAAGTACATGTCTGTCAAAGGCCAGGGTAGCATATGGCTAGGCTGCCGTAGGCCCTAGGGTCAACAGCATATTACCTACCTATGACACTATGCACTCACACATGTACTCAATGCAATACCTGCTATGTGAGGTTGAATAAGTGTAATGCTGAATGTGTGCAAGGTCTGTAAAGGTGTGATACTTAGTGTGAAGTTGTAGCTGACATGGTATTGTCTATCCTAGCTGTGAGGACAGCAAATGATGTGTAATGTACTGTTAGGCAGACATAGTAGTATGGCATATGATGTGACATAGTTCCTTGTTGACGAATGTGGTGTCTCATTGTAGGCTAAAGCAATACATGTATGCTTAGTGAGTGGTACTGCTGGTGAATCCAACTCCCATATGAACTGTAGTACTACCTGAAGCTGTAGGCCTAAACAGCACCGTATGGTGTGTGTTCACATTGCTTGGAAACACTGACATGTGTGTTTCCTGTAGTCTGCACAGAGGACAAAACTCAGGCATAAGGGTGTGTAAGTAGTAGCACACAGTACTGTATGGTACGCAGGTAATGCTCATCTGTGTTGGCATACAGTGGTGTGTTGTATGGTTGTCTGATGTGTGTGCAATCATGCCTGTACAATGGCTGCAATCATATGTTTGTTACAGGGTATATGTGTGTATCCAGCAACATATATACTCTGTTACAGCAGTATGCCACCTATAGTAACAACTGTACACATCTGTTAGGCAGGGCTATGGCATCAACGACTAGGGTGGTTGACTGATACTACTGTACCTGTACTGTACATCCATTGCAATGGATGACATCTCTGTTCGTGCATTGGTGTGATATACACCCCTGTCTTGAGGTTGTGCAATGTGTCACAAACAGTGTGTCGGGTACTGTTGTATAGTGGTGTGATATATAGAGTGTGCCAGGCACTGTTAGTTAGTTGTGGCCTGAGAACCAATAAGTGGTATTGAATGTGTTTAACCTCTGACAGACAATAGGATGGTATACATGTCAGTAAAGTGATATCTGTGGATAAAGGTGTAAAGTGTGCCACAGGACTCGCTCACACATATTGTTCATATCTTTTTCAGCCAAATGGCCCACCAACGCAATCCATCATACACAGTGGATGAGGAAAAGGTGATACTACAAAGCCTATTGCAGCAGTACATGATGCTGTTCTCCAGAAGCAGCCAGCACCAGCAGGAGCGGACTACACTGTGGCAGGAACTTGTTCATCGGGTAAATGACATAGGCATGCATAACCGGACATATGAGCAGGTATGCCATCACTGCAGTGATTTAATTAGACATGTCCGGCAGCATGCATCTGATATCCAAAGACAACAGCTTGCCACAGGTGGTGGGGTGGCCATTCATCCCCCCCTCACCAGAGTGGAGGAGCTGTTCCTAAGCATGGTGGCTCATGGACAACAGCAACATCAACCTCTGACATGTGTTGTCATGGAGGCTGGAGCCACCCAGCACGTCCACCTGCAGCAAGCAGGTAACATGCCCTATCCATAGACGACAGTTAACTGTATTGTTAGATTATGTCTATGTGAGATGTGTACTGTGTGTTTAGCAGTTCTGCTGCCTAGTGTTGTGCAATACTGATATTTCAAATAATATCTCTACACCTGTGACTGTTCACTGTTGTTATACTGCAGTTTAGTATACCCACTGTAGCAATGCCACAGTTGCGGCCACTGACGAGCTCTCTCATATTCTCGTAGGTCCCTCTAGTGTGACAGCAGGGCAGCCTATCTATGCTGGTGAGTGTGTTATAACTGCAATGTTGGTAATGAAATATGCATGTCATAGGTGAGGTGTAGGCCATGTACACGTAACACACCTACGCATAATGCATGTTTGCTGTAAGACGTTGCACAGCTCAGTAATGTCAATAGCTGCCTCACTGACATGCAATACACAGAGCATAAAACACAGTTGTGGCAACCCCGTACTGCACATTGGATAGGCATAGTTGCAACACCTGTACACAACATAACGCGTTTATCATACGCAGTACACAAAGACATGCTACATATGGCGTAACCACACATCCGCTGTAAGGTCAAACCTCAGTATCCCACATGTCATCCACACACACATGATGTACCTCAGGGGTAGAGGTCTATCATGGGGCTGTGCAACACTCTTCAACACATAACACAGTCATGTTAGGCAATGCTCCCTATTGGGCACCTCATACACCCATGAACAAAGTGGCTGTGTAATAGTGAATATAGCCATGGAACTGCAGTTCAGGTGCAGCATGCTAGGCAGTTGGTCTGTCACACAGTAGTAGCCATGAGTGACCACAAGATGCATGATGATGATGATGATGGCACATGGTAGTACACCCCATCCAGTTACAGTGACCACAGTACTACACAAAGCGGTCTTTGCTTTGACCTCATTGTTGTGTGTGTGCAAACATATGCACCTATACACAATATGCATAGCATGTTGTGTGTGTGCTTACATATGCCAGTATACACAATATGCACAGCTGTAACCATCTGTAAAAAGAGTCACATATATGTCCTGGAATGCTATTGGGTGTATAGGTCACATGACACACATTGGGTATGTGTGGTGTTTAATGTTGCAGTCGTGTAGCATGCCATGTCATGTCTAGCACCGACATATCAGCAATGTGTCCCACACTCACCATAACCACTGTACAATGGCCATGTCGAGCATTGGGATTCCTTCACGTCTACATGTACCACTCATCGCATGTCTGTACATTGCATGCATTTGCTACACCTGTGCCCACTATTATTTGCTATGGACACAGACACTGTAAGCAAACATGGCAATCTATGTGTCACACAGATAACAAATGCAGCCATGATATGTATACCATTGAGTGATGGTGCACAGGACATTGCAAAGCAGATAATAGTTGCACAGCAATGTTGTTTCTATGTACACATTGTGTTCCAGGGTGTTGACAATCACTGAACAACTACATACATGCATCACAGCCATGTATAATGTCATTAAATAGGGCTGTCTACACTTGTTCTGCATGGTCTTGAGCAACACATATTCTGCATGCTGACACATGTGAGGTGACTGTTTGCCTTGTGATACTGTCACCCACCTTCACCCACTATTGTGTATGTGTTGGATTGCTGGTGTGTGTGTGTGTGTGTGTATGTGGTGAGCAGTGTATTTGTGTTCATGTGTGCATTTGCGCATGTGTGCATGTGTGCATGTATGCATGTGTTCATGTGTTCATGTGTGCATGTGTTCATGTGTTCATGTGTGCATGTGTGCATGTGTTCATGTGTGCATGTGTGCATGTGTGCATGTGTTCATGTGTTCATGTGTGCATGTGTGCATGTGTTCATGTGTGCATGTGTGCTAACATCATGTACAGATTGTGAAGTGTATTTCCTGTCTTCCTTCCACAGGTGCTGAGTTAGTGGTGCCTGAATGCAGCAGGGAACCTGATGTCACTGCCACTAATAGTGGAGATGATGAGACATGTATTGTGGCACGGGAAGGTCTGTCAGGGTCTGTCGTTGGTCCACAAATCGACAGTACACAGCGTTCAACCCCATCTATGTGCACACTCATACTGCCAATACATCCCTCATCACCAATGGCCTTAGCTGAGGGACAGCATACAGTCGGCATTGACCAGGAGAGTGTGGTACCCATGGCACGTGCATCCCCTCACAACAGCCATAGCCGGATTACTGGAATGGTACCACATAGGCGGATATACAGGGGTTCTCGGGGGAACACCACTGGTCGTATTGCCCCTGGCAGATGTGCCCCCAGAGGTATTATGACCTCCAGTATGTTCCGGGCTGTAATGCAGGCACAGGCACGTATGGAATGGTACACCCAACAGGGAATAAGGGCGCAGAGGGCCTATTACACTGCTATCAATGACAGCATCCTTGACCTTGCCGGTGCCATCCGGAAATACACCGAGGTCATTGATAGCTATTGGAGGGAGACATTAGATGTCCTCCACAATGTGTTAGCCATGAGCCAGGACCATGCAGGATGGATGGGAAGCCGACGCGGATGCACACCAGCAACAGCATCAGCTGGCAGTCGTCGCAGACGGATCACAGCCACTCCCATAGTGGCAGTATGCTGGGGCTGGCCTGTCCATTGACCATCCTACTAGACCATGTGCATGTGGCACTGGCCAGTCCCAGCAGAGACATGGGTCCAGTCATCATACCTCTGCCTCTGATGATAGCACCCAGTCAGGGCTGGTACCCAATACTGCCCGTAGCACCCCTGTCAGGCACAGGTACCATGTCCATGGCCAGAGACAGTGATCTGTACGGCCTAGCAGGTACAGTCTGTGGCTGTCCCACAACTGCCCATATATGGCAGCCACATGGTGGAGTTGTGTGCATGCAGACACACACACATTAACCAAACAACTAGGGCTCACACATACACACACACTTTACATCAACATTGGCCCATGCTGTACTGTTGTCCCTCAGACACACACACACACACACACACACACACACACACACACACACACACACACACACACACACACACACACAGACATGTCGATTGGATGGGTCAATGTCGGACTCTGGCAAACCAACAACACACCCTGTGCATATGATAACACCTGTGCCACCTCCTGTCATCTGTAACATTGATGCAGGAATAGGCTAACATGGTTCTGATGCACAGGGTGACATTATAGCAGTGTAGCAGTAGTAGCAAGTTGCCAACAGGAAAGTGTACTGATATCCTTATAGGTATATCTGAGCAGGCATTATGCATCACAGCTCTGATAGTCATTGTAGCATTGTTTACACCAGTGTTAGGTCTGAGTATGTATTGTCCACCCATGTGCCACTTGGCTGAAGTGTACAGTGTTGCCAGCATGTGTTAGTGAGTGGACAGTACATCTGTGATGTGTACATTACAAATTAGCAGGTGTACATCTGTGAACATGGTGTGTGTGCACTGTCTGCATGTACGTGCATAGTGGAAATGTGGGATGTGCGACATACCCTATTGTACACATTGTTAACATCTCATGGTATCCTTCGATGGCAAGTATGCAGTCTACTACAGATATGTACTAACATGGGTACACATGTGTGTATGACATGGGTTGACACTATGCTGTGGGTGATACTGTTGATATCTGTCAATGATCTGCAGTCTGGTAGTATACACCACCTCAACAGCATGACTATAACCAATCGTTAGATGATGTCCTGACAAATGACACACAGTTGTAGGGAACTCAGTAACAATTGGATCCTTCCGGTATATACTATAACAGTAACCAGTGGTATTGACCGCCACACATTCCTGGGACCACACCTGTGTGGCATATAGCCCTCTTAGGTACATGCAAACACACTAGGGATATGTCCATCCACATCTGGAAATGCATGCATTGGCCTACACTGCATTCCCTGGATGGGACGCATATCCTACACAAGGGTATCATACAGACAGATACCTGTTGTCCAATACATGCTACATATTCATAAGCCGACTATGGCATAGTCATCCACATTTACTAGACATACTATCCTGACAGTACCACATAGGTGGTAGCCCTCAACATGTATGTTGGGTACCAATGTGTACAGACAGACATGTGTTATGTCATCTGTCCCTTGGTATCCACATATCCATAGGTATTGTGGGGTCCATCGGTGTTTCACATAACACATTAGGGGCCTGCATGCATATCCACAGGGCTGTTGTACACCTATAATGACTGTCCATTACTGCCAGTTGTTGTGTATGAACATGTCTGACATATACCCCAGGCAATTACCCTCACTCACAATACTCTATTGTACGTGTCATGGGTGTGTGTGGCACAGATGACCTTGGCCACAGATCACTACAGTGGCCGGGCTTGTTGCATACATACATATGTGACCTATGATCTGAGAAGCAGCGGCACAATCTGTCGAAGGAAACAAATGTATTCATGTAGTATGCAGGCTTCACACCTATGTACTGATTGAGGTCACATGTACACATATTTCTTTGCCACGCAGATACCCGATGTGTGCAATGCACATGCTGTTTTAATCATATGTCATACCATAGTAAAAGCAAACCCCACACTGCATCGACTGCCTGCGGAACACACACACAGCGTTTGCAGGATTGAATCCCCTACTAAGTATGTTATGATACTAGAGAGATACGCATTAACATGGTGCGCTATATGCTTTAATGGGTGGTATTTGTTCTCCTTGAATATTTGTAGGATACTGACATCATCAGACATTCCAAAGAGGGGTGTACCTCTTTTAATGTGTTTTTCCAGTCTCCAAAAAGGCTACTTCTCTCAAAGAAAATCACACACATACACTGTCAGTCCTTACAGGATTCAAACCCCTATTTAATTATGTTATGATACTAGAGAGATACACATTAACATGGCGCGCTATATGCTTTACTGGGTGGGTTCTGTTCTCCTTGAATATTTGTAGGATGCTGACATCATTAGACATTCCAAAGAGGGATGTACCTCTTTTAATGTGTTTTCCCAGTCTCCAAAAAGGCTACTCTTCTCAAAGGAAATCACTTGCACCCCCCCCAACACACACACTGTCAGTGCTTGCAGGATTCAAACCCCTACCTAACTATCTTCTGATACTAGAGAAATATGCATTAACACAGCACACTATATGCTTGACTGGGTGATTTCTGTTCTCCTGGTATATTTATAGGATGCTGACATCATCAGACTGGACATGGTAATGTGTGTGCACTTTCTTTTATGCAATCCCAGGAATAATCCATGTGGGTCGGCAGGTATCAACAGCTTGAACAGGACCCTGTGAGTCGCACCTTGTGTGATCTATCTGTGGACACATTGACATCCCTTCATATGTCAACACATATCTATGCACAGATTGTTGGTTTTGTGGATACGACATGTGTGATGTTGATGAAGAGCTATGCAAAGTCTATGTGGGACATGTGTAGCTCTGTTCAGTGATGTATGTCCTGGGTGGCTGCCTTGCAAATGGTGTAGCATGTTTGGGAACCATGATCTGCACATGAACATACCACATTTGGTAGGGTTGTGTGTTTGTCAGCTTCCAATAGCTCTGTTTATGACATCATCCATGGTGCACTCCATGGCCTTGCAGATCAGACTTTATAGGCTTACTGGACTATACTTCCCATGTTGTGTTGTGCACCCACACTTGTAGGGAGTGCCATATGTTGCTGTAACACATTTGACGGTTCCAGACAGTTCAGGTGCAGGGTCTGTTTGTTCTGTAGTGCATGCATGACACATATTGGGAAACAATGTAATCCAATTGCTGCCATGCTTTTGGCTTTGTGGGGAGCTGGTCAGCCATTCTACACATGATATCTCCTGGTATGATGTCAGGGACTATCGTCAGTGGGAGGTGGGTATGTATATATGGACCTGTCTGACAGGATGTTGGCATTATCAGTAAGGTACAGTTGGGCCTGACTCAGGACATATATGAGTGTACATTACTATTTATGACATAGCTGAAGGACATGTCATGATTCTCAGTCTGGACTCCTTCTCAGCTACTCTTTACAAAACACCAACAAACCTGAGCACTAATCCCGGTTATACTCTTTTACACACTTAACACCCTACTGATCCTTTGTGATCAGGCTACAGAGTATGTCATCATAATATACTGGCAAGTCCAGGGTTCGGTTTCGTGTGTATTCTCCAGTCCAGCTAGTGAATATTGTGGTTATGACACAATGTCACATCTGCCTCATGTACACAGACAACCCTCTCCTCCTCCCAACACACTCAGATATATGTGAGAGATGCAACAATATCGACACACAGGAGGCTGAGCTCTCTCGACCCATGACTGGCATGGTCTATCAGGTGGTGAAGGTGACCACACACACCACATATCAGTCTCACATACACCAATAGTGACAGCAATCAAACCACATTATCACACATACACATACTAAGAGGCTATACATACACTCTGCCTAAGCAGCAGAGACCTCCAAAGCAGACACACAAACAACTGCTACCCCACTACAATACCCACATATCACATAGTTCACAATGTCAGTGTGCCACACAGTCACTGCCCTTTGGGCTAAACAACACACCTGATACACTTGTAATAGGTGACACTTAATGTCAGACACACTGACGTCCCACTCACCAGGCCAAACAAGGGAATAGTCACTTTGAGCTGTCTCTCAGGTGCCAGGATCCGCCACATAACACATGCACTCAGGTCACTCCAAAGCAAGTCCAGGACTGGCTCCATCATTGTCCATGCTGGTGCATACAACCTCAGACGTTCCTCCCTGGACCACATGACATGATACATAGAGGAACTCTCAGATCATGTAGCCCAGGCCAGTATGACCCTGACCTTGTCTAGCATCTTACACTCACCAAGTATGATGTCTCAGTATACCAACAAACTGATCATGTTTAACAGTTGGCTAACATATTGGTGTTATTCAAAGGGGATACAGTGTCTGTCAGCCTGAGGTGACATGCTCGACATGCCATGTAGCTTCCCTATGGACAGCTTGCACCTGTCACCCTTGGACTTTTGAATACTGGCTAAGGCACTTGCTGCCACCATACTGCCTTATTTAAGCAGGGCTCAAAAGACAGACCCACCTCCATAGACATTACAGAGTACATGACACTGAGGGTAATGCTGCTCAACACCAGATTTATTACCCTCAAATTGACCACACTCAGGAATCTCCTCAGTATGGAGAATAGCAATATCTGTGCACTAACAGACACATGGTTCAGGCTCCCACATGCACACCAGCACTACCAGGTTATATTTCGTACCATGCTTTCTGACCACATAACTCGGAATGGCCAACACAAATAGGGGGAGTATCCATATACATCACAGATACACATACCTCCAGGTTGGTAGCACTGCACAAAGCATCACAGACCATACATATGCACCTAACATTGTGCAAATCTGCCTTTTGGTTTGTTGCCTGCTACAGACCACACTCACAAACTCAGCAACCACACTCAGCTTTCCAGGGAACACTGGACAATATGACGGTCTCCCCAAACATCATTACATTGGGTGACGTCAAATACACACACATTGACTGGGGATAGTACTCAGGTCCCAACACCCTCGCCCAACAGTTGCTACAATTTGTAAACTCATATGCTATGGCACAACCAGTCACCACACCCACAAGGGGGGGGCAACATATTGGACATGATCATCACCAACATGGGGATTCTATGTTCCACACCTGCGATATGGTAAGGACAGAACATACTTTATCTCACTGGACATCCTTATCCCGTCCCCACACCCATCCTGGGTAATCTTGGTGAATTTCCCAAAACCAAATGTCACACTTCTCCATACCACGGTGATATCCTTCAGAGACCATGGGTCAGTGGTAAGTATGGTTCAGACTGCTGAATCCTTTACATACACATTCTATGGACACCTAGTGGACAGCATGGATCATGCTATCCAAAATAACACCTGGACTCACCCCTCCAATGGCAGGGGACCTGTCTGATGGACCCCAGCCATTAATACACTATACAACAAAAGGAGGAAGCTACTACATGATAGAGCACAATCCCAGACAGGGAAGGCATCTGCGATCTGTACTAGCAGACAGCTACTATCACTCGTGTATTTATGTCAGGCCCGCTTCTAACGGACAATTGCACCAAACACATCGGACAGTCACAAGGCCTTCTTCAGTTAATTCAGGTACCTAGCTGGACACTCACTGATATGCTGTGTGTTACTGCATACTGAATGAACATACCCTGAACCCACAGACATTGCCAACATCCTGGCAAACAGGTTCAGTGCAGATGTCTCATCCCATCCCCCCTAAGGAGGTACTGTCCATCCCAACAGAGTGTAACCTTCCTGACATCACAAATAAACAGGTGAGTGCTGCCCTCCCCACAGCGGACAACACAGCATCAATGGGACCAGACAGTATCCCGGCCTGTGTCGTACATGGCCTTCATGACAGACGTAGCCCTCACATTATGTCACTGTTTGATATCAGGGTTACTGCAGGATTTGTACCCACAGAATGGCGTACAGCGATAGTGGTCCCGCTCCACTGAATACTCCCACAACAGACCACAGACAATATCGGCCTATAAGGCTAACTAGCCTGTTCTGCAAAGCTATGGAGCATATTGTAATGGGACTCATGCACATCGACATGGGAAAGCTACAGACACTGGGTCCTACACATTACAGCATTGTTGTGGGCAAATCTTGCCTGTTGGACCTGTTTGTATTCTTTAAAGAGTTACCAGATCCTTCAGTGTTGGGATGGTTGTCCACACAGCCTGCCTGGACCTTGCACAACCCTTCAACATAATACCCCACTCAGCCATTATGCATAGGCTCACCGGCATCAATATCGACACATATCTCACATGATGGATTGCTACCTGGATCAGGGATAGCACCCACATGCTCAGTGTTGCAGGTGCCATGTCTGACTATACTCCAGTTACACATGGCATCCCACAAGGCTCAGTCCTGGGACCTCTCTTGTTCAGTATATATTTGTATGACGTACAGGCTATCACAGGAGGGATATGGCTGCCCATGTTCGCAGATGACTGCAAACTGGGTGCCATAATCAACTCTCCAGCTGGCACATGCATACTCATACAGGGTCTCACAGAGATAGGATGACTGGTGCCTGAGCCATGGCCTACGGCTACATGCCATTAGTTGCATAGTCATCACCTTTGAGAATGACAACATGCCCACACATTACCACATAGGTAGTAATCCATTACATACAGTAGTAGTTGTTACAGGTTTGGGGACACAACCTGTTCGTACTCTCGCCTTTGAGAATCACATTGCCAAAGTGATTAGACAGTAATTCTACATAGCCCACCATATCACACATGGTTTCACATGTTGATCACATGTGGTCGTTGTGCCCCTATACTCATCACGACCATGCTTGGTTACTATGCCACATTTGGGATGTACCTTACCCGACACCTGCAGCAACTGTAATGGCCACAAATGTTACTCATCAAGCAGATGTAGGGAATCACACGGATGCCCTGCACAGTTCAGATACAGTAACTCCAGCTCTTCTCAGTCACTTACCACCTACCCGGATGTGTTGTGTGCCTGTAGTTTAAGGCAATATCTGACCAGAATTAATGGACATGCTCCACCTCAGGATATCCAACTCCCTTGGAGCTACACACTCCAGGGACGTATACCTCAGCACAGATGTTAATAGGACATGCTGGGGGGACAGATTATTATCTGAAAGGCTCCACTCACTGCGGAGTGTAGTCCCAGTTTTGCATAAGCAGAGCCACCCACTGACCACCTACAGGTGACATCTTGACAAGTGGATGGGTGATCGTATGTGTACCCATGGAATATCTTCTGGGTCCCTGCTAGACAGAGGCACAATACACTAAACGTAAATGGGCTATCTTGTGTGACCTACTATTCACGGGCACAGTGTTCTGATTTGACTGGGTTGCAGCAGCCAAACACACTCTGGCTATGCTTGTACATGCCCTAGGGCAGATAGCCTAGTATCAACCTCTGAACCTATGATAATATTCATGATGCACAATGTTTATTGCTGATACTGTTTGCAGGTTTTTATCATCTTTGCTTTCCCACTTTCTATGAACCACTTAGGTATCTGCAGAACATATTTGATTATGACAGGGTTCCACTATATTATATACGTGTCTGTTGTCGTATAAGTGTGTGCACAGGGCAGATTGCTGGATAGTGAGAGGTTCTTGGGTTAACACATGCAACTGCCTGATATGTGTGGCCCACTGCTGTACACTAAGATGGCCTAAGTGTGTGAGCATGCCCAGTTCAGACTGTCAGTGTTCTGTTGCCTGACATTTGTCTCATGTATTCAAGTGTGTGAGCATGCCCAGTGTGACCTTTCAGTATGTTGCTGTCTGAGGTGCACTACATTTGTTGATGTATGTGTACATGTCCAATATTAACATTTCTACTGTGTGTGTTGAAAGTCAGGTTCTATTCTTACTGCAGGACTCACCTTTGTGTCATAACTCGACAGGGATTATGCTGTGTCTGCAGGGTTTCCATGGAATACTTTGCCTAGACTTATCAACATTTCTTCATACAGGTCAACCACTGCAATACTGTCAAGGTTTAGTGGTTCAGTACTATGACTATAGTGCACAGTATCCTGGGTTCGAGGCCCATCACTGCTTTATATTTTCATACTGAGCAGACCAGACTGCTTAAGGGCCAGTAGAGCAACTATGAGCATGTTGGTTTTTGTTCAGCTATGCCCTACTTAGACCCAGCTTGTGCAACATTGCTCAATATTAACCATCATTGCTGGACGTTGGCCAATATTACTCAACATTGACCACATTTGTACTAGTTGGTGTGTGCGATTTTGCTTACATATACTACATGGTGGTAAATGCTGTTTAGCACTGCTTTATATTGCTTAACACATGGCAATCATGCCTCAGGTGTTGATGCAGGGCTGCCTATGTCAGATGCACATACTACAGTCCCTATACATGTTTGAAAGCAGGTAGTGTCAACGTAGGTATCCCTTTTACTATATATGCAAGTCAGAGAGAGGTATCATTTCCACAGTTCCTACTGAGCCAGTGTATGTGCTATGCGTTGCCTGTTTGCCAAGGCCAAAGCATACTGGGCACACCTCCTTCTGCCTACTGGGGCAGGCTCAGGTTGTTCCTCCTCCGAGTCACACTCTGCCTGTGATTGCCTTGGCAATGGTGGGGGGCTGTTTGGCCCGGGCCTATGCTGGTCCTGCTGCAGCTGTTTTCGCAAAATCATATTATGTAGCATAGCACATACCATGACAATTTGGGTACATGTAGTTGGTGAATACTGCAAGGCTCCACCAGATGTGTCCAGGCACCGGAACTGTGACTTGAGCAGCCCAAACACATGCTCGATTACATTTCGTGTTTGTGCATGTGCCTCATTATGGCGTTCCTGTTCAGGTGTGTGTGCGTTTCTGATGGGAGACATCAGCCATGGCTCCAGTGCATAGCCAGCATCCCCCACTAGGTGTCCATGTGGGATGTCCCCATTGGCAAATGTCTGGTACAGCTGCATCAGATGCCAGATATGGGAATCATGGTAGCTTCCAGGGCAGCCAGCACACACATTCAGTATTATGCCATGGGCATCACACATGACCTGGCAGTTGATGGAGGGGAAGCCCTTGCGGTTGAAGTAGACCCTACTCCGCTCACCAGCTGGTGCTTTGATATGTATGTGCATGCAGTCTATTGCACCCACTACCTCAGGGTATTCTGCTATTTGCTGGAAGAGACGCATATTGCTGGCCAATACCTCATGGGAATTGGGGAAGTATACATGATCACCAACATGTGCTGACATGGCATCCAGGAACTGGTGCAGTACCCTGGATGCTGATGCCTGTGATATCCCCATCATATCACCAGTTGGTCTCTGGAAGGTACCTGTTGCTAATATTCTTAGGCAAACACATACCTTAGTTTCCACTGGGATGGGTTCCCCTCTGTTAGTTCTGTGTGTGAGGCATGGCCTGCACAGCTCATCAATTTGCTGCAAGAGGTCTCTGTCCACTCTATAGCGCTCCACTATCTCCAGCTCATGTAGCCCCTGGTAGGTTACCCTGGGCCTGTACACTCTTCTCCGTCTCCTCACTGTGGGTTGTCCAGCAGCATTTGCATTATCACCACCCTCAGCATGTTGCATATGTCACCTTATAACAGCAATGGCAGCCCCTAACATTTTTTGTCTCAGTACAGCTTTTTCAGTTTTCACTTCTATTAGCTTACTGCAGTGTTGCAGTGTCTCTTGAGAGAAACATAATGGACTGTTGTTTGCAGAGTTTTAAGTGTTGGCCTGGGCTGGGCTAGTGTTCTGCCTGGGTAATTGCCTGATTCTGATTGTTTTCACCTGCTAGCTCTGTTAGTACTCCCTGGTAACTTCCCTACTATTTGGTGTGCTTCCTTTTTCATTTCTGTTTCCTGAGGGGGGAGCGCCGTGCACACAAGCGAAAACACATGCACAGCAGCTCACACACGTGCACACATGCTTACACGGACTAAAACTTGCTTATTCTTATTAAAACGCGCGCACACCGGCGCAAACACGCTTACAACTGTTTACACAGCTTTACATATGCTTACTCAAGCTTACACGTGCGCACACATGCTAACAAGCACACACACTGACTTACTCGGGTTTACTGGCACGCACATGCGCACATGCACGCTCAGCAAGAAACTTTGGTGTTATCCACGGCATACACCTTCCATTTCTTGACATTACCTAGCCTACCTGTTGGCACACCACTTTCAATAATATGTAATTGTCAGCTGACACATGACACTTTGCTCCAATGAGCTTCACTCCTTTCATACATACCCCCCTCGTGATGACACCTATCTTCTACTCTGTTACTCCACTTATCCTACTCCTACACTCCACTGACTGTGCTCATTTCCTATGTAAACTTGTGATTCACTATCCTAACTCTCATTTGCATAGGATTGTCTACTAATGCTTGGTTACATCTCTTAGACTGAGCTTCCCCCCTTAGCAACCTCTACTCAGTGGCGATGTTGTCTTCAGCCTGCCATTCACTTGCATTCTAAATTCATTTTAGCTATAACATCCACATTTGTGGTTCTTAATTATTAATTTTCTTGTTTTTAGGGTGCAGCGCATTTGCGCGGTGCTGCGCTATGGTTAAACCCCAGAGATCGGGATGAAAAATAAAAAGTTATTTTATTTCTATTTTGCATCACTTCCCATTGCCAATGGCCATATTTTTGGCCATTGGCATGCTTCCTCCTGTAAATGCATGTTTTTTTTGCAGCTGTCACGGCTCCGTTTTGCTATTTGCAGAACCGTACTCAGTTATCAACTGAGTACATTTCTGCAAATAACACTACTCCTACTCGGACAGGTTTGGGTTTCCTGGATCGCAAATTTACCTCTTTTGCACAGCTTTCACCTGCAATTGAGGTAATTTGCATATCCAATCCCTGTCCGTGTAGGAATAGTTTGGAGAGCTCAGTTGCATGGCCCTACCGGCTGTTCCTGGATCGCTCGGCAGGCATGTTGGCTGCATGGAGTCTTACTCTACTCTTAGACTCCATGCAAGCCTTTGTGAATCCGGCCCATAAACATTGCTGTGGGTTTCTGCACATGTGCATTTCTGTTTTACATTACTTTTGTTTTTCTTTTGGGGCACTGTCATTCTTGGGCATCAGGAATTTGTTATTTTAATACATGGCTCTTGTGTTGCATGCACTTGAGCGTATTTTGCAGTAATGCATATCAGTAGCAGTGTTGTTCTATGTGTGGTTTTACCCATGGCCTGATATCATCTTCTTTTTGTGGGATGCTGGATAATGTCTTTGTTATCAGGGCCTTTGAATATTACCTGAAATGTGGCCCTCATTATGCATATATCATCTTCACATCCTCATTGGGTATAAGTGTAAGTACATATGTGCCCTTTGTGATGTACATCTGTCACCATCTCTGCATTAATTAGGCCAGTTAGTTTTCAGGTAAATCACATATTTATCTTAGTTACAACTTCTATCCACATTGCCTTGTATTGGACAGTTCCTGTGCAGCTGTAGGTATGTATGCATTATCTGTCCACATTGCATGTGTCAGCTGCCTTAGTCATTTATGCCTTTAATTTGCCATCCTGTGTCAGTCTGGCTTTGGGCCCACTGTCCTTCCACCCACTATATTTGCCTCATCTGTGACACAGTACACAGTGCCTACTTTGTGGTATCCAAATCTGTGGGTACAATTGAGCTTGAGCATGAAGCTGTACTCATATTTAAATTATATTAGGTTAGATTTGCCTGATGGCATCAAATTAAAGCCTACCTAATCTGCTGTTCTGTGTGTATTTAACATTCGACTTGAGTTATACTATATTTCTCATGCTTGCCCTGTTATGACCCCCTGAGATTTTTTGAGTGTCTGTATCAACAGCTTACTATGTGCTTCCTTTAGTAGGAATCTGAGGGCTGAGATACACACTTGAGAACTCTACTGTTATAAAATTTACATCTTCACCCCTAGGGACTACCACTTTCCTTTTGCTGATTGATATTTAGTTCACGTGTATGTTCATGTGTCCGTCTAAAATATCATTTTTCAAATGAGGGCTAAATTGTTTGTCTATAGTTTCACTTAGGGTAGGTGATGTTGTATACATTAGAAAAAAAAACACTTTTGAAGAAAGAAAACGTTCATTACCTTTATTCAGGAGTAATGATCATCAAAGGAAAAAGCAGAAACAAATCTTAGCTCAGAATGCTGTACATGACAAATGTCATGAGCTTGCATTTAGTATGGGGAATATAGCTGGCAGTTATCCGTTTTTTTATCTGAAATGGGCAATACGGGTCTAGATTTAGACAACACAGTGAATATGATAACTGAAATTTTACAGATATAATCCAAATTTTTGTGACAGGTTTGAAATATGATTTTGCATTCATGTGCAAACTATACACTTATACAAGACATTTTTCCAATAATTTTCATTATGAAGAAAACTTTGATAAGACTGTTGAAAATATTAGTATAAACACTGTGGATTACAATATTACGTGCTTGTATTAAATTTTGGCAATACAGCCTCTTCATTTTGCCAATTTGCCAAATTTTCTCCCAGAACATATTGATCTTCAGGGCGATATGATTTAATATTCTTTCAGAACATATAATACACACTATATTAATGAAATTGCATACTACAAAATGCTTACTTTGTTCAATTATTACTAGCATGGACCTGCCTGGTAATGCAGCATTCACAATTAATGTTTCTTAGAAGTATTTTAACCAATATAAAGCCCCAGTTACATAAGATGGCTTGCTGTTTTGGGGCATAACTAACTAAAACATTAAAACTGCAAATGTATGGTAATTGAAACTATCCTAAGAAGTAGTACATTTCTCACTTCCTTCCTATCCCCATTCTATGCTATGGTAGGAGCAAAGATTAATATGTATTTGATATGCACTTTATGCCATTGTAATAGAAATATTTATTAATTAAATGATCTTTAGGTAAGATCAATAGTGCTGTTTTTAGCATTAGCTTCTCTTTTCATATACACACCTATATCTATATATGCTCTCCTAGTCTAACACCAGCTCTCCAGTTGTAGCTAATGATACCACAAGAATGTTTACTAATTGTATGTGGCAGGGTACAGAGGTGGTCCACTGCAGTCCTAACCTTACGAATAGCCCAAGTTTGTAGCAGTCAAAACACAAATCCTAAGAGACTTCATGTCTTTCTAAATGCAAAGACCTTAGTTCTATGCATAAGACATGAGGGGTGATGGAGCCCCTGTGCTGAAGGGAACACTGGGAAATATCTGCCCTAAGAGAAAAAAAGGACTCTCACTTTTATGTGTTAACCCAGGAGGTTTCTTTCTTCTTTCTGTTATCTTGATATTCTTTCATCAAGCTGTACAATATAATATAGTTATCCACTCAAGGACTGCAGAAGTCTGAGTATTTTTAAACATTGTCAATGTTTCAGTTTTGGACAGACTGCAGGTTTAGCTAATAATTGCCCTTTCTCTTTTGAAAACCCTTACATCAGACAGAATTACAGTTCTCTTGTAGGGTACATCAATGGTAATATAGTATGTCCTGCAGATTGCACAGCTAAGTTCTTTTCATGCTGTGAGTTACTCAGCACTGTACCAGGCAATGTCTCCTATTCATTTTGAATAACTTTGTTTAGTGTTCAAGGGCTCTTATTTCCAAAGTGCGACAAAGCTGCCTGCAAAATAAGCATACATATTTTGTAAATCCACTTTGTATTAAGTCTTTAGTTTAACAGGTATGATCAGGGAAAGCTTGATATGTTCACAGTTAGCTGCTGTTTTAATTTAGGCTTACAACAGGCAGTGATGATGTGTAGAATTTAAATGCTCTGATTACATGACTCATATGAATGGGTTGGGAATGCTGTTTATGGTCCTTACTGTAAGTCTGGTAACAAACATATTACTGTATACCTATTATACTAAAATCAGAACATGGTGAAGAAAGTTTGTTACTACAGCCTCAATAGTATATGTAAAGAAATGCACTTACGCTTTGCTTCAATAGTACATTTCTTGCCATGGTGTTACTCTCAGATTTGATTTAGAAAGTCATGAGCAGTTGAGAGAATGTCCTAATTCTGCAGTTATATAACAAAATCATTTCCAAATAACTGTACAAAATGGTGATGGACCTGTAGTAAATCTTGAAGCAACACGGTTTGCTGATGCCTGAACAAATGAAAGAAATTATAAGGTTTCACATTCCTTAGCCACTGCAAGAACAATATAAAGCATGATTTTACTGGTTGACTTACTCAGAAGAAATGTCAGGTAGTAATTTTTCACTCAGTGGGTGGTTGAAAATAAGATTAGCCTTCTTGCAGTAAAAGACGGATGAACATTTTTAAGGCATTCCAAAATTTCATGGATAAAACCAACTATATCTTATAATATGAGTTTTTTGATTACTCTCTCTGAAAACAAACTAGCAACTGCATCTCATTGAGTAAGGAAGGAAGTTGAAAGGTGAGGCTTAAAAAAAGACCTTCAGCATGTACGTGTGTGTGTGTGTGTGTGTGTGTGTGTGTGTGTGTGTGTGTGTGTGTGTGTGTGTGTGTGTGTGTGTGTGTGTGCGTGTGCGTGTGCGTGTGCGTGTGTGTGTGTGTGTGTGTGTGTGTGTGTGTGTGTGTGTAGATCTATCTATCTGTCTGTCTATCTATCTATCTATCTATCTATCTATCTATCTATCTATCTATCTATCTATCTCTGTTCAAGTGCTCGAACTGTCAAACGTCCAAGCTATTGAAATGCCATCTAAAGAGTCTGAAAAATAACTTTTTGAACATTGCCCATAATTGAATGTGCAAAATTGTGGTGTAGTGGGGACTAGGAATTTGCCCTCTCCTCACTGCAGTGTGATTTTATAGCTGGTATGCACAAATAGCAGGGAGTGTGGGGGTGCAGAGAGGCTTGCCCCCCCCCCCTACAAAAACAAGTTTTCTTCGTAATTCAAAGTTGTTTTCAAACCTTTGTGATTCAAAGTTTTTTTTTTTTCTGGAATGTCTGTGTTTGATCTTTTAGTAGCTTGAGCACTTGAACAATAATGTTTCCCCTCAACCTATCCAATCTTCCTCATCCCCTAGACTGCCCTCTGCCCCCAATCCTCCTCCAATATTTGAACTTAAACCCATCACAACCTCCCACATAAAAAAATTACTCTCTAAATTAAAACCATGCTCCAATGCCCCTGACAATATCCCATCTTTCTTCCTAAAAATAGCCACAGATGGTATCACTCTCCCCATTAGCTTCTTGATCAATAAATTAATGCAGGAATCTTATGTGCCGAAATTATGGCATGCTGCTTTTATTCTACCTTTCCATAAAGGAGGCAAAAACAATAGCATCTCTAACTACCACCCCATAGCTATCCTCTCCCCAATCTCAAAACTTCTGGAAAAATGCATCCACCTTCAGTTTATCCCATTCCTAGCCAACCACCAACTAATCACTCCAACCCAACACGGCTTCCGACCTGGCAATAGTACTATCACTGCCCTTCTCTCCTTCTTAGACATAATAAATCTTGCCTGTGACTCTGTAAAATAGTATCAACAGTTCTACTAGATCTGTCCAAGGCATTCAATACCATCTCCCACACCTATCTCTTGAACCATCTTTCTAACCTTAATCTCTCCCAGAATAACTTATCCTGGTTCTCAAGCTACCTCTTTGACAGGTCTCAAGCTGTGAAATGGGGGAAAGGCACCTCAACCTTCCTTCCTACCCTCACTGGCGTACCCCAGGGATCCATACTCAGCCCAATGCTATTCAACATCTTTAGTAATGATATCCACAAAGCCATACCCAACACCAAAATTGTACAATATGCAGACGATTCAACTTTAGTCTGCTGCACCTCTAACCTCTCAGAGCTTCAAACAGTGACCCAAACTGCTTTCTCCACCACTGAAAACTGGATGCTCCAAATCCACCTCTTGCTAAATGCCAACAAATCCAAAATACTATTACTCTCTCCCTCAAAAGCTTCCCCTGTTGATAAAACCTCATTCCAAATTATTGGCCAAAACAACTCTACCATAGAGGTCGTTCCCTTCGCTAAACTACTTGGGGTTACTACTGATGAACACCTAAAATTCGACACTCACATCCAGCAAAACATTAAGAAAACCCATATAAAACCTGGTATGCTATACAGAAACATCCATTTTCTCTCTCCTTCCACCAGACAAACTCTCGACACTACCTATCCACTCCCCTCACTAATGTTTTGCGCTCATCTACTAATAGACTTATCTGCCTCTCTCGTCTCCAAATTGGAAGTCTGTTATACTAAGCTCTCTAAATTTGCAACCAAAGCCAAATTTTCCTCCCATCATTGTATTGCCATTCATTTGTTAAATTGGCTTGACCTCTTCAACCATCTAGACTATCTCCAAATTACTACATCCCTCAGACTAATTTTTCAACCTACTAAGTGTCCAGCACTAACCAACATCCTTCAACCTTCCACCCCTCAGAGAACTCTAAGATCTACTCACCAAAAACCTAATCACTGTCTGCAAACCCAGTCGTCCTGCTGGTCAGCTTCTTCTATCCTTTTCCTTAGCTAAAAAAATGGAATTCTCTTCTTTCCTCTCTAAGGACTTGTGAAAACTTTGAAAACTTTAAAACTCAGCTACATTCCTACCTTTCCTCTAAGAGGAAATGCAACTGCACTCTTCCCACTAGGCTTAATAATCAATCCACCCCTTAAACTCCTGACTAACTCCGAGTACAAGCTAACCTAACATAAATGTACATATTGTAAATAACATAATTGTACGTATTAAAAATAACCCATCCCAATCCGCTGTGGTGGTGCTGCGGTAGCATTGTCGCCTCACAGTAAGACACTGCCCGGTTCGATTCACAGCTAGAGCATCTGATGCGTGGAGACATGCGTGAATGGGCGTACCTTTGTTGAAGGTTGTGCATCAGGGCTGGTAACTTGGCATGTAAAAATCAACTACCAATCATTAGTAGACCAGAGTTCTGCTGTGGTGACCCCTAACTGGGAAAAGCTGAAAGATGCAGCAACAACAAATAACCCATCCTACCTTTTTTCCATCTTTTCCTTCTAAGTCTTTAGTCTCCCTCTCATTTAAGTTACCATTGCCATCCTAAATATTTAGATGCTATGTAACCAAAGAAGTTATTCCTGTTCTCTAGCATGAAATGAAATTGTAATTGTGTCTTCTTTACTATGATTGTATATGTAACTAAACTATGTAATGCGGAGCTTTTC
>NC_056737.1:662145607-662173107 GCF_019279795.1 Protopterus annectens | reverse complement strand
TGTTGCCGATATTACCTGGTAGGGCCTGTTAACACACCATTTGCTTTAGAGGCCATTTGCATTACTTGTCTGGACATCGCAAACGGATTATTCTGTTTGTTTTTATAGCTACATTGTTTGTCTACATTGGTGCGACATTCAGTCAAAGGGAACTGTTTGTGCTTGCTTCTTGAACTGTTCTGTAGCTGTTTGCACCTCGCTTTAGCCCTGACAAACGCTGGTGTAATACGCCAACTGCACGTGTCTGTGCTAACTTCTCATTGCCCTGCCAGTCGCTACCGTATGGTGCTCTACGAACACATTGTTATTCTGCTTTCTGCAGTATTAATAGTTGAAATCTGCTTAGTTTTATCTTGTATTTAGTCATAGATTATCTGACTTGTTTTATTGTCCTTGGAGGGGATTTTTATCTCCAGACGACACTACTCTCTTCCATATTGCTTGGAATAGTTTCCCTAGTCATTGACTCAGCCAGTTATGCACTTGTCTGCGAGTAGCTCCGCTAGGCTTTAAATGTTTTTTTAACCCAGTTTAACTGAGTCTGTTGTATTCTGAATATAGTATTACTCTTTTTATTGCAGATTGATAATACTTTTAGAACATCATTTTACCTGCTTAGTAACACTTTTATGTATTGCAGTGTGTCTCTGTTACTCTGTGACTAACTCTTACTCATCTTTCCTCCTGTCTCCAGTTGTTTTTGCCCTGTTTTTCCCTTGGGACCTTGCCTGGGTGGATACATTCAATGAACTAAGGTCACCTACCTCATCCATACATTTTGCTTAGGCAATATACTGCTCTGCTGCCTCAACTCCCACTTGGACATTGGAACAAAGTCTCCCAGAGGATACTAAGAAAGTATGTGTGTGTGATACTACTTGGGCCTCCACTGCTTCGAACTCTATTTATCTGTTAGTTATGCAAGCTATCTCCCTGCCAGGTCAGCCAGCAGCCTAGACACTTCTCTTTTCTCCCATCCACTTCTCTCCCATCTCTTCCCTGGTTTTCACCAGCTCTTCCTTATTTTATCTTACTCAGCCCCTAGACCTACCTAGTTGGCCTAGTGCATTCTCTGCATTGACCACTAGAGGGCGTCCCCTCCCCACTGTCACTACTTTTCCCTCACTTATTTCTTGCTTTTACTCTGCCAATATCTTCATTCTTACTTTCCCATCCATATTACATATAGTATTCCTTACTTACCCTGCCACTACTTACTCTCCTGTAATCTTTGCTCCACTGATTGGCTCTCGATCCTCTCCTGGTGTCTTCCCGCTCCGTTCGCCCTTCGGGCTCACTCCGCTCCCCTACCCTGCCCCCTATTCCCACCCGCCCCCAGTGCATCTAGCTATATCCCTCTAGTTTCCACACCCACTTTTTCCCTACACCAATCACCCACCAACACCTTGACACACCCCCATTAGCCTATTATCCAATTTCAAACCACTCCCACAAGCACTACATTTTCAATACATCCCACTTCTAATACACTCACTCACCTACCTATCCTAATTACATCCAGCCCTACTCCCACTTCTCTTTCTTTCTACACTACCTTAGCTAAAAACTTCATATCCCCTGCACAATATCATACATATTAGACAATTACAACACTCAATACTAAGTAACCTTCTCAACATGCCTACATACCTTTATTCCATCCTATGTCTTCTATCACTTTCCCTTAAACTATCATACCTGTATCACCTCACCCAACCTGAAATTTCTTACCATCCACAACTTTACCACACAACCTACCATCTGAATACCCCACTCTCACAATCACACTTTCCCATCTCTCCCCATCTTCACCCAATAACACAGCTCCTCACCTTCTCCTTTAAACTCCTCACCCCTCAGAAATACTCTATCCCCATCACAAATAAACACCCCTTAATCATTTCAGCTGACCCAATCCATTTTCATACTCTAATCAACTATCTTTCAAACCCCATCTTCCATCTCTTTACCTGCCTTTTATCTGGTGATATCCATCCTAACCCCGGCCCCTCCTCCTCCTCCTCCCCACACAAGCCTATATACTTTACTTCTCTAAACTCACAAAGTATAGTGAATAAAGTCCCTACCCTCCATGCATGGCTCACACATAACAAACCTGATATACTATCTATTTCAGAAACTTGGTTAAAGCCCTCCATAAAAGATTCTGAAATAACTCCGCCCAGCTACTCAATTATTAGAAAAGACAGGACCCAAAAGAAAGGCGGTGGAGTTGCCCTCCTTTATTCCTCTTCCTTGCTAGTTACCCCATATAACAAACCTACCCCAACATTTAACAATGCTGAATTACTCCTCTCTCTCCTCCAAGTTAATAAACACAAACACATTTGCCTAGCATCCCTCTACATTCCTCCAGGGGACAATATTTCAACACTTGAAAATATCCTCTCTTGGCTCTCTGACAATATTAGCAATGAAACCATAATTCTAGGAGATGTCAATATTAACTGGGCCTCCATCTAGTCTCCAACCAACCCTCTTAACATCAATCTATTCAACTTCTCCCAGTTAATCAACTCCATAACTCACCCTTCTAAAGACCCCTCCTGTGGCACCATCCTTGACTGGGTTCTAGTGTCTCACCCCCACTATTTTACAAGCAGCGGTACTCTTCCTGACCCTCTTGGTGATCACCTGCCCACTTACACCCACCGACTCCCCTGCATCTCTAATCGCACCCACAACTACATCACTACCCGCAATGACAAAAACTTTAACCCTTCAATTTTCATTGAATCCCTGAAAACAATTAATTGGAACAATTTGAAAACACTGCCCCTAGAAGAAGCAGTTGCCCACTTTAACTCCACATTTCTAGGAATACTTGATTCCCAAGCCCCTCTGAACAAAAGAATAAAAACTAACTCAGCCCCCTGGCTAACCAAAACTACTCTCTCTACCATGAGGCTTAGAGACAAAGCCTGGGGACTCTATCTGAAAAACAAGACACCAGACAAACAAATTGCATATAAAACCCTTCGAAATAAAGTAAAAAAGCTAATAATCTCTGATAGACAAACATACTTCTTCACACTCCAGAACAATAATAAAACTAACCCCCAAAGATTCTGGAAGGGAATTTCCACCCTCCTCAACCCCAGCAAACCACACAGCCCAACCCCAGACCCAAACATCCAAGACTTGGACTTAGCTATTCAGTTTAACTCCTTTTTCATCGACTCTATTAGCAAACTCACCTCTTCCTTCTCATGCTCCCCCCCACCATCTAACACACCCCCTCCTCCTACCACAATCAACCCTAACCCCATTTCTACTTCACATAGCCCATCTTCCACCTCTTCCACTACTATTACTTCCCCATCAACTGAACCCTCCTCAAATTCGCCATCTCTACTTCCCTCTCTATTTACTTTAAAACCTGTATCTACTACCACTATTAAGAAACTCCTCCAGAAATTAAAGCCATGTACTAATGCCCCTGATAACATTCCCTCTTATTTCCTACACATAGCTGCAGATGCCATTGCCTATCCCATTAGCATTCTAATAAACCGTTCCATCCAAGAATGCACCATGCCTCAACTGTGGAAGCAAGCATTCATTATCCCCCTTCATAAAGGAGGCAACAACTGCAACGTCAATAATTTTCGTCCAATTGCTATTCTATCCCCCATTTCAAAACTTCTGGAAAAGTGCGTTCACCTCCAACTCTTGCCACATCTCTTAGATAACAACCTGCTAACCCCTACTCAACATGGATTCAGGCCAAACCACAGTACTATGACTGCCCTCTTATCCTTTCTTGAGACTGTCAATAATGCACATGATTCTGGACAAATTGTCTCTTCCCTACTTCTTGACCTTTCCAAGGCCTTTGACACCATCTCACACAATCTGCTTTTAACTAAACTGTCAAAACTTAACCTCTCTCCCTCTTCCATAAATTGGTTTTCTAGCTATCTGTCAAATAGACACCAAGCAGTTATATGGAAGAAGGCTACTTCCCCATTCCTTAGCACCCCCACTGGAGTTCCCCAAGGATCTATTCTGGGCCCCCTCCTCTTCAATATATTTGTCAATGACTTTCATAAATCTATCCCTTTTGCAAACATCATCCAATATGCAGATGATTCCACCATTATCTGCTCTGCCATCTCCCCCTCACTGCTCCAAAAACTTACTCAGCAAGCCTTTTCAATAACTGAACATTGGATGAAAATAAACCACTTAGCACTCAATGCCTCCAAAACAAAACTTATGGTATTCACCCCTTCCAAAGCTACCTCCTTCAATACCAACTCCTTCTTAATTACCAGCCTAAATAACACACCCCTAGAACTAGTCTCTGAAACTAAGCTATTAGGAGTACTAATTGACAATCGACTTAGTTACAATTCCCATCTACTATTAAATATAAAAAAACCCATCAAAAACTAGGCATGCTCTACCGTCAGAACAAATACCTTACAAGCTCCTCCAAAATCACACTCACTTCCTCTTTTCTCATCCCCTCCCTTCTCTATGGTGCTCCATTACTGACTAATCTTCAGGCCTCCCTAAAAAAACAACTTTCTTCTTGCTATAACAAGATAGCCAAATTTGCCAACAGCCACAGGTCCTCTACCCACCATTGTTCTTCTCTTCAAAAATTAAATTGGCTTGAATTACCAAATCAGCTTACATATATTCAGCTGACTTTCGCTCATAAGCTCATTTTCAGTCCTTCTCTTTGTCCCTCCCTGTCTTCTGCCTTCAAAATGCACCTACCAAACAGAGTCCTAAGGTCTAATAATCAAAACCTATTAATAGTACACAAACCATGTCATCCCCCAGGCAAACACTTACTATCTTTTAACCTTGCCCGTCTCTGGAACTCACTTCCTCCATCCATTCGTACCATCACTAACACATACATGTTCAAAAAATCACTTCATATATATCTAAGATCCCAATGGGACTGTTCTTGCTCCCTCCCCTCATAGATCTATAACATTCCATCCCCCTCACACTTATCCTATTAAAGCTTATGTTCCCTCACTATAGTTATTTAATAAAGACCTTCTGAGTTTCTTCTTCAATAACTTCCCTGATTGCATATCTCAATACTGTTTCTATTTTTGAATGTTTCTCAAATTTATGCCTAAATGTATTAATGTTTTATCTCTACTCTGTATAATTGTCTTGTAGTTATAGCATCTTCCTAATTCTGTCTACATCTCAGCTTTTCTCCCCATCTTTGAATGTTTCTCAAATTTAAGCCTAAATGTATTAATTTTTATCTCTACTCTGTATAATTATCTTGTAGTTATTGTATGTACCTAATTTGTCTACGTTGGAGCTTTTCTCCCCAGGACTCCATTGAAAACGGGTTCTTTTGGCCCAATGGACTATCCTGGTAAACCAACTGCAAATAAATAAATAAATAAATAAATAAAATAACATCCCACACACTGTTTGCTACATTTAAATATACCAACTCCAAGGTCGCACTACAGTCGGGTTAGGAAATTAACTTTTTCCCCCCACTGTAGTGCAAACTTGGAGTTGGTATATTAATATAGGGGGTGTAGGGGGTGCAAGTGGGCTTGTCCCCCTGCATAAACATAGTAAAAACTCTGTGGGATGTTATTTATAGTTGCTTTGTAGTTTTCAATGTTTTGAGATTCGATGTTATGATTTTTAGATGTTTTGAAGTTTAGATGTTATGGTCTTGATGTTTTGAGTTTAGATGTTATGAAGAGTAGATGTTTTGATAGGTAAACATATATATATATATATATATATATATATATATATATATATATATAGCTAAACAACAATAGTCAAATACAGTACTGTTAACCTTTGACCACAGCATGTCAACAATGGAGCCATCAATCTGCACAATTAATGACATGCATATAATCAGCAAACTAGGAACTCTAAAAGCCAATACAATCACAATAAGATGCTCGGCCACAAGTATGTTTCTTTATTGCTTTCATTCAAACTCTTAAACAGGAATTCATCAGAATAAAATGAATGTTCAAGAAAGAAGCACTTAAATTGAAACCCATACCACATAACTGCAACATCACATGAATTACAGACATTTAAAGAACAATGCAACTACAAACAGTACAGGATATAAAATAATTTTTAACTAAGATGGACCTCTCTTCAGAATACCGGTTAGAGAAATAGAATCACAGACCAAGAATGACTGCTGGTGATTTTCAGTGAAAACTGGCACCAAAACTGGCATGTGAAAGGAAGGGACCCTTCCCAGATGGACAACTGTGTGCAGGCAACATTATGCTGTGTCTTCCCATTTGAGCAGTACAGATAATGCAGTGTGTGGTCCTCTTGCTGTTTGCCTCATATTCAAAAACACAAGCTGCATCTGCAGCATTGTTCCTTTGTTATAGAGTAACAGAGTGGGGCAAAGGAAATTGATGTGTCCTTGTACTCTGAATCTGTAATAATGGATTTTGAAATGGAATCCTCCAATGTTGAAAAATCTACATTCCATAAGGCTAGTTTGTACAGATATGTGTTCTCCGTTGGCTAAATACCCATTATGATGTTGTATCTCAACCTGTAGCATGCTATGTATGCAGAGATCTTGCTTAGGATAAAAGAAATTTTATCTTCAATGATGTTGAACACTGGCACTGGTGGTTGCAGGTACTTTTCTGGTAGAAATACAATGTTTGTGTTTTATGAGATGAGGTGATGGATGTTATAACTTTTGACAAAACAGTATAGATGCAGTGTATGAGAGTACTTTGTAATATGCCGGTTTTGCTTGAATACAAGAGGTAGGTGCTTCATCAGGAGATGATCAGTTACACTGTGTCAGGCACAAACAGCTATCCTAAACACTGCGGTTAATTGCATATCATGTACCATTGCATACACCTTACACTTTACTTTGCTCAGGACATTCCATTTACGTGCTGATTTAGAGATCTCAGTGGTGGCATTTCAGTTGATAAAGTAATGGAATCTTGCCGTGAGATACAGTAAGGTGTTGCATACACTAGCCACACTTTTTGACCTTTTTAGTGTCTTTGTAGAATGCGTATCATGCTATCCTGACTTCACTGAGCTAAGGAGTTCTGTTTTACTTTGTAGTAAAGTATTGCATTTGTTTTGACAATCTGGATCCCTTTTCCCCATCTGGCTCCTGAGAAATGTTGTGTTGCACATGTGTAATAACTAATTTCACATTTTTTGATTGTTTCTAAATAGTTTTTGAGCTGGCTATGAGTAATACTTTTTCTGACAATTTATTTTTTGTCTTTCATCATACTTTTTCTCACAGCATAATACCCTTCCCTTGCTTTCCTTCACTGAAATTGAAACAAAGAACTCAGTCAATGCATCTGATTTTTTCCAACTTTCTTTGGTATTCCTCCAATTTTATTTCATCTCAACCAACTCTGTCCTTCCTGGCTAACCTTGGTTGAAATGAAAATAACTGAAAGTGTAACTCAAAGAATGCAACTGTTCTTTTGCAAATTTGGATTTTTCTGAGTATACATTGATTAAAATTGGAGGAATACCAAAGAAAGTTGGAAAAAATCAGATGCATTGACTGAGTTCTTTGTTTCAATTTCAGTGAAGGAAAGCAAGGGAAAGGTATTATGCTGTGAGAAAAAGTAGGTTAGATAGTACACAAACACACACAAAAATAAATAATGGGAAGGTAGAGAGACAATGTACTGACATTCTGAAAGATGAAACACAAAGACTAGATGTGGATTATAGAAACCCATCCAGTGTGTTGACTGCCCCCTTATTGATCATTTTTAACAGATTATTGGTCACTGCAGAAGTGGCTGAGGACGGAAGGAGTGCAAATGTGGTACCCTTGTGGAGGTAGGAAGCATTCAGTGTGAAACTCAGGGTTATTAGTCTAACAATAATGGAAGGGAGAGCTTTTATGAAACATGATGGAAAAGCTATCTGCTTTTGCAGAATGGCAACAAACATGGCTTCTCTGTTAAAAGGGCAATCTGTCAATCCAGAGCCAGTTCAAAAAATGGGTTATTGGTAACCCAGCCTGGAGAGTATGAGTAGACATGGCCCAGCTGGACTTCACCATGAGTTTTGACTCACTCCCACACAAGATGCTATTAATATTACTGGAAGGGTCAGTGGTAGGACTGAGACTGAGGAACTGAACTTTGATGGGTAGAGGGATAAGAGTTTGTAAAGGAAGAGACAGTGTCTGTAGTATGGAAATTGACTGAGTACAAAAGGGATCATTTCTGCATCCAGCAATCTTCAGCATGTTATTGTTAATTATACCCATAGAAACAGAGCACAGGATCCCATGTTCATATCTGAGGCAGTGACAAGTGCAACAGTGAAGAATGATGGATAGTTTAAAGAAAGATTTGGAAAGGCTAAACAAGTGACAAGAAAGTATCAGTTGTAATTACAAAAAATACAAATTATTGCACTTTGGCAGCAAGAAACCTGGTGCAAAATATTATTTCCAGGAAGAGGAAATGACATCAAGAGAGCAGCAAAAATTATGTGGAAATATTGATCACAATGGGAATGGACCCCCCCCCCCAAGATTCGGAGGGCTGCGGCAGTAGTAACCAGAATGCTGGAGTGTATCATATGAAGGACTGATGGTAGAAGCAGAGATGGCGTGCTTATTTTCAATGGCCCATGGTCAGGTCATAATCAGAATACTATGTTTAGTTGTGGAGACTCTGCATAGGGAAAGATATCAGACGCTTATGATGAGTCCAGAAGAAAGCCACCAGAAAAGTGAATCAGATGGCAGAGAAAATATTTTGACATAGATTAGGGGGGGTGAATCTTTTCCCACTAAGGATCAGAAGAGATGGAGGTGGTGAATTATGTGGGTAGACAAGATCAGTTTAGGGAGGTCTGAAGGATCAGCTTGAACAAGAACATGGGTGGGGGAGAGAAGAGTGTAGAAATAGATTGTAAGGAACAGCTACTATGTATTATCTGCTAAGATCATCACTGAGAAAGTTGTGGACTGACAGAATGGACTACTACAATGGGTGGATGAGAAAAAATCCACAAAGATATACAAGGGTAATGGGGCAAGTGGAGAAATAGGGATGATGATGGGCAAGGCAGGAATTCAGGGGAGAGAAAGTATTAACATTTACTTAAAATGCAGACAGGAATGGATTATTGTCTCCTTCTCTCATCAGGCTATTGTAATATAATATAAAGAAATGTATACTAATTTAACCTTTTCATTTTTTTCCATACTAGATGTGCATCCCTAAAAGAATGGTAGACTTATTTATTTAATTATTCTGTACCTACTCATTTATTTGCCCTTCAGGTTACTGCACTGACCCTCATCAATACAGTTCAGCAATACCATGGGAGGGCATACTTACAAGGCATATGTATAACATGGGATGACATACTTACAAGGCATATGTATAACATGGGAGGACATACTTGCAAGGCATATGTATAACATGGGAGGACATACTTACAAGGCATATGTATAAAACATACAAAATGAAATATCAAAATATCAAAACAAATTGACAGTCAGATATAATTCAATGAAGTACAAGTAAATAATAAACTAATACCTAAAATATCACCAAGATGCTGAAGAGCCATTACTGTACCTAAAACTGACAGGAGGGCAGTATGATATAAAGGAATGTAGTAGGTGCAGGAATAAATTAAGAAAAAGAAAAGAACTAGGCTATGTAAAGAATTAAAGTTTATAAAAAGTGTTAAGAAGGTGATTCTGTGGACATTACCCTTGCAGATCAGTAAAACTTAAAGCACATCTCATCTTCAGAACTACATTGCGAAGTACGTCTTCACTTTTCTTATATGTCTCATGAATAAGAACTGCTGGGAACGTAAACAGTATTGCTGTGTGTCGCTTGTACCAATCTTGTAGGTGCTGGTACCTGAATCTTAGCTTAAGCTTTATAGGCATTTGCAATTTATTATGATTTGAAATACAGAGTCTGTTTAATGGCATCATTACGTGTTTCCGGAGATATCACATTTCATGTTTTGAGTGATATATTTACAATTTTTAAGAAAAAGACATGACAAAATCTTACTATATTCAAGAAAAAGCTCAAATATCATTCATTGAAGGAGTACAAGTGGACTTGTTGCAGCGATTCAGGTTAATCATTGTATGCTGTTATCTTAACACATTCTAAAGTAAATAACCTTTAGCTAGCAATTACAATTAACTGTATTTATTCTCAGACATTATTATCAGTTAGTTTTTTGCTCAGGTTCACCTACTATATATATATATATATATATATATATATATATATATATATATATATATATATATATATATATATATATATATATATATATATATATATATATACACACACACACACACACACACACACACACATATAGATATATATGTACACACACAGACACACATGCACACACACATACACACACATACACACACACACACAGATGTATATGTACACACACACACACACACACACACACACACACACACACACACACATATAGATATATATGTACTCACACACACACACACACACACACACACACACACACACACACACACAGACATATAATTATGTACACACACACACACACACACACACACACACACACACACACACACACACACACACACACAGACATATAGATATATATGTACACACACACACACACACACACACACACACACACACACACACACACACACACACACACACACACACACACACACACACACACACACACAGACAGACATATAATTATGTACACACACACACACACACACACACACACACACACACACACACACACACACACACACACACACACACACACACACACAGACATATAGATATATATGTACACACACACACACACATATATTTATGATTAATTGTGTATTTATGTAATGTGCATGCTTACCATCTGTTTATACATATAGTTGACTGCACTTTTTGCTTCTTTGATCTTTGTAATTTTATGTCGTAAGGTAGCAGAGTCAGAACTAGGGTACAGCAAAGGTGGAGGCTGCCCTGTGCACAAGCTGTTAGGCAGTAAGATCATCAGGGAACCAATGGTAGTGGAGTGTAGTTCCAAATTCAAAAATTAATGCTGATACACTGTGTTTTCAAGCATGTCTGCAGCCATCAATGCGTGGGTCTGCAGTGATTTAACTATAGCAAGCTGCTGATTCCTTTAGCAGCAAGCGGCTTGCTATAGCTTCAATTCAGAGATCAGCTTAGGGCATTTAATGACTAAGCTATTGTCTTGTGTTCCAGTCAACTCACAGGGTTAAAAAAAATTAAATACAAATGAGCATGGAAACAAAATGTAATGATTATGTAATTAAAATGCAAGACAAATCTTCTTTAACCTTTTAACATGCAATTCTTTTGTGACCATCTCCACTAATAATGTTGTAAGAAGTCAGGCTGTAGTAAAATGCAAATATCATGTTGATTTCACTAAAATTCAGCCAAAAATGGAAACTGAAGTAAAAGTTTGGATTCATACTTGATGAAGGTAATGATGACACAGTTTAAATAGAATCCTTCCAGGTGGGAGGTTGGCATCATGGTTATGGTACTTACCTTGAAGACACTGGGTGCAGGGTTTGATTTTCACATGGGATAATTGGCCAGGCTTAGAATGGCCCCAAAGACAGTTATTCTAGTATTAACCTATTCCTAATTATAGAATCAAGAAGTATCTTCTATTTTTTATATGTTATATAAATACAAAGTAAAGCAGCTTGCCATCTTGGCTTCTTTCTCACGGCAAAACTGAGTCATACTTTTAAATACAACTGCTGTTTTAAGATAATGAATTAAATCAAAAAGGAAATGAAATTGGATACAGCTGACTACACTGGTTGACAATTTTATAGCTGCAGGGATACAGTAATAACTTTCATGATATGACTACCAGCAGTGTAAAATGGAGTATTAATTTCATCAGGGTTATTTTCATTCTGATGATTAGATGAGGCAGTAGCTAATCAAATCAAAACTATAAAACAAAGGATAGTAACGTTACAACAGATAGAAGTACACTGACTGTTCAAACTTCAGACTATAATACCTAGAGATGCACAAGCAATAAAATGGAAGACATGGGGCCTGAGGCATAAATAAATGGTGACCAAGTACTGCAAATAACAGAAGCTCAGATGAGATTAAAATTTTAATATGAATGTCCTGGCCCATAAGGCTTTATAGTAGAAAGCGATGTATGTATTAATAGCAAAGCTGCAGCAATGCACAAATTTGGAAAATACAAAACATTTAGACTGTCATAATTGTTATTTGCTGATGTTTCAAAATAAGTTATCTAGATTTCAAAATCAATAAAACTCTAAAACTTTATTGTAAAGCTAGAAGTATAGCAAATGGCTTTATATTCTGTTTTCCTGCAGAATTTTTTCTGAAACGTGTATTATACATTGCTTGAAGTAGCGCTCCATTGATATATTTCATCCACAGGACTTTAGTGCTTAACAAAATCTAAGATATTGTAACATTAGAAGCACTCTTACCTTGTCAGGGGAAAAACAGTGAAATAAGGCTGTTAAGTTATCAAGTATTCTCAAACAACTGTTCAAAACAGCTTGTTGATGAATTCCATTGTGAAACTATGTATGTTTATAAAGCATCATCACACACTTCATAACTGAAGATTGTCTTTAATTTGATGCCTTACATAAATACAAAGACACTGAAACACACACACACACACACATACACACACACACACACACACACACACACACACACACACTCACGTACATACTCATGGATAATTATCTATCTACCTATCTGTCTATCTCTCTATATATCTATGTAATGGTGCACAAATTATCAGCATTTTTGCATTCCTTATTCTACAGCGTTCAACCACCCTGAACCTTTTTCGCTCTGTGTCATGCAATAAATGTTGACTTGGGGCTACTGATTTAAATGAGCAGAAATAGAAACTTTGATTTAAAATGATACTGTCCCTACAATTAGCGAAATGGTAGTTACCAGAGAAAGGTAAACATGGCAGTTTGGTGTAGCAGTCATCATGCTTCAGATCTGTGTCTGCTTTTCTTCTGAAGGGAAGGTTTCTTGGACAGCCTACAACATTAGGGTAAAGTATAATAACTACGGTTTGTAATCATGAAGGTAGTTATAAGGAATATGTACCAAAGAATGCAGTGCTGGTGTTACAAGGAAAGTGTGATAACATTCATAGGATAAATCCTTTTATTAAACATTACCATAGCAATTAAATACTGCATAGCTCTATTACAAAGGTAAATTAATTTAGAATGGATTGAGAAAAACATTTGGATGACATTGAAGAGACCTAAGACTGAAAATGTGTTACAGAGCTGCAGGGTGAAAAAAAGAAATAAGTTGTATGGAAAGAACTATGAACAGTCCAAAGGATCAGTGTGGAGACACTATTCCAAGAGAGAGACATTAGCTGGGGCACAAGTATCACAATGCTAACAAAACTGAAATGTGTACCTGAAATATGTAGCAGTATTTCTCATTAAAAAGTCTGATACAGACTGTGATGCATTAACGTCTTAAGACAGTGTTAATGTTATTTTGAACACAGATGCCTACAACTGTATATTCATAAAACAAGTTGCAGCCAACAGAAATTTGCATCACTGCTGAGAATATAAATGCAATCTAAATAAATTGCAGCCAAGAAGTCTTAGAACAGAAAAGGCTCTGTTATAGCAATAACCCATGCCTGGATGTGGGTAATGCTGGATTTACCCACGGTTGGTGTGGTTTGGTCACGACGTTGAAGCCCGAGTGACCAAACAAAGCCAACCATGAGTAAATCCAGCATTATCCACACCCAGGCGTGGGTTATAGCTATTATACAATGACATTCCCCCGGATTCACGAATCCTCCGTGTAAGACTTAATAAGTCTTACTCGGAGGCTGCAGTTGAACGGTATGATGTCAACGTGCCATGAATATTCATGAGGGCATGCTGACTCAACCGTAAGTCTTACATGGATCGGGTAGGAAAGCAGGGGGTATGTCCGACTGCCGAGCAGTCTAAATGTCCACACCCCTGCAAGGTTTGGAAAAGTAAAATGAAAGTACAGAAGAGCGAGTCTGCTCAAATGTCCTTTCACCCAACATCACACTCTCTGACATTGTAAACCCCCATCACAGTTATAAAAAGTAAAAAATGTATTTTATTTTTTTTAAATTCCCAAAATAGCTGCCCGTATTTGCGCGTGTGTGCACAGGTGTGCCCATTGCTTAGCTGTAGTTAGCAATTCTGACATGGAAGAGCGTAAGAAAGAAAGTTTATACAAATGACACCAAATAGCAATAGTGTAATGGTAGAATGTTCACACAAAGAAGAGGCATTCATGGTTCAAGTCCCACAACTCCCCTTCTTATTTATATTTTAAATCAGTACATGGAATAATACCTGACAAATATGATTAAAATATCAGTAAAAAGCAGTGAAATGGCCAATGTATCAGTGAACAAAATATGTATTTTTAAAGGATCCTGATATATAATTGCTTGCAGTTAAGCAGCGCTTTACCCAGCTCAATAGATTTGCCCATAGTTTAATAGCGCTTTACCCAGCATAATAGAGGTGCTTAAAGTTTAAGAGTGCTTTACCCAGTGCAATAGAGGTACCCATAGTTTAATAGCACTTTACCCAGCGCAATAGAGTTGCCCAAAGTTTAAGAGCGCTTTACCCAGCACAATAGAGGTGCTCATAGCAAATAGCGCTTTAACCAGCGCAATGTGTTTGCACAGACGTGCATGCCGCGCCAACCAGGGCACCGTAGGGCACCATGGACCAACATGGGGCAAAGTTGCTTAAACGCAGCCACACCCCCTAGCCTGTCTGGACAGTATGAAAATAAAATGAATAATAAGGTTTGAACCCAGGACTATGTGCATCATAATCAAAGTACAGAACCACTAAGCCATGACAACTTAGGAGAAGCAGCCACTGTTAACACACATATACTTAGTAATGGTAGATTAACCATTACTAAGCAGGCCTGCAGTCAGTCGAGAATTTTCAAAAACAGCCAATCACAAAATAGTGCGGGAAATGCGGCATATTTAAGCCCCATAGGCGGGAATACTCGCCATAACTGATTGTAGCTCACATCTGCAGTTAGAATGGCTGGTGCTGGAGAGGGTACACGCTTCTGAGCACAACGCTGGGGCATCAAGGAGTCGAAATAAATGGTTTGGCTCCTTGTCCACCGTCATGAGTCAAGACTCCTGCAGGGCCAGTTCCAAGGGACGGAGTACAAGGCAGAGGCTTGGAAACGGTTAGCTCATGACCTCACCAGTGTCACAGGCATTCCTCGGACGGGTGAGCAGGTCCATCACCACCATGCAGACATGAAGATACGGAAGCAGGACCACCTAAACCAATGGATACAGGAGGCCTGTGGGATGCATGATGCCCCACAACTGAGTAGGTAGCCATGGAATGCAGTATGTAGGAATTGATAATTGATTCTGTATAATGGATAGGTATGTCTCAATATCCATTTAGTTACTTTACAGCTGCAGGTGACCGTGCTGCGAATCAGCAAGCCTATGCAGATAGGCTGCTAAGGCTGCACCACCAGGCAGGTTAGTGATTATTCTGCATGTATTGTTATATAAAATAGGGGAGAGAGCATGAAATAAAGTGTTGTAGTCCAATAATACAGCCATAAAATGACCTGAATAAGTCTTCTGCATGTACTGTCAGATAAAAAGGTCAATGAGCCAGAAAAAGAGTGTAGTAACCCATTAAGAAAGGTAACATATGTCCGGAATAATATCTCTGCAGGTACTGTCATATAAAATAAGTGAGGGAGCCTGAAAAAGAGTGTCCTAACCTATTAATAAAGGTATAATATGTCTTGAATATGTCTTCCATTTGCACCGCTATAACAAATAAAGGAGTGAGCCTGTGGAAAAGTGTGTAATGTCATTAATAAAGGTCTCAAACCCGGAGTGTGTCTGTGTCACTTAGTTTGAAATGTTGTTGTACCCTTGCATTATACAAATAGTACTGTTTTAAAAAGTGCTGGCAACCCAGAGTTGTGCAGTCCCATATAAACTGGGTGATGGAAGTGCTAGTAGCTGTGAAGCATATATACAGTCCTCAACAGTCAGTTACTGGCTGGCATGCATAAGTAAATCTGGCACATGAGTAGCATGTTAATTTGTTCCCCAGAAATGTGAGTGTGTGTTAAGAGATGCAGGGTTCCGTACAAATAGAAGTGAAAATGTCATGTGAAAACATCCCGATATGTAGATAAAGAAATATAAATGCAATCAAGGAATATGTAGCAGTAACATCTGCATCTTGGACAGTTAGTTTGTCAGGTATAGGTCAGGCATGTATTGAACTAGCCAAACCCATTACACAACCTAATGCATGGTGGCAAGTGTAATAATACATGTAGGGGATATACATGTGCAGTCACTAGGAATGTAGTGTAGACTAAAAGTAATTATAAGATGTTAATCGAGGTTTTTTTCTACACCCTACTGTATGTGCATAAACCATGCAATTCCACATCTCTTTGGGTGATACACCACCCCTGTATGCATCTTGTCTGTCTTGTCTGTTTACTTCCCCAACCTGCCTCCCTGAACATACCTACTTCCTCTACCTCACTTTCCACTCTCACCTGAAAAAAAAAAAAAAAAAATGGGCAATCTGTACCCACAAAAAAATTACGCCCCATACATAGCTGCCCATTTCGCACACATGTCCACTGGACATGTAAACTGATAATTATAATTGGCAGTACAACATACTTTGTTGTCTTCACCCCTCTCCCAGGGTTGGAAGGTTTCAAATTTCACTCCAAATGTATTGCATATACACAGCTGTTGCTGGTAAAGAAATGGGCAGCTGTGGACCTTCCCTACACCAGTCCTGCACATCCCGAGCTTGTTTACCTACTGTCTGGCCCTCTTTGTGCCCCCTTTTTCACCACTTTCCTATCTCCCCAGTTTCTTTTCTTTAAAAGAAATTAGCGCGGGGGTTAGCGGGAGTAAGCACATTAAGCAGTAGTAAACAGGTTTAAGCGAGTGTGCGCATGTCTGTGCTTAGCTTAGTATCACTAAGCGTCACGCAAACCCATGCAAACCCGCTTACAACATCTTAAAAGTGCCTTAGTCACTCTGTGGAAGGGCCCTTGTTCTGCTCAGCAGCAAAAGAAAAGGCCTCTGCCAGTCTCGAACACCAGACCATTGACACAATAGACTGCATGAATTACCACTAAGCCACAACAGATATGCAAATAACTTGGTGCTGACATAAATATATCATGCATTACAATGAGGGAATGGAAATGGAAATTAGGAATGGTATAACACAAATCCTGTTCTGTGGGTCTTTACCAGCAGTTGTTGTGGAATTGCATGACATGACTGTGAAAAGAGAACCAGCCATCCAAGCAGGGAATAATGTTACAATAGCACCTTACAAACACCACACAGTATCAGACCAGGATAAATACTGGCAAAATTGAATAGGGCAGAGGCCAGACACCCCAACTGTGACTGCTTTACAGGGATGTCCCTGATTTGTAAACAAATGTTAGCTGTGCCACACTGAATCACTCTGGAAATTACTAACTTTAGGCAGACAAGTGTGGAATCACACGTAATGAATAATCTCAATAGGTGAGAGTAGACACTGCTTGCACATCAGAAAAGGTGTAGGTATACATATGCTCTGATTCCCAAGAAAGTCTCAACTGTAATATGCCTGTAATATATTGCAGGTGTATCTAACATATATGTACCTTTCACTGAGGCCGTTCAAATATATACCTGAGAGTATCTGAGGCCTGGCAAAGGCAGAAACACACAGGCATATCAGCATTACTGCTGTTACACACTCTGCAAATAGCTTTGGAAGGAGTTCCACAAGCATACCCTTATGTAGGAGTACAACACAGAAATATCACAGGATGTAGCCATGTACTGCTAGCAACCAACTTTGACAATGCCAATGTGCCAGTGCTGAAAAGACTGGTGTGGTGCACAGACAAACCCCCGGATTCACAAAACCTCAGTGTAAGACTTAATATGTCTCACTCAGAGGCTGCAGTTGAACGGTATGACGTCAGCATGCCATGAATATTCATGAGGGCACGCTGACTCAGCCATAACTCTTACACGGACTGAGTAGGAAAGCAGGGGGCATGTCCGACTGCTGAGCAGTCTAAATGTCCACGCCCCTGCAAGGCTTTAAAAAGCATATCAACACACAAGAACGAGTTCGCTCAATTGTACTTGCACCCAACACCACACTCCCTGACACTGTAAACCCCCATCACACTTATATAAAGGAAATATATATATATATTTTTTTAAATCCACGATATAGCTGCCCGTATTTGTGTGTGTGTGCATGGGTGTACCCATTGCTTAGCTGTAGTTAGCAATTCTGGCATGGAAGAGCATAAGAAAGAATGTTTATGCAAATCACACCAAACTGTAATAGTGTAATGGTAGAGTGTATGCAGAAAGAAGAGGCGTTCATGGTTCGAGTCCCACCACTCCCCTTTGTATTTATGTTGTAAATCAGTATATGAAATAATACCAGACATATATGATTAAAATATTAGTAAAAGCGGTGAAATGGCCAATGTATCAGTGAACAAAATATATATTTTTAAATGATCCAGATATATAATAGCCTGGCGTTAAGCAGCACTTTACCCAGCTAAACAGAGGTGCCCAAAGTTTAAAAGCGCTTTACCGAGCGCAATACAGGTGCCCATAGCTTAATAGCGCTTTACCCAGCGCAATAGAGTTGGCCAAAGTTTAAAAGCGCTTTACCCAGCGCAATACAGGTGCCCATAGCTTAATAGCACTTTACCCAGCGCAATAGAGTTGGCCAAAGTTTAAATGCGCTTTACCCAGCGCAATGTGTTTACGTGGACGTGCGCGCCGCACCAACCAGGGCACCATAGGGCACCGGGGAGCAACATAGAGCTAAGTTTCTTAAATGCAGCCACACCCCCTAGCCTGTCTAGACAGTATTAAAAATGATTCAAACCCAGGACCCTATGCATCATAATCAAAGTACAGAACCACTAAGCCATGACAGCTTAAAAGAAACAGCTGCTATTAGTATATATATACTTAGAAATGGTAGATTAACCATTACTAAGCATGTCTGCAGTCAGCCTAGAATTCTCAAAAATGGCCAATCACAAAAAAGTGCGGGAAATGCGGCATATTTAAGCCCCATAGGCGGGAATACTCACCATAACTGATTGTAGCTCACATTTGCAGTCAGAATGGCAGGTGCAGGAGAGGTTTCACGCTTCCGAGTGCATCGTTGGGGCATCGAGGAGTCGAAATACATGATTTGGCTCCTTGTCCACTGTCATGAGTCCAGAGTCCTGCAGGGACAGTTCCAAGGGATGGAGTACAAGGCTGAGGCTTGGAACCGGTTAGCTCATGACCTCACAAGTGCCACAGGCATTCCTCACACCAGTGGGCAGGTCCGTCACCACCATGCAGACCTGAAGAGACAGAAGGAGGACCGCCTGAACCAATGGATACAGGAGGCTCGTGGGGTGCAGGATGCCGCACGACTGGGTAAGTAGCCATAGAATGCAGTATGTAAGAATTGATAATTGATTCTGTATAATGGATAGGTATGTCTCAATATCCCTTCATTTACTTCACAGCTGCAGGTGACCATGCTGCGAATCAGCAAGCCTATGCTGATAGGCTGCAAAGGCTGTGCCACCAGGCAGGTTAGTGAAAATTCTGCATGTTTTGTTATATAAAATAGGGGACAGAGCATGAAATGAAGAGTTGTAGTACAATAATGCAGCCATAAAATGGCCTGAATAAGTCTTCTGCATGTACTGTCATACGAAATAGTCATAGTGCCAGAAAAAGAGCGTAGTAACCCATTAAGAAAGGTAATATATGTCTGGAATAAAATCTCTGCAGGTACTGTCATATAATATATGTGAGTGAGCCTGCAAAAGTGTGTTCTAACCTATTAATAAAGGTATAATATGTCTTGAATATGTCTTCCATATGCACCGTTATAACAAATAAAGAAGTGAGCCTGTGGAAAAGTGTGTAATAAAGGTTTAAAACCCGGAGTGTGTGTGTGTCACTTAGTTTGAAATGTTGTTGTACCCTTGCATTATACAAATAGTACTGTGTTAGAAAGTGCTGGCAACCCAGAGTTCTGCAGTTCCATCTACAGTGGGTGATGGAAGTGCTAGTAGCTGTGAAGCATATATACAGTCCTCAACAGTCAGTTACTGGCTGGCATGCATAAGTAAATCTGGCACATGAGTAGCATGCTAATATGTTCCCCAGAAATGTGAGTGTGCTTCAATAAATGCAGGGTTCTGTACAAATTGAAGTGAAAATGTCATGTGAAACATCCAGATATGTAGATAAAGAAATATAAATGCAACCATGAAATATGTAGCAGTAACATCTGCATCTTGGACAGTTAGCATATCAGATATAGGTCAAGTATATATTGAATTAGCCAAACCCATTACACAACCTAATGCATGGTGGCAAGTGTAATAATACATGTAGGGAATATACACTTGCAGTCACTAGGAATGTAGTGTAGAGTAAAAGTGATTATAAGATGTTAACTGAGGTTTTTTCTACACCCTACTGTTTGTGCATAAACCATGCAATTCCACACCTCAATGGGTATGTGTAATCTTAAATATTTGTTGGGACATATGACCTATTGTTTTATAAATATTTGCATTCATGTTGATGAATGTGCCCTGTTCAAACACTATGTTCATGGTGGCCTGTTGCTACCAAACATCCCTGCATGCTGTTGGAATATCCACTGTTGTTCAATATTTGCATGTGTTATGCTTGCTGTTCAACTGTTGGAACCTTGGTGTGTTGGGTTAATGGGAATATTACTGCATGCTGTTATAACTAATCTGGAATGCTGTTGTTTATGTTGTAATTAAACACACCTAATCACAGAAAGTATGGGAAGGCCGGTCCCAGCGGATCCCCCTGTCCCTCCTCAGTTGGCAAGTGCACCTGGCACCAGCAGTTCCAGTGCCCAGCCCAGGCTCCCCTCCTACATTGGTCCTGTGCCACCTTCGGGTGGAAGTGCTGCAGGGGATGGGGCTCATCCCCCCTGTGCAAGCTTGGGTGGAGTAAGGCCACCTGTCACCCTTCGAAGGGTTCGGGCTGTGGTGAGTAGGGAGATTCAGCATTTATTCGCTGATCCCCTATGCCAGCTTGAGGCGAGAGTGGCGCATCTCTCAGGTGAGCCTGCCCATCCTACTCAGCCCCCAGCACAGCCACTCTCGGGGCTGTGAAGGTGCAGTGGTGACTGCCCATGGGTGGGGATCTCAGTTCCACTGTTACCATCTGTGGGCTCATGGGCTTGCGATTTCCAAACAACCTTCCCCAACAATTGTGTTCACCCACCCCATGTGTCAAATTCTGCCCCTGTATGCGTCTTGTTTGTCTTGTCTGTTTACCTCCCCAACCTACCTCCCCAGATATACCTACATCCCCTACCTCACATTCCACTCTCACCTGAAAAAAAATAAATTAAAAAAAAAGAGCAATCTGTTCCCACAAAAAAAATTACGCCCCATACATAGCTGCCCATTTCGCACACATGACCGCTGGACATGTAAACTGGTAATTATAATTGGCAGTACAACATACTCTGTTGTCCTCACCCCTCTTTCAGGGGTGGAAGGTTGCAAATTTCACACCAAATTACGAACATATGTACAGCTGTTGCTGGTTAAAAAATGGGCAGCTATGGGCCTTCCCTACACCCTTCCTGCACATCCCAGCTGGTTTCCGTACTGTCTTTCCCTCTTTGTGCCCCCTTTTTCACCACTTTCCTGTCTCCCCATTTTCTTTTCTTTCAAAGAAATTAGCGCGGGGGTTAGCGGGAGTAAGCACTTTTAAGCAGTAGTTAGCGTGGGTGCGTGAGTGTGACCTTGTGTGCGCTTAGCTAAGCATTGCTAAGCGCCGCGCAAACCCACACAAACCTGCTTACAACTGCTTAAAAGTGCCTTAGTCACTCTGTATGACAAGGCCCTTGTATTGCTCAGCAGCAAAATAAAATACACCTGTCAGTCTTGAACCCCAGACCTTGGGCTCACCAGTCTGCATGAAGTACCACTACACCACAGCAGATATACCATAACTTGGTGCTGAAAGAAATATATCATGCATTACGAGTGAATGTAAAGGGAGAATAGGAATGGCATTACACAAATCATGTTCTGTGGCCCTTAAGCAGCAAGTGCTGTGGAATTGTATGACATGACTGTGAAAAGAGAACCAGCCATGCTAGTAGGGAATAATGTTACAGTAGCACCTTACAAACCCCACACAGTATCAGAGCAGGATAAACACTGGCATATTTGAATAGGTCAGAGGCTAGACCTCCCAACTGTGACTGGTTTACAGGGATGACCCTGATTTGCAAACAAATGTTAGCTGTGCCCCTCAGACTCTCTGTGAAATGTAGTAACAGTAGGTAGAAAGGTGGGGAATTCCACTTAATGATAAATGTCAATAAGTGAGAGTAGACACTGCTTGCATGTCAGAAAAGGTGTAGTAATACATATGCTCAGAATCCCCCAAAGTTGCAACTGCAAAATATCTGAAATATATCACAGGTGTATCCCACTGATATGTACCTTTCCCTGAGGCTGTTCAAATATATACCTGAGAGTATCTGAGGTCTGGAAGAGTCAGAAACACACAGGCATATCAGCCTGTCTGCTGTTACACACTCTGCGAATAGCTGTAGAATGAATTCCACAAGCATGCCCTTATGTAGGAGTACAACACAGAAATATCAAAGGATGTAGCCATGTACTGCTAGCAACCACCTGTGATAATGCCATTGTTCAGGTGCTGAAAAGACTGGTGTGGAGCACAGTCAATGAATACTAGGCTAACCTCTATCTACCTGGATATGTCCACAGGTGGGAGCTACTCAGACAGATTACTAGCCTTTATAGACTTACAGGTACACAGCAACTCTACATGTTCAGCAAGATAAACATCACACGATAATAAATAATGCACTCTGCAGATCTGTACCCCTACCCAAAGGTACTATATACCCATGTAGTCAGGCACAACCAAGGGTGTAGGTAGGCATACACAGTAGTGAAATATGTCCAGTTGTCCTGAGCAGACTGTGCTAATGTCAACACAAACAAACCACAAACTGTTCAGAAGTGAGTAACGTAGTAATGACAGTATAGCAGTTCCCAAACAGTGCATGTGCCTGACATTCATAATTGGTAGTACAACATACTTAGTTGTCCTCACCCCTCTCTCAGAGGTGGAAGGTTTCAAATATCCCTCCTAATGTATTGCATATGCACAGCTGTTGCTTGTAAAGAAATGGGCAGCTATGGACCTTCTCCACACCCATCCTGTACATCCCAAGCTGGTTTCCTTACTGTCTTCCCCTCTTTGTGCATCCTTTATCACCACATTCCTATCTCCCCATTTACTTTTCTTTCAAAGAAATGGGCGCAGGGGTTAGCGGGAGTGAGCACTTGTAAACAGAAGTAAGCAGGTTTGCACCAGTGTGCGCATGTGTGCACTTAGCTTAGCATTGCTAAGATATGATAATCTAAGCCAAGCTTAGCTTGGTATTGCTAAAGTAAAATAAGCTAAGCTAAGCTTAGCTTAACATTGCTAAGCGTCACACAAACCCGCGCAAACCCGCTTACAACTACTTAAAAGTGCCTTAGTCACTCTGTATGACAGGGCCCTTGTACTGCTCAGAAGCAAAATAAAATACCCTTCTCAGTCTCAATCCCCACTCCTTGGACTCACGAGTATGCATGACGTACCACTAAGTCACAGCAGATATACAATAACTTGGTGCTGAAAGAAATATAACATGCATTACGATGAGAGAATGTAAAGGGAAAATAAGAAAGCCATAGGAATACATTGCAATAACTACTGTTGTATGCCAGTTAATTCTCTAATTCGAAAACAAAGTACATACTCCCATGTATCCAGTGTTAGCATTAGGAGGTGTGAGTAAACCTACACACTGAGAAGAGTGTACTGGAAGAAGCAACAGTCAGGTTTCAGTACAATATGCATTTCACTGGCTACAACCCAGCTTCAGGTATAAGACATATACCAACCTTCTGACTGAGACAACAGTGTCCACAGCAAACAAGCGTGGTCCCCACCTTGCAAAACTTAAAGGGCTACGCCTACCTAACCTATCATTTTATAGCAGTGTCCTGAAATGACAATGAGAACTGCAATTACCACACAGCAGGCTGCATGCAATTACTAAATGTTGGGCACCAATTGATGCAAAGGCCATCACGTGCACATGTGCAGATACCAAGAAAAGCAGCCTGTATCTGCTGTCCACACATGCAATAATATCATTGCACCAACTGGGAGAGAGAGAGAGAGAGAGAGAGAGAGAGAGCGAGATAGACAGACAGAGAGGCAGACAGAGAGACAGACAGACGGATACAAACAGGCAGTAGGAGACAGACACTGAAAAGAAAGACCAACACACAGAGGAAACCAAAACCAAAAAAAAAAAAAAAAACAACACCTACAACAGACGGAGGTGAGGAATACAAAGGTAAGGTATGCAACAGATATGTATTTGCTGACATCCGAATGATGTGTCTGAAGGGTACTCTACATACTGTGAATCATCCATATGTGGCAGCAGTCCGTATCTATATGTACATGCACATTTGCATGGGGCAAGGGACATACTGCAACTGTTAGTGTAGGCTGGACATATGTATGTTGTTGGAGGCTGCTATGTGCACATATGTATGTAGGTTGTAGTGTGTGGAATTGCAGACAGCAAGCAGTGCCGGTATATGTCATGTAGTGATTAAACGCTGTGTGACTGAGCTACAGGCAGTGAGGCCTGCTACAGCTATAAGGCCTGAGGACAGCAGAATGCATTCTGCACAACATTGTGCAACAGTATTACATAACTGTATGTCTCACAACTGTTGCATAATTGACATCCCCACCATGAAAAGTGGTCAGTATATGTGCCTATATGTGCAGCTATATGTACAGCAATGGATGTTTAGATGTATGTGTATATATATATATATATATATATATATATATATATATATATATATATATATATATAATTATAGATATATAGATCTATATATATACATACATACATATATAGATAGATATATATATATATATATATATATATATATATATATATATATATATATATATATATATATATATATATATATATATATATATATATATATATATATATAGATAAATATAGATATATATTGATATATATGGATATATATAGATATATATAGATATATATGGATATATATGGATATATATAGATATATATAGATATGTATGGATATGTATGGCTATGTATAGATATGTATAGATGTGGATAGATATGGTATGTATAGATATGTATATATGTATGTATATATATATATATATATATATATATATATATATATTTACAGAGAGAGAGAGAGAGACAGAGGGAGACACGGGGTCATATGTACTGCAACACTTGCCTGTTGTCCAAGACATGGACTGAACACCAGTGTTGATACTGCAGTGCCATACCCCATTCCAAAACACCTTATGCAGTAACTACCACATAGGTGGTAGCCTGCCTAACACTGAAGGTGTCAGAAGGGAACATGGGACACAGGTGGACAGTAGGCTCCCCTTTGATAATCACAGTGCCACACTAGTCTTGTAATCTGTCTATGTAGTACGTGTCATCACAAAAGATGTGTCATCTAGGGAAATATAGGTCGGTGTTCCCCTCTACTCATCACAATGCCCTATGTGGTATGTACCTCACATGACAACTACAGCAAGTGGAAAGGCCACAGACATACCTAACATAGAGTAATACTGCCTTCAAACACATGCCCTATGCAGAATGACTCACAAAACCACAGCTAGAGTGTGTTGCATACTGCCCACCAAGAGGATACCACTGCCGGACATACAGATGTATGTCACACCCATAGCAGTCAGCCAACCACCATGGCAACACCTCACAATCCCTCTGGGCTACATGACCTAGGGCCCTAATCCTTGTCACCTCACTAAACAGCACATGCTAGAGGTATAGGTTCCTATCCACAAATATGCCATACTCTGGACTAAACCACCCAGCATTAACAAACAAGGGTCCTCCTTAGCAGACGTCATACATACCCCTGATGATTGATTTGGAGATAGGTAATATGCCCTGGGAGTCACCTCTGTGTATCCGGTTGACAGGAGCAAGTGAAATCACATTACATGTGTGTCAAAGGGCAGGGTAGCATATGGCTAGGCTGCTCTAGACCCTAGGGCCAGTAGTGTATTACCTACCTATGACACAATGCACACACATGTACTCAGTGCAATACCTGCTATGTGAGGTGGAATGAGTGTGACAGTGACTGCGTGCAAGGTTTGTAAAGGTGTGATAGCTTAGTGTGAGGTTGTGTCTGTCATGGTAGTTTGTGTCCTAGGTGTGAGGCCAGAGAAAGATGTGTCAGTTTATTGGGGTGCAGACATAGTAGGATGGCATATGTTGTGATGTAGTTCCTTGTGTACAACTGTGGTGTCCCATTGTAGGCTGAAGCAATACATGTATGCTCAGTAAGTGGTACTGCTGGTGAATCCAGCTCACATATGAACTGTTGTACTACCTGAAGCTGTAGGCCTAAACAGCACAGTATGGTGTATGTTCACATTCCCTGGTAACACTGTCTTGTGTGTTTCCTGTAGTCTGCACAGATTACATACCTCAGGCATAGGTATCTGTAAGTAGGGGCACACAGTACTATGAGGTACACAGGTAATGCTCATCTGTGTCGGCATACATTTGTGTGTTGTATGTATGTCTGATGTGTGTGTAATGATGCCTGTACCATGCCCGCAATCACATGGGTGTTACAGGGTATGTGCGTGTACCTAGCAACATGTATACTCTGTTACAGCAGTATGCCAACTATATTAACAACTGTGCACACATGTTAGGTAGGGGTATGGCATCAAAGACTAGGGTGGTTTACTGGTAATACTGTAAATGTACATTACATTCATTGCATTGGATGACATATTTCTTCATGCATTAGCTTGATATATACCCCTGGGGCGAGGTTGTGCATTGTATCCCAAACAGTGTGCCGACTACTGGTGTATACTGGTTTGTTATATGGAGTGTGGCAGGCACTATCAGCCAGTTGTGGGCTGAGCACTGATATGTGGTATTGAATGTGTGTATCCTCTGATAGACAGATAAATGCTATATATGGCAGTTAAGTGATATCTGTACTTCATAATGTAAAGTGTGCCACATGACTTGCTCACACATATCGTTTAATTGTCTTCCAGGGTTATGGCTCATCAACACAATCAATCGTATACAGCTGCAGAGGAGCAGGAAATACAGAACAGCCTTT
>NC_056737.1:662120694-662145107 GCF_019279795.1 Protopterus annectens | reverse complement strand
AAAGGGGCTCCCCCAATGGGGAATAAAACCCCCCCCATCCCTGCGGGGGCGGCTTTTCCCCCCACCAAGGGGGCACAAGGGACCCCAACCCCAAAAAAAGGGGAAGGGGAGCCGGGGGGGCCCCTTGGGGGGCCCCCCCCGGGGGGGGGGGGGCCCCCCTGCTGGTGCCAGGTGCACTCACCAGCTGAGGAGGGACAGTTGGGTCCGCTGGGACCGGCCTTCCCATATGTTCTGTGATTAGGTGTGTTTAATTGCAACATAAACAACAGCATTCTAGATTAGTTGTAACAGCATGCAGTAATATTCCCATTAACCCAACACACCAAGGTTCCAACAGTTGAACAGCAAGCATAACACATGCATATATTGAACCACAGTGGATGTTCAAACAGCATGCAGGGATGTTTGGTAGCAACAGGTCACCATGATTGTGGTGTTTAAACAGAGCACATGCATGAACGTGAATGCAAATATTTATAGAACAATAGGACATATGTCCCAACAAATATTTAAGATTACACATACCCATTGAGGTGTGGAATTGCATGGTTTATGCACATACAGTAGGGTGTAGAAAAAAACCTCGGTTAACATCTTACAATTACCTTTTAGTCTACACTACATTCCTAGTGACTGCAGGTGTATATCCCCTACATGCATTATTACACTTGCCACCATACATTAGGTTGTGTAATGGGTTTGGCTAGTTAATATATGCCTGACCTATATCTGACATACTAACTGTCCAGGATGCAGATGTTACTGCTACATATTTCTTGATTGCATTTCTATTTCTTTATCTACATATCTGGGATGTTTTTACATGACATTTTCACTTCGATTTGTACAGTACCCTGCATTTCTTGACACACACTCACATTTCTGGGGAAAAAAATAACATGCTACACATGTGCCAGATTTACTTATGCATGTCAGCCAGTAAATGACTGTTGTGGACTGTATATATGCTTCACAGCTACTAGCACTTCCATCACCCACTTTATATGGGACTGCACAAATCTGGGTTGCCAGCATTTTTTCAAACAGTACTATTTGTATAATGCAAGTGTACAACAATATTTCACACTCTGTGACACAGACACACTCCTGGTTTTAGACCTTTATTAATGGCATTACACACTTTTCCACAAGCTCACTCCTTTATTTGTTTTAACGGTGCATATGGCAGACATGTTCAAGACATATTATACCTTTATTAATAGGTTAGAAAACTCTTTTTTCAGGCTCACTCACTTATTTTATATGACAGTGCCTGCAGAGATATTATTCCAGACATATGTTACCTTTCTTAATGGGTTACTACACTATTTTTCTGCCTCTCTGACGTTTTTATCTGACAGTACATGCAGAGGACTTATTCATGCAATTTTATGGCTGTATTATTGGACTACAACACTTTCTTTCATGCTCTCTCCCATATTTTATATAACAATACATGCAGAATAATCACTAACCTGCCTGGTGGTGCAGCCTTAGCAGCCTATCAGCATAGGCTTGCTGATTCGCAGCACGGTCACCTGCAGCTGTAAAGTAAATGAAGGGATATTGAGACATACCTATCTGTTATACATACTCAGTTATCAATTCTTATATACTGCATTCCATGGCTACATACTCAGTTGTGGGGCATCCTGCATCCCACGGGCATCCTGTATCCATTGGTTCAGGCGGTCCTGCTTCTGTCTCTTCAGGTCTGCATGGTGGTGATGGACCTGCTACCAGTCCAAGGAATGCCTGTGGTACTGGTGAGGTCATGAGCTAACTGGTTCCAAGCCTCTACCTTGCACTCCGTCCCTTGGAACTGGCCCTGCAGGAGTCTTGACTCATGACGGTGGACAAGGAGCCAAACCATGTATTTTAACTCCTCGATGCCCCAACGTTGTGCTCGGAAGCGTGTTCCCTCTCCGACACCAGCCATTCTAACTGCAGATGTGAGCTACAATCAGTTATGGCATGTATTCCTGCCTATGGGGCTTAAATGTGCCGCATTTCCTGCACTTTTTTGTGATTGTCCGTTTTTTAAAATTATCGGCTGACTGCAGACCTGCTTAGTAATGGTTAAACTACCATTAGTAAGTATATGTATGTTAACAGTGGCTGTTTCCCCTAAGTTGTCATGGCTTAGTGGTTCTGTACTTTGCTTGTGATGCACAGAGTCCTGGGTTCGAACCTTGTCATTCATTTTATTTTCATACTGTCCAGACAGGCTAGGGGGTGTGGCTGCATTTAAGCAACTTTGCTCTACGTTGCTCCTCGGTGCTCTACGGTGCCCTGGTTGGCATGGCACGCACGTCCGCGCAAACACATTGCACTGGTTAAAGTGCTATTTCGCTATGGGCACCTCTATTGTGCTGGGTTAACCGTTATTAAACTATGGGCACCTCTATTGCTCTGGGTTAACCGTCATTAAACTATGGGCAACTCTATTGCACTGGGTGAAGTGCTGCTTAACTGCAGGCAATTATATATCAGGATCATTTAAAATATTTATTTTGTTCACTGATACATTGGCCATTTCACTGCATTTTAGTACTATTTACACATATTTGTCTGGTATTATTTCATATACTGATTTAAAAATAAATACAAAGGGGAGTGGTAGGACTCGTACCGTGAATGCCTCTTCTTTGTGCGAATGCTCTACCATTACGCTATTGCTATTTGGTGCGATTTGCATACACATTCCTTCTTATGCTCTTCCATGTCAGAATTGCTAACTCTAGCGAAGCAATGTGCACACCCGCACACACGTGCACATACGGGCAGCTATTTTGGGAATTTAAAAAAATAAATTTAATGTTTTGCTTTTTATAACTGTGATGGGGGTTTACAATATCAGAGAGTGTGGTGTTGGGTGCAGGGAAATTTGAGCGGACTCGCTCTTGTGTATTTGCTTTTACTTTTCAAACACTTGCAGGGGCATGGACATTTAGACTGCTTGGCAGTCGGACACGCCCCCTGCTTTCTTACACGGTCCGTGTATGACTTACGGTTGGGTCAGCGTGCCCTCATGCATATTCATGGCAAACTGACATCATACCGTTCAACTGCAGCCTCTGAGTAAGACTTATTAAGTCTTACATGGGGGATTCGTGAATCCGGGGGTATGTCTATATAGCATGTGTCGCTCTTCTTATGTGCATTAAGACGTTAAGGCTTGCATGTTCGTTTAAGTAGTTTATTGCATACAAATGCATCAGGGTGGATGACAGGCAACTTAAATGAACTATCAAACTGACTGACTACATACTTGCATGCCCACACTCTGGCTGCTCACTCAAAATAACACTCTTGCTTGCACGTGCTCAGTATTTATATGCATGCTGACTTCTTAAAGTTATATTATATACACACACTGATCTACAGCATGTATGCTGGGAGGCCATGATCCGGTATATCAGTTGTCTCTGTTAATGGTCAGCTCCATCCACAGGTGTTTCACTAGGATAAATTGGTGGTGAACATTTTGCTGGAACAGCCATGTATTTATGAAGTGTGGCTAGCAAAGCTCTCTCAAATGAAAGTGGAGATTGGTTGACTATAGTGCTGTCCAGGCAATGACTGCATAGGCCATAGATGGCAGCTGATTTACTGGATGATGGTGCTATTGCATCTTCACCAGTGCAGAAAATAGGATGGGTCAGGGAATAGGTTGTTTTACGGACCTTCCTGGTCATACAGCTTTCCAAACTAAAAGGTGACATGTGTCCAGTACTGTGGAATATGGCCTACTTACTCTTTTCAACTCCTCCAGTGGGCTATGCAGGCATTAATGTTATCACTTATTTTGCTGACATCCTTATTCCTATCCAGCAAGCAAGTGCTGTTTGTATTTCACAGACTTGCCAGGCACTGAAAAGAAGTTGACTTCTTTCAAGTCAATAAGGTATGGCAGACTGGTCCATGGTGGGAGCAACTTCCCTATTCAAGGCCCCTTCCCTCTCCTGCCATACATCCAACCTCTTCTAGTTCCTGGATCTCTAAAATGGACAAGGTATAGGACACGCTTAACATTATAACAGAGAAACATGGAAGGCAAATACAAATGACATCCAGATGTTCCACCTCTAACCAATGCCATAACAAAGTGACACAGACATACAGCAAAGCAAACAGTAAGTCATCAGCAGCATGGTAATGTGCAGTCTTTAATTTGTACTAAAGTAAAAATGCACATCACATATAAGCATAGCTGCTGTTTCTACTAACAGTAGAAGAGACCTGGGTAATGCTGAAACAGAATGAATGTTACTGATCACAGCCATAAGAGCAGATGTATTGGGATTTGAAATACATGTGTCATCAAACTCCACAAGAAGCATAGTATACATCACTTTACTGCATAGAACAGCACCATTACCCTTACATAGTGACATTGTTGCAGACATCCACCAGAACATGCCGTACTAATTTTAAGACTGTTAACAAATATATGTGGGTAAAGTACTACATGTCATATATATTATACATACAGTAATATCTGTGCCATTTCACATGTAAATTTGGTACACACTGTGTAAGACTGATATTCTGAAAGGACTATTATAGTACTTTCTGCATTAGTATAATTTAAGTCTGATAAATGAGAGTAAATGAAAGAACATGGTTCTTTGTCATGGTGAGTAAATGAGTTACTCTTACGTAATGTTGATAAATAATAGTGATTCAGAGATAAGATGTAGTATCAGGTTTCTTGGTATGAGTTACATCATATATCACTGATATACAAGAGCAATTCAGAAACAAGGTGTTTAGTACATAGGGTGTGAGCGAGTTACATTTACATAATACTGATCCAGCAAGGCACTTCCAAGGCTAAGTTCTTAATGCAGAGCATAATACTGACACATGAGGTATTCAGAAACAAGGATAATTATATAGCAATATTTTGTTTTACACAGTACTTCACAGATAGTAATTTCAATTTAGTGTGAAGGATGTGTTTAAGGAGCAGGCTGGAGGATGCTAGCAACTGCATGATTAAAAAAAATAGAGTAAAATACCTTGAATGGTGTATAAATACTTATACAAAATGGTGTATAAATACTTACACAAAGAGAAGCTACTCCAAAAAAATGGAAGTATAATTGCTTGTCCTGGTTGCTAGTTACAAAGGACAAAAAGAATTGGTATATTGTAAAGTAAGATAGCAAGTTTTTAGAGGTCAGTACATGAATATAAGTCGCACATATGTTGGTAGCTATTTTTAAAAACGACATACACAAAGAGATTGGAGATGAAGAAGAAGCTTCAGCTGACAAGATGTTGCAGTACTAGAATTAGCTTACAGATATGTAAAGAATGGAACCTCTGGACAGGTGCACATTGTCAAGGGCACTCATGTGTCAACTAATCCAAAGCTGTGCCACACTAAAACTGGAATACATGAGGAATTTCACCTGCCATGGTTAATAATTTCAACAGATATACGCACGTACTGTGACATGTATATATTATATACCAAAATGTTCTATTATTCACTGCAGGAGGCAATATAATGTTTCAGTTCTGAGCCAGTACAGTTGAGACATCCGAGTCCTAACAAGTGCACAGGTGTGTGTGTGTGTGTGTGTGTGTGTGTGTGTGTGTGTGTGTGTGTGTGTGTGTGTGTGTGTGTGTGTGTGTGTGTGTGTGTGTGTGTGTGTGTGTGTGTGTGTGTGTGTGTGTGTGTGTGTGTGTGTGTGAGTGTGTGTGTGTGTGTGTGTGTGTGTGTGTGTGTGTATATGTGTGTGTGTGTGCATGTGTGTGCGGGTGTATGTGGGTGTGTGTGGGGGGTGGTACAGGCTAAGCAACCAGAAGTCAGTTCTCATTCACTGGAAAGTGCAGTTGTATAAACTCTTATCATAACAGTCAATGTCCTTCTCTTCACTGTTGCAGTATTCATTATGGGATGTCCCACCCTGGACAGCCCAAAGCTTGGCTAATATAAAAAAGCATAAAAGAGATCTTGTTTGCACGGTATATCACATTTATGCTTCCTGCACAGACGTTAGGACATAAAAGGGACATGCAGATGCAACTTCTTAGAACCGACTTGCCCCAGAAATGAACAGTCATCACAGGACAAAGGAGCCCATACGCATCCAGAAGGAAAAAATGCAGAACAAACAAGAGGGGGTTGGAGATAGGGCACAAATACTGCAACAGCGAAGAGAAGGACATCTAGTGTTATGGTAAGATTTTACAGAAGTGTACTATGTCCTTCTATATCACTGTTGCTGTATTTGTTATAGAAGGGAGAGTAAAAAAAGCTGAATAAACAGAACAGGAGGCAGAAGGCTGAGAAGAGCCCTCAATAAACCCACATAAAATGGTTTCAGTAACACCTGCTCTGGCCCTAGAAACCATATTCAACTTATAATGCTTAGTAAAAGTATGCACTGAAGACCAAGTAGCCACTTCAAGGATGGAAATGGTGTCCAATGCCTTGAAGAAGGCACCAGGAGTGGCAGCAGGCCTAATAGAATGAGATGTAACAGTAGCAGACAGATTTACCATAAAAAAACTAACAAAAGGAAATGGCATTAGATATCCAGGAGGAGATGGTTTGCTTAAAAGCAGTGAATCCCAAAGACCTGGAATGAAAGGAAAGAAAAAGCTGATCAGACCTATGAATAGTCCTAGGTTTATCCAGATAGTACCTGAGCTGTCTGTGCAAATCTAAGGTATGCAGGACCCTCTCACTAGCAGACTGAGGAAAAGTGAAAAAGGAAGGGAATCGTACCGACTGATTAAAGGAAAACTCATTGACTACCCTGAGCATAAAAGAAGGATTAGTATGAAGGTATAGCCTGTACCTGTGAAAAAAAAACAAAAAGGAAGGAATGTCTATGAGGGCCTGGAACTCAGAAACCCTCTGAGCAGAAGTAAGAGACAGCAACAAAACATTCTTCCAGGTACAATGTTGCAAAGAAGCAGAATCTGCAGGCTCAAAAGGAGCCAGAGTTAATTTTTCTAAAACAATTTTTTTAAAGGTCCCAAGGAGGAAGAATAGGTTTTCTTGGAGGCCTAATATGCAGGACACATTTAAGAAATTGTTAAACTTCAAAACAAGAAGTCAAAGGAGGATTCAAGGGAACACAGGCAGAAATTGTCAATAAATGGGCCTTCCCAGAGACTAGAAGACTAGGCCAAGCCAGACTGGAGGAACTCATGCAAATAACTGAGGACCAGAGGGGCTACCACTGAAAAAAGGGTCCTTGTTATGAACATGGCACCAGACCAAAAATCTACTCTATTTGGACACACAAGATTTTCTGGTTGAGCGTTTCCTTGCCTCCTGTAAAACCCTGAGCACATCTTCAAAAAATATGTGTCTAAAAGTGGTCAAAACCCTATCACCCGCAATGTCAGTTGCAGAGTGTACAAGTGGGGATGGACGAGAGACCTCTTGTCCTGTGTGAAGAGATCCAACTGGGGAGATAACTTGTGATGATTGCTCCTTTCCAGATGCATTAACAGGGGGAGCCAGTGCTGTCTCAGCCAAAAGAGAGTCACTAGCGAGATTTTTGGGGAGTCCAGATGAATCTTCTGTAGGACTCTAGGAAGTAGAGAAAGAGGAGGGAAAGCATAAAAAAGCCTCCTTTTCCAAAGAAAGGAAAGGGTGTCCATCATCCATGTCAGATGGCATGGCACTCTGGAACAGAAGAGAGGAAGCCGCCCCCTCAGAGGGAGGCAAAAAGATCTACCTGAACAATACTCCTCCGATGGACAATGTCTAGAACTAGGTCTCTGTGAAGCATCTATTTGTGAGCCTGTGTTTTGGACCTGTTCAGAGAGTCTGCCACAAGATTGTGCTCTGAAGGAATGTATACTGCCTGAAGAGTTAACTGATAACTGACAGCCACTTTCCAAGCCTGAAGCGCCATCCTGCAAAGGAGGTAAAATTTAGTGCCCACCCCACTTGTTGAAATACATTATCACTGTAGTGTTGTCTGTGTACAACTTTAAGGGGCCTGGAGAGAACATGGGGTAAAAAGCCTGAGGGCCCAGAATCAGAGCCCTCATTTCTTTGATGTTGATATTGTCTGACTTCTGATGGGTAGGCCAAAGACCCTGAAAATTCAGATGACCAATAGATGCCCCCAACCCCATGTTTAAGACATCAGTGAACAGTTCTTCAGAAGGTACTGGAGGCTGAAAGGGCCAGGCAGGGTTGGGAGCAAACTGTCAAATCTGCCAATCAAATTCTTTCAAGACACAGGCAAGGAGTGGTACACTGAAAGTCAGAGGGTGACAATGCTGCAGCCAAACTGACTTCTGGCAGGAGGAAACATCAGAATATAAGAAACCATGAATCACATGGCTCGAATAATCTTTCTGGCTAGCATGGCAGTCAGACCAAGAAGAGACTGAAAGAAGGCCGTCAATGACAATACCTTTGGAGGTGGAAGGGAGGCCAACATTGACACTGTCTGAATACTGCATCTGAGATACACATGACCCTAAGAGAGACTCATGATGGAGTTTTTGAAGTTGAATAAATTGCAGACTTTGAAGAAGAGAGATGGTGAACTGCAGATCCTGTAACAGGTGACTGGGAGAAGGCACCTGAAACAACAGGTTGTCTAGATAAGGAAAACTCTGAATGCCTTGGAGCCTTCAGAAAGCAATCACAGGAGCAAGGTATTTTGAGAATACCCTTGGAGCAGTATAGATGCCAAAGAAAAAGCAGAGAACAGAAAATGAGAGGAAGACACTGAGAAACATAAAAACGTATTGAAGAGATAGCGAATACGGATATGAAGATAAGCATCTTTCAGATCCAAGGACACGGGAAAAGTTTGTGGTAATAAAAGAGGAAACAGAGTTTGAAGAGTAAGCACCTGAAAAGAAGGGATCTCCAGAAAGATGTTGAGCTGGGAGAGATCCAAAATATGTCTCCAGGTGCCCTCCTTTCGAGGAACCAGGAACTTCTTGGAATAAAAAACGCTTCCCACTTGGGAAGGGGGGGGCAGGTTGCATTGTCCTTTGGTTCAACAGGTATCCTAGAACCTCCAAAAAATGAGAAAGTTGGTCTAAAAGAGGTTGAGGAATCCCTTAAAAAGGGGGGAGAGATTTCCATACTAAGAAGTAACCCTGATGGGTGGCAGAAAGAACCCAAGCATTTGAAGTGATGAGACACCAATTTAGAAGATAAAGGAAGAGCCAAAGGAACCTGGTCTAAATGTGGGTGGGAGGGGGTTGTCAAAGACAAGCAGGCTTATCAGATAAAGGAAGCTTCTGGGCCACAGAAATCTGAGAAGCCACAGCAGAGGGAGGTTTGCCTCCCAATCTTCCTGCCCTTAATGGCCTGGAGGGGGTTGCCTGCAAACAAAAGCAGATATAGAAGGACAATTCCTCTGGAACTCATGGATATGAGAGACAAAAAATATGTTTAAGGTCTTGCAAGGTTTTGCATTTCTTTTTAAGAGACTTAAACATGTCAGCAGTAGCAGCAGTCCCAACAAATGTGTATCATCCAAAGGAGCATCCAGCATCTTGGCCTTAATGTCCTCAGGAAGAGACTAGAGATGAACCAAGAATAACACCTTATGATGGACCCAAAAGCCCTAGACCTAGAAGAGGCATCAGCAGCATCATAGCTATGCTGAATAGAGTGGTGAGCCAATGGAAAAGCAGAACCTAAAAAAGATAAGGCAGAGGATTTGTCATCAGAATCCTGGAGGGCAGAGATAACCTGACAAGCCTGAGCAATTAAGGTCAGAGCATACTTGGTCATGTGGGTTTGGTAATTAACAGCCCTAAAGGCCAAAGTAGAAACAGTGGAAACTTTCTTGCCAATTTTCTCCATTGCCCTGCTATCCTTATCAGAAGGCAAACATTTAGAAGGTTTGTCAGAAGAGACTGTCACCACAGCTGGATCAGCAGAAGGACACTTAAATAAAAATTGACAATCCTCAGGAACCTTATAGAACCTATCAGGTTTCTTAGGAGCAGGAGACTGAGAATCAGGAGACTTGGATGCAGCAATGAAAGTATCTAACAAGGCAGCCAACATGAGGAACTGCTGAAGGTTTAGGAGTATCACCCTGATGCAACTCATAATATCTTCTCTGAATATCAGACACTTGAGAAGAATCCCACTTAAAGAATTCTATCATCCTCGCAATTGTACCTCCAAAGGACAGTTCCTCGAAAGGAGACTCAGGGCTAAAATCACTCATCATACAGGGAATCCTCATCCTAGGAATCTGGTTTCCTGAGCTGTTTAGAAGGGATAGCGGTCCAAGGAGGAGCAGGTACTGAAACCTCTTGAGGAGGCTTTAGCGTAATTAAGGCAGAGAAAAAGCCTTCATAAAACTCTTGACATCCCCTTTGAGGATCCATAGGACAGACTGAAACATGCCTCAGTTTTTGTCTTTTCTTAGAGGGGACATCAGCCCTAACAAATACTGTCATTTCTGACCCCTGGCAAAATTCAAGAAGAGAACCTGGAACTTCCCCTGACCAATATCTGCATAATCCCCCTAGGACCATCTAAGATGATCAACCATGGCTCCTCCTCTATATCTGGAGCATCTGCTTGCAAAGCCTCAGAGGACGTGTGAAAAGACAAAGCCATGCTGGCCTCCAGTGGGTTGAGGCAGATGAATCTGACATAAACACTGAATGACCTACAGAACAAAGCTATTAACTGCTTCTAGAGGGATGTCTAGTGGTGGCTGGACAGCTAAAAAATCCAGCTGAGACTTCTTTGCCTTCTTCTTCCCTAGCAGGAGTTTCTCAGGGTTAAAGGATTCTGCCATGGTACCCTGGGCTAACTTTCTAAGCAGTTGTTTTTCAAGGCAAATGGTCAGGGAAGACAAATGGCTTCTGAGTGTCTTAGCACAAATGCCTTACAGATACTTAAAAAAGCCATGGTCTTGGGAAATTCCCAAACAAAAAAGACACTGTTTGTGAAGATCTTTATGGGGAATCTGCCTCCAACACTGACATTTTCCCCTCTTGGATGACATGAACTCTAGGTAGTAATATAAAATACAATATAAAATACAAGACCTGCCATAAACAAACTCTACAACAGAAGAAAGAAACTGTTGCAAAAAAGAGTTGGAGGAACTCCCTGATTAGCATCAGTAAAAAGCTGAGATTGCTCGAAAAATCCTCCAAATCTAGTTATGAAAACAAAATCACCACTGATTCTAAAGACAACCACAAAGCATTTTATAGTTATGTCAAGAATCACAATAGCAACACTCAGATCTGCTCTGAGTTACAGTACAATGACACTAAATATACAGAACGAACTGATATTGCCAACATCCTAGCAGATAGGTTCAGTGCTAACTTTATCTCACCCCCTAAAGGGCCTATCTTTATATCAGAAGAATGCAAAGTTCCTCTAATCATGGCTGCACAGGTAAAAACCTCACTCTCCAAAGCCAAGAACACAGCATCCGTGGGATCTGACAGCATCCCAGGCTGCCTTCTACATGAACTACAGAATGAACTGGCACCCCGCCTAAGTACCATGTTCAATCATAGCCTCACCTCAGGCTTTATGCCCATGGAATGGCACATCGGGACGGTTATCCCACTCCACAAAGGGGGGGGCACAACAGACCCCGGGAACTACTGCCCCATTAGCCTGACAAGCCTAGTCTGCAAGGCCATGGAACGTATCATCATGGAACTCATAAACAAAGACATTAGAGATCTCCAAACTCTGCATCCAATACAGTTTGGGTTTATAAAAGACAGATCATGTCTCCTAAACCTGACAGACTTCTCTGAAGCAGTCACCAAAGCCATAGATGAGGGTAAGGTGGTTCACACAGCCTATCAAGATCTCGTCAAGGTGTTCAACACCAACCCCCACTCCGGAATTACAGATAAACTCACTAAACTAGGTATAAATCCCTATGTCACAAGATGGGTTGCCAACTGGCTTACTGACAGAACTCACACTGTGAAAGTATCAGACTCCAAATCCGACTTCAGTCCAGTGACAAGTGGAGTATCACAGGGTTCAATCCTGGGTCCTCTTCTGTTTGGTATCTACTTCTCTGAAATACAGGCTAACACAGAAGGTCTTTGGCTAACTAAATTCACAGATGACTGCAAACTAGGAGCCATAATCGAAACTCCTAACAATGTGGACGTCCTACAAAAGGGCCTCACTGAGACAGATGCCTGGTGTCAAACCCATGGTCTCAAGCTCACTGCAAAAAGAGCATTGTCATCCCCTTTGGTAAAAACTCTGTATCCATGAACTACCACATAGGCGGTAGTCTACTTAACACTGTAAGTGTGATAAGAAACCTTGGGACACAGGTGGACAGTAGTCTCTCCTTTGATAATCACATCGCCACAGTGGACAGGAAATCCTTCTACGTGGCACACTTCATCACAAAAGGTTTCTCATCCAGAAAAAAAGAAGTCATTGTTCCCCTCTACTCATCACTCATTAGACCTATTATAGAGTACAACGCCCCTTTTGGTATGTATCTCACAAGACATCTACAACAACTGGAAAGGCTGCAAAAATACCTCACAAAGAGGATTACTGGCCTCAAACAGATGTCTTACACAGACTGACTCAAAAAACTCCAGCTTTACTCTGTTGGATATCGCCTGTTCAGAGGAGATCTCTGCCTAACATACAAAGCTATGTCAAACTCAGAGATGTTGGATATGCTCCACTTAAAGAAATCCCAATCCCTCCAAGCTACATGCTCTAGGGACCTAAACCTTGTCACCACAATAAACAGAACATGCTGGAGGGATAGATTCCTGTCTCAGAGACTTCCCATATTCTGGAACAGACTACCTATCTATGTCAAACAGAGTTCCTCATTAGCACTCTTCAAGAAAAATCTTGATGATTGAATGGGTAATAGGAAATTCACCCCGGGGATCACTTCTGTGGTTCTGCTTGACAGGGGTATAGGAAAATAATTTTCTTGGGTGGCGAAAGCCAGGGTACCTTTTTTGGCTAGGCTTGTATAAGCCCTAGGGACAATAGCCTAGTACCTACCTATGAACCTATGAACCTATGACCAAGTAAATAAAATAAAAAATAATAAATAAATCAAAATAACCCCAACAGGGCACTTACTGATGTTACTAAATATTCAGTACAGCAGCAAAGCTTTCAAACCAACTGACAAAAATGGCATTTGAACTGGCGGTAGAAGAAGTTCTAGGTAGTTGTGCCTATACGTCTCTTTTATGTCCTAAATTCTGTACAGGGAGCATGAATGTGATATACAGGCAAACAAGATCTCTTTTAGGCTTTTTTTTATACTGGCCAAACATCAGGCCGACCAGGGAAGGACATCCCTTCTATAATGAATACTGCAATAGTGATATAGAAGGGCACCTACTGTGTTGTTTTCTTTCCATAGCACTTTAATAAAGATGATACATGTCTTGGTGAATACCAGTATGATGCAACTTTTAGAACACCAGCTATATGACTGTTTCCTGTCTTTCAGGATACTTTAATGGATTCCGGCACTAACCCAGATTTATGGATGCGTGTTCAGGCTTGCACTTTTTTAAAATACAATTATCTTAATTTTTAAGCATTATACATTCCTTTTTTTCTGTTCATGAGCAAACAATATGGACAACCAGGAAAATCACACTTTTTGTAGTAAATGTTGACTGCACACCTGTCATTATGCCATTAAATAATCAGTTTCCATCTGCCATTTTGCCGATGCCTGCTTATGCAGACATGCATATTTACATTTATTTATATGTATGGTCTGTGAAGTGCTATGCTACAGGAAAGGACTGAACATAAGAAGGAAAATTCAGAGACATGCTGGGTAGTGCATATGGGTCGGTGAATAAAGAAATGCAGAAAACATGCCAACTCCTACCTCAAAAGTGATAGTTCAATAGGGCAGTGGGAGTGATGTGTTATTGTACAACAAATAGATGGTCTTCAGTGTATAGACAAAATAAGCTATACTAGCCACCTTTATAGTACAGAACCCTACCTGCAACCCAAGCAACACAGTTTTATTAGTGATCCTTATCCATATCATACCTCTCAACTGTACAGATTTTCGCAGAATGTCCAGATTTTTGCTTCATATTGTTGGTTCATTTCTCATAAGATTGTGATTTTTTCCTGACAAATCATTGGCAAATTATTGAGAGTTGAAATCAGAATATAATGAGAAACATTTGAGTTTCAGACTTCATATCCTTCAGAAAATTCAAGCTAATGCAAAACCTGTTATTCTATCAATTTTCTAAGTTTGTATGAGCAATATTTAAAAAGTGTCCCCATTTTTGGGCATTTGTCCCCCCATTATTGATGTTTTTTTTCCAGATTTCTTTCTCTAAGAGGTTGAGAGGTATGCTGTTCAACTGCTTAGCTCAAGAAATCTAGACAAAGCCTTAAATAACTTGGGACAAAGGCCTAAAAACAGGGACAGATTGTAAATTTGCTCATAAACTCAGAAAGCTCTTGGAATAACAGGATTTGTGTTGGCATGCATTTTTTAAATGTTATGAAATCTGAAACTCTGTGTGTCATTATTTAGTGACTTCAATCCTCTGTGATTTGCCAGAAAACCATACATTTTAAGAAGAACAGACCAAAGATAATAGGCAAAAATCTGGGCATTTTGTTAAAGTTTGTACAGTTGACAGGTATGTCATTATCCCTGAGGTGTTGGTCATGAGATAGGGTCTGACTGGCACTTTTTTTGGCTCACTTGCTCTACGGTGCTTGTAGCTTTTCAGCCAAAGAATAACCAGCTCTGGATGGAGACTAATGACTCCAGTCCATCAGATTATGCACAAAGTAAGAGACATTAGGTACTGAGGCAACATAGGATAATTCAAAACAAGCCTGTCAGCCTAGTACCATACCAGGATGCCCCAATCTCCCCATTGCCTGCCCTGACTGGTTATATATAGAACTCCCTGACTGTATGTCCCTAGTCCATGGCAGAAAGCTATACAGTTCCTGGAGAGATGTTAAGAATGTAAGACTGAGCAGTAGCTATAAGACATGTTATGGCAAATGGTTCTTTTGGAAGCAAAAGTGAATTAACAAATGAGCTACCTTGCACGAATAGGTGTTAATCCAACTTAGGCAGAACTGCACTGTAATACTATTCAAAATCTGTCTTAAAAACATTTACAAAGGTGTGCTGTTAGAAGTAAATACATTTTGCTAACACCACTCACACATTAAATTAGACAAAAATAATGTTCCATCTTGTCCCTCCTGTATATAACTGCCATTTATAATAGCACAGTAACCCATGAATCAGTACCCCTGCACTACTTGGCTACACTTACACAACAGTGCAATGAGGTATGTTGTATCTTTGTGTCATCAGTCAGTGCATGGAAATGAAATGCACGTGGTCAGAAATATGCAGGAGTGGATTATAAGCATAATACAGTGCATTTACATGGTGAATTGCATTGCTCATTACTGTATGTTAGTGCTAGAGGACTAGATTTACATTGTGAACTTCTATCCCCTTCACTGAATACACGGCAGTTTTTGCTCACATAGCCATGTGTGTATATGCATATACTACAGTGTAATGTTCACATTGTTGCCCTACACTGCACTCTAACATTATTTGCAGTAGACTTTGTGCAGTATTTCTACAAGAGTGTATACAAGTCTGTTCTAATGTTCATAATCATCATATATGTGAATGTTCTACCCCAAGCGCCTCCTGTGCCAGTACATGAATGCACAGCCTGTGATGCCCTATACCCTTGAAACAATGCAGTTCTGAGTGCTCCTACAACAGTTAATGCTCAGACAACAGACAGTAAGTTTACTATACAACCTTTAAACAATGTAATGCCTCTCCAGTATGTTCTACACATCTACAACTATAGCATGCACTGTCTTCTGCTGACATACCCCTGAATGTTGTTTCTTTTCCTGCAATGATCAGTGTGTCATTGAAATAGAGTTCTGAGTAAGCTGCAGCTCTGTATTTATTTATTGCACAGTACAACACAATGACTGCATCCTAACAGATGTGACATGTTGTATTTCTTATCTGCCAGCACTGCAGATTAGACGTTCAATTAATTTATAAGTGGTGTGCAGAACAGACAATAGAAGGCAGCTCTAAATCTTATCCTTTGTGCATGTTTCCTATCTCTGAATCCCTCCTATATATTAGCATTCCATCATTTTTACTGATATTCACACCATTGAGCCACTTATTGAGCCCTAAATTTGAACACCAGACTTAATGAATATGACATAAGACATATGAGCATAAGGCTTAATTAACACCAGAAACAGTGAGTGACAGAGTTAGTGAATGCCAGACTTAGTGAGCACCAGGCTTATAAGCATAACACAAAATGACAACCAGAAATAATGAAATCAGACATAGTGAACACAAAAGTTGTTAGCACTAGAGTTAGTGATCAACAGATTTGTTACCAAATGTTTTGGCTTCCCTACAACTGAATATCCACTGCTCCCAATGTCTTTCCTTGGCCATCAGGTCTGCAAAACAGACCTATTCTCCCTGAGACTTCCTCTGACCACAGAGAGACTGCTGAATACATTAATGCATTGTGGGGAAGCATTGCACTGCTGACAGGATTAGGGAGTGATTTTCACTTATCTCCTAACCTGTTCTCCTCCAAAGGCACTTACTGTCAAAAGGGTTGGTATGCCATGGGTACTATGAGATATCATCCATACCTGTGACTATGAGATGGTCAATGCCCTGCACCCTTTCTACACAACAACTCCTGGCTATGCCCCCTGTCTCCACCTGGGATCTACAGTGGCAGTGAGACACAGTGACCGGATCTCCCTGTCCCAACACCTTCAGAATGAATAAAGCCTACCCCTCCACCTAACTTCTCCAGTGCGCAACTACTAACTGTCATCCAGGTTGCACTAAGGTTCTCTATATCATGGAGAAGGGTTGAACAGCAGAAGTGTGAGCATCAGACATAGTACATATCACAAGAGTGAGTTCAAGACTTACTAAACATCAGATTAAGAAATCACCAAACTTAACAGCACATTATTTGTATTTATACGAATCTCACCTAGAATTCTTTTGCAGAATTGTATTTTTTCAACAATTAACATACAATGAGATATCTAAATATCTCTAGCATTAACATTACTAAAAAGTTTCAAGAAAACTAGATGGCTATTTGCACTCCCAACTATTATTTTTGCATCTACCACATTTTCATAAACATAATAAAAAAGAGGTTTTAAATATTTTCTCATATTTTTCCCACAAGCCATTATGCATTTGCAGTTTTTTCTTCTTTTTTATGTAAGAATCTCTGTATAATGTAATCTATTTGAATGCATTCCAGAATTAAAACTGTTTTGCATGGGTTATTGAAAACAGGACTAGTTCTCTCAAAGGACAACTTTCAGAAGCAATCTCTCCATTTGATAGATGAAGTGCAACTGATTGATGTAAGCTATACCCCAGTGTCATTTTAACAAGAATTATGGGTTGTTAGACTTGTTTCACCTAGTCCTGCCAAATGCGGAACAAGTGATTAGTTGCAGCAATTAGAAAGTTAGCTTTTGCAGCTTCTGGTCGATAAAGTACAACACTTGCTGTACAGTATATTGCTCTTCGCGCAGTTCTGTGTTTTATTAGCATAACTTAATTTATGTCTATACTTAAACATGATTGATCAAGGTGCACTCAGTTTTTGAAGACTAGAATTCCATTAGTTTTTCCTTTCAGGACTGACGTGATTACTTGTGTTTGCATTTCAGTGGTAGTTTTAATATAAAACCAGTTTATGAAAGAACAGCATGAATTTGCAATTAGAATGTCAAAAGTAATATTACAAGTTATTGCTATTTCACAGCACAGAATTTTTAACTTTCATTATAAGACTATATTCCTAGTTTAAAGATTAAATGTTTCTCCATACAATATGTAGAATTTTGAATAACATGAAATATTCCCCAGATAATAGCTTATTATTATTACAGATAATAAGACTGTGCTCATCCTGTATTAGTTGGCCTTTTTCTGCTTCTTCACTAATCCATTTTTGTCAAATAACAGTACCTTTCTGAGTTGCACAGTGCTGGGCATTGTGTTCTGTTAAAGAAATATGATTGGTGTCTTAAAATACTTGAAAAATGCTTACTGCATGTTTTCCTTACCTCCATGAAATATAGTAGTGACTGAATGACTAATGTCAGATTACACTTACAGAGAGGCCACAGAAGCACCTTTCCCATGGCCATGTGCAATTTATGTTCTTTCTGTAAGTTAGTGTGAAATGAAAATGGCACACATTTTTAAACCACCAACCCTAAGGAGACCCTTAAACAGACAAGTAGGCAAAAGAGTTGAGCCAAAAGAAGGAAATTAATTTAAAATAAGGCAATGGCTTTTCTGAGAAAGAAAGTCCACAAGAAACAAATGAAACTATAGTGATCTGAATGGGAAAGCTTATGATAAAGTCAATACATTTTATTTATGGTGCACTTCTGATTAAAGAAGTACAAAGGAAGAGAGTGGTGAAATATTGACTCTGACATGGATAAATGATGGATGATCCGGGTGATTTTAGTGGTAACTCAAGACTTTTGGCAGCTCTATGAGAATTCCTATCTGTAAACAAATAGAAATCGAGCAAGACGGAGAAAAGACAAGACAGTGTACAGAAATGTGCAAGAGTTGCTCAAGTGTCATTCTTTAGCAGATGGTTAGACATACTGTGGATGAATTGTTAACTTAGCTAGCAGAGGGGATAGCATTCTGCAGCAAAATTTTAACTGCAAGATGAAACCACAATGTCTGAAAAATAATTCTACTTGAGGGCATAGTGCAGGTACAAGCAAATGAAAAGTTTGTGATACATAAGATGTAATTACTTTCAGAATATGGGTACATTGTTTTACCTGAATGAACTTTCAATTGAATAAGCATGTAATATTTTATTGCTCTCCCTGGTATCTAGTGTTTTCACAGAGGACCAAAGCTCTGCATTGCTAAGATGCTGCTTCATATATCAAAGGTATAGGGCACAAAGCATCACCCCTTACATTTTTTATTGCTTTAATGTACTTGAAGGTGTATACCTGGGGTATTTTGTGTTATAACGCTGTTGTCCTATTAATTTTTACATTTATTTATGCAGATATTTCTATTCCTGAAAATTCTATTCTACATTCCTAGTGTCTTGTGTCCCCTGCCTTGTACATCTTGCATGCTGCAAACATATTGTTTTATTAACTGTTGAAGTATCTTTTCAGACATAAATAAATTCCCTGGCATTTAGTGCCCTGCCTCCAATATTGTAGAATTTGCTCATTAGTCTACAGGAGTTTAAAGATATGACAAACCCCCCGCTCCCACAGCACACATTCTTGACACATGCACAGCCCCCCAGTCAAACTCTTGGACACACTCACCTATTCACCCCACACACATGCACACACACACACACACACACACACACACACACACACACACACACACACACACACACACACACGCGCACTTATACACCTACCCTACCTGTACCATAACAACCCACCATCTGCGACCACTCTTGGACACAGTTTCACAAATATACACACAGACACACGCATTCTCTCATATGAAGCTACTCATCAGTATGCATACACTTTCAAAAGCAGCCACACGCTATACACACGTGGATCCCCCCCCCCAACCACCACTAGCTGTCACTATTTCATACTTACCTGCAGCATGATATCACTCATTGACAGTAATAGCTGATTGGGAACTTTTGGGTATGTTCATTAACACTGACTAGTAGGTTAACTCAACCATCCAAGCAATTCTCTAAAAAACTGGATAAATGATTTCTAGAGGGAGAGTGAATGATTAATTATCATAGACTGCTTCCCCATAATGTCTCATTAGCATTTTGGTTGTCCACAGAGATAGCCCACCATGGTGCTGCACCTTTTTGTGGTACATCACTGCAGTAGGAGTGTCATTGAATCATAAATGGTTACTGCCAGCTGAAAAAAGGGCTTTCCGCTGGAGATAACCTTTCTTAATTTGACTTCTAAACAGTAATGCTTCCTCTCTCTCTCTCTCTCTCTCTCTCTATATATATATATATATATATATATATATGCATATATGTATATGCACACACACACACACACACACACACACACACACACACACACAGAAATACCTATATAAGGGTATAATAGCTATGAGCAATTGCAAATATTCTTTCTTGTTGCAGTTTTTCAACCTGCTGACACCTCTGCATGCAAGATCATGGTACAGCAGGGTCTGGGAATTGATCCTTTTCAATATGTAGTATGATATGGGAATTGGTATTTATTATTAGCAGTGGGTGTGGGTGGTGCAGGCAGGGCTTGCACTACTGTGGAAAATAATGTTTTTTATTCTGTTTTTGTAATGTGTTTGATCATTTTAGATCAAATGCTTTTGAATGCTCTTTTGAGTCTTTGCAATTTGATAAGACACTCATATATGTCTTCCTCCCCTCATTAATTATATATATTAACTCCAAGATCACACAATCACCTGGAAAAGGGTATATTTTCTGAAGATCATTGATTTTACACAGCTGTCAACAACCTGTTTTGTTGACCATGGGGAGCTGACAAAACAGAAGTTGAAATTTTGAGAGTTTTGCTTATGTTAAACGCTGCTACATACACACACACACACACACACACACACACACACACATATATATATATATATATATATATATATATATATATATATATATATATATATATATGTATATATATATATATATATATATATATATATATATATATATATATATATATATATATAGATGTGTGTGTGTGTGCATACACACACACACACACACACACACACACACACACACACACACTCACACGTGCACACATTACATACACACACACACACACACACACATATATATATATATATATATATATATATATATATATATATATATATATATATATATATATATATATATATATATATATATATATATATATATATATATATATATATATCCCTCATTTACTATTCTTCCATGCAGGACTAGCTTAGTCCTGCACTGAAGTGGCCGTTAAGGAGCAGGACAGCAGTGCGCCATGCATATTAATGAAGGTGAGCTGCTTGAGCTCCTAATCTTACACGAAGTGTGTAAGAGTGCAGGGGGTGTGTCTGAGAGCAGAGCTCTCAGAATATACATGCCCCTGGAATGAAGAACAGCGGAAACACCTAAAAAAATGAGCGAGGCTGCTCATAGGTGTACGCATACCCCCAGCAACATCCCCACATGTACAAGAGCAATAGTTAACACAAAAAATAAACAGATACTTTATTTTTTTATGAAACAGATTAAATGTAACCGTAGGTGCATAGGTTTGCCCATCACTTAGCTACGGATAATGCAGCTTAAATGGCAGAAGAGGATAAAAAGCAAGATATATGCAAATGAAGCAGTAGAGCAATAGTGTAGTTGGCAGAGCATTTGCCTTACAAGCAGTCATTCCTGGTTGGAGTCCAACTGCAGCACATTCCATTTTCCATGTCAAATCACTTAATGACCAATATTTTTAGTTGCATAACCTACTAAATAACATATATTTGTGAACCGGAGTACTGCATTAAATGCAGATGTGAGGTGTCAGTGTCATAATGTTGCAAAGTCCACAGATAATCACATGTGCCCCATACAGTATATGTACACAGGAATCAGGGATACAAATGGAAGGTAAAATGTGTAATGAATCATAACTCAATACAGCTTCTAAATTCCCCACCTTCTTAAGAAGCATTAGACATTACTGTCTAAATTAGTGCAGTGGTAAGCGGGAGTAAGCACTAGTAAGCAAGTGTAAGCACTATTAAGCAGTAGTAAGTGGGAGTAAGCAGATGTAAGCATTAGTAAGCAGGTTTAAGCCTGTTTGCACAGGGGTAAGCAATGCATACATGGGTTAAGCAATACTGAAGCTAATTCTCTGTAAGCATATTTAACCGGAGGTTAGCATTGCTTACCCATGCACAAACCGGTGCAAACCCACTTACAAGTGCTTAAAAGTGCCTTAATCACTCTGTATGCAACAGCCACTGTTCTGGCCAGAAACAAAATAAATGGGATGGGCAGGTCTTGAACCCAGAATCCTGTATATTATAGTCACATTAGTTAACCGCTAAGCCATCACAGCAGTACACAAGAATGAGGTATCACCAAACAAATCCTCACTATAGTAAAATAAAACTGAACATGTGAAAGGAATCTATACACAGACTTATGTTCTATAACCTGCTATATAACATAAATATGTGAACTGGAGTACTGCAGTAAGCCCAGATGTGAGGTGCAATTGTAATAAAGCGTTGAAGTCTCCTAATAAACACAAGGACCCCATACAATGTACGTACACATGAATCATGGATACCAGACACATATATAACATGTAATGAATAATAAATCAATGCCAAAAAGCAAATATAATGCAAATTAAATATTAAGCAATGCAAAGCATTGCACTGGCCAGCTTAGTAGGTGTAAGCAATGTGTATGTCAGCTAACTCAATTTGCCCATTGGTATACCCCTTTAAACAATACCAACCTTAGGTAAGCAGGTTTGCCCATAGCTCAGCCTTTTCAAAACCATCCAATCATGGCAAAGTGTGGGAAATCAGCCCTATTTAAACTAAACAGGTGGGAATACATCTCATAACTGGTTGCAGCTTCCCCTTGCAGGCACCATGTCTGGAATGTAAGAGGTTATGCGCTTTCGGGCACAGCGCTGGGGAATCCAGGATTCCAGAGTCATGGCAGGACTCCTTGTCAAAGACCATGAGCAGAGACTGCTGCAGGGCTAGTACCAGGGTTCCCAATATAAAGCAGAAGCCTGGGACTGTCTCACCCATGACCTCACCAGTGCCACTGGCATACCTCTAACTGGTGAGCAGTTCAGGCATCACTATGCCGACCTGAAGCAGTGAAAGGGGGGTCTCTTGGATCAGTGGATCCAAGAGGCTAGGAGGACAGGGGTGGTCCTAGATGTGTCTAAGTATCACTCCACTACCTGTTTAATAATTGCCAGCTCATGTATATTATGGATGGGTATGGCTAAATATTCCTCATGTCCTACACAGCGGCAAGTGAGTGGGCTGCGAACGAGGAGGCCCTTGGATGTCGCTTGGAGTGGTTGCGATGCAAGGCAGGTTAGTAATACTCTTGCATGTACTGTCATAGGAAATAAATCTAAAAGTATTAGTAAGTTAACTGCCTTTATAAAAACCTGTATTGTTTAAGGCAAGTACTGCATACACTAGAGAATATGGCAGGAAGAGTCTCATATAGGTTGTATGTAAACTAAAGTATAATAGCCTGACAATAAAGGTCTAACTGCTGGACTGCATGTGTTTACTCTGGTATAATATGTTAATGTAAGATTTGCAATCGCATAATAGTACTGTTGTATTAAGCACTGTTACCCACACTGTGCAACATAAATAAAAGGTGTACGCATGTCTGTATATGACTGGTGTAATCCCCAGAGGTCATTTAGTAAAACTAAGAGAGACATAAAACAGTGAAAAGGCAGACAACAAAATCCAAATTGCATATGCAATTGACACGTGAACTGTTGCATTTTTAGCACACACAGCCATGGTTCATATCTTGGAAGTGGTAGTAGTCTGCATACAGAATCATACCCCACAACTGTACAGATATGTCCAGAATGTCTAGTAAATTGACCCATATCTGCTGCTTGTCACTCTGTCTCCCTGGGGAATCAGTGGGATGATCCCAGACGTATAGGCTGTAAACAAGAAATACAACTGATTGTCACACATCTATAAGAACAAACCTGTCACTCTAGCAACTCCCCAAATTGTTATGAGAATAATAAGCCAAGTATGTCCCATCTACACCCCATGCTGTAAATCTGTGACCAGCGTGTGTACACTAACAAAGTGAGATGTAAGTGCATAATACTAATGTGAAATCTGGTACATTGTGTGGCAACATTCAGGTAGTGCTAACAAACATTGCTCCCACAGGTCCATCAGATATGAACACTGTGCCCAGAAATAAAAGATTGATACCCTGTACTGGTACTGTTTACTCTGGTATTTTATGGCATTGTTATTGTTGCAGTTGCTCTGAATAACAAGGTATCACTCATCACTGTCACCCACACTGTGCTACATAATATAATTGTCTAGGAAATCCTGTACAAGAGTGTTGTAAGTCACTAAATGTTGAAGAGGGCAATAGTGTACATATGTCCCGGTTCACCTGTGTGTGGTCAAGACATGGCTAGAGTATGTGCAAAAAGAGATGGACAGATATGTGCATAACATCAACCTGGAATATGGGAGTATATGTAGAAACAGTTAGTGTTAACAAGCAATTCCTCCACAGGTATACCAGGTAAGAGGTGTATACTG
>NC_056737.1:661900694-662115694 GCF_019279795.1 Protopterus annectens | reverse complement strand
CAGATACCCATATATTGAGATATATATAAATACATATATAGATATATACCTATATGCACATGTCTACATATATACAAACACACATACACACATATATGTATGTAAATACATAAACCCTATATTACCACCACAGTGCTGCATGTTATGTGTGAGGGAACAGCACACATAGCAATACATACAGATATATACAGCTGTCAGTGTGTGCAACATGAATGGGTATGTCACATGTGAACCCCTTGTTGGAACCACATTCCCCTTGTCTGTGAAGTAGGGAATGAGAATATGGGGAAGGTATAGTTGTGGAGGTGGTCTGGGTTGGTAGATATAGAGGACAGTCTACAGGGGTGGTATGTGACACATGTGGTGGGTTAACACCCTGGATGGTGTGTGTGGTCTGTGGTGTGGAAGCCCCATGGGCCCCAATATGGACACAATGGGAACAAGCCTCCCACCCACTGCTACTCACAACAGCAGTCCACATCCTGAAGGTGCCTGGCCTGGAGGCTGAGCAGGAGGAGCATGTTTACCTTGTGAATGTGTACTGGGTGCCTCAAGGTGAGGCAGCCCATCCCACATGTGTCTGTGGAGCCTGCTATGGAACAGACCCTGAACCTGACCTCGGGGGACAAGATCATGTTCAGTGGTACCGGGGGGACAATCTCTCCAGAGTTGGGTACACCTGGGCAGTGCTGAGACCAGTAGATAGGAGGCCCCAGGGTGGGTCCTGCCATGTGTGTGGGCCTGTTACATGGGGTTGAGATGAGTTTGAAGAGGTGGTTTTCCCAAGGGGTTCTAAAAAGCACAGCTATTATAGAACATAGAACATATACAGCTCAGTAATAATCTACAACATGTCCAACAGCATGCCAGCATATCCCCATAATAGAATGTCGATAGATGCAAAACTGTAAGGGGCACATATATACAATACCACCAATACGCCGATAATGGGATGCAAGTGAATAGGCATGTAACAGTAACAGCAAGTCTAGTGCATACACAGGAACATGGCTACAAACACATAGCACACTACATGGTGCCAACACAATATCTGTCCCAATAATAGGTAAGCTTTGCCAGCTTTATTGAGCGTGCAAGCAGTTTGTTGTTGTTGATTTGTTGGGTATGGCGTGGTAAGAACTGTGTGTAAGAAGAACTGTGGTAACCTTGCTGCATAAGTTGCTCTTTATGTCTTCAGGCAAGATGTCTTCTGGATGTTATGTCTTTCAGATGCCGCTTCAGAACTCCCAACTCCTGAGAACGACAAAGTGAGCACTACCCTGTCCAGCACTAACCCAGCCCAGCCGGCCAGGCAGGGCATGAGCAGGTGGCACAAACGCCTGTCAGGGTCAAGATCAGTTCACAGGGTCACGCAGTCATGAGGGTCAATTGCATCGACTGCACACACCTGCTTTGCAATTCCTGCTGGGTGCTGCTGCAGCCTTGGGATTGCTGTGCCAGGGGCGGGGCCATCCATCCCGGGGGGCACCACAACAGGCCCGGGACACATGTCCATCCCCCCTGACACATGTTGAAGAGCGTTTCACCACTTTTCATCAGTTTGCGGCCACATAACCAACAATTGGTGGAAACTACCTGGAGTGGGGGGTGCCCCACCACACTGCCCACACACTGGCTAAGGTAGACCACTGTTGTGCCATTATCCACATCTGTACAGGTAGATTCTGTAATATGTCTGACATGCATATGATATAGTTTGCTGCTGCATGCATGCATAAGATATAGCATATAAACTGCATAGTAGACATGTACTGTAGTACTTTGTGTTGCACTGCTGCCTGCCCACTGACCTCTGTGCCCACTGACTCCTCCCTCTTAGGTCCTCCGGTATACCACCAAGGCTGCAACCTTAAAACAGTGAGTATGGTTTATGTATGATGCTTGCCACCACACCAGTCATGGATGTTGATGGGTATATTATGCACACATCTGCAACACAATTCCACCCAGAATGCATGAATGGCTTGTGTATGTTGTGCATGATGTAACATGGCACGCATGTGGTGACCATGATAAATGGTGGTATGTATGTCACCATGCCGAAACCTACGGGTATGTCAGTATGCTGAAATTGTGAATGACATCCAGTATGTCAATGAATGTGGAGACATAGAGAAGGACATGTAAACATCATTCCTAGAGAAGGGACATTGTATATATACACCACCAGTAGCAACTGTTACAACAGTGCTACTCATGGTAGTACAATGGCAAATCAGCTAGGAATATAAGGTATGCTGCAGTGCAGGGACTGTGCAAACTGACACAAATGGTCTGGCCTTACTTGTCACTGACCTGCAAAAGGCTGTGAGGTGGGGAGGGGGGGACAGCATGACACAAAACACTGCACTGCAGCAGGGATCCTAAGGATGTTAAGAATTATACATTCCATAGACACTGCATGTGAATGCATAGGACATATGCCACATATCGGGCTCATGTACTGTTAATATATGTGGTGATGTGGTCCCATCACAGATCAAGGAAGGGTGCATCATATCAGTAAGGGTGTGTACACTCCCCATTAGCCACGGTATGCTCTGACGGTTGTCAGTGTAATAGTATTGGATTGGTCATACATGGTCCGCTGATGTTGCGATCTGTAAACCAGACATCAGGCATTCACAAATGACATCTGTCCACATGTCATCCCAGGTATGTGTTGCTGGAAAACATAGGAGCTGTGAGCATTATAGCTGACATAACTGACACAGTACTACACATTCAGCAATGGGTTGTACACCTGTGATGTTTGGTGCACAATACATGGCAGGGTGCAGAACAGGTGCACAGCAATACTGCGTACATGGGTGCAGTGGTATCCAGGGGAAGGGGCATCACCTACTAACACAGCATATGCATCACACAGATGTATACTGTTGCTAGCATGGATTGACTATAGCTGCACTGCATGCTGTTGTGTACCAAATGTTATGACTGTTGACAGATGGGTAATAGGAGGATTGTGTGTACTATCATTGTGCAACCAAACCTGTATATATATGTGTGTGTGTGTGTGTGTGTGTGTGTGTGTGTGTGTGTGTGTGTGTGTGTGTGTGTGTCTCAGTGGGTAATTATTTTGTCTGTAGGGTCACTCTGGTAAAGTGGAGGGAGGGTGATGTATGTAGGATGCATGTGTGCATGTGTGTGTGTCTGTGTGGGTGTCCATGTATGCACATGTGTGATTGTGGGGTTGTTCAAACAGCAGTACTTCCCTTTGGGATTGTGCAGCACATGGACATTGACTGACACATGGCACACCAGGAATACTTGTCATGTATGTAATCACAGGACAGCTGATAGTATAATAAGGTCTGTAGCATGGTAAATGCATTAGTAGGGAAGGTAGACACCAGGTATACCCTTAATATCACATTCAGCAGAGAGGTGACTGACAACCCATGTATGCAGCACTACAGATGCATTGGGGAACTACTAGACAGCACCAGGGAGTGTATCCATATATCACAGTTGTCACATGATAGATTGAGTGAGCAGCATATCTGACAGGTACTGAGCAATACTTACACATGACAATCCAGTGCGTGATATTATGGAGTAAAAATCGTATCCCCTCACATATAGGGGCCATGCTCATGATGTCTGGACATACCCAGGGTGAACACTGAATGACAGCAGTGAGGCCATGTACAACCACTCTACTCAAGTCAGGGAGGTAATGGAGTAACAGGTCTTGTGTTGTGATCACTTGTCTAGGCATTTAGAGGAATGATACGTTAGTGAGTGGTAGTACTGAGTGTATGTTACCAAGTGTGCTGCAGGATGGAGAATGCATGAGAATAAATGTGGGACTGTCTGTAAAGTCATGGACAGGTAGATATTAAGGTGGTGTGTGTGTGTGTGTGTGTGTGTGTACTGTTATGCAATGCAGTACAGGTCTTAAAGTGCATTTCTTGTATTCCCCCACAGGTGGCAAGGTGGGTCAGGGTCCCTCCTGCATGAAATCTGATGTTGATGTCCATACAGACACTGAAGATGATGATAGTTCTGTTGAGGCACAGATGGGGTTGTCAGGGGCTGAAACAGGGCCATCATTTGACATCCCCTTTTAGCCACCCCAACCCCGCACACAGTGTCAGTGCCTATACATACCCCATCACCAGTGGCCATAGCGGAGGGACAGCTGGCGTTTGGTGGCAGTGCATAGGAGAGTATGGTAACCATCCGTACTGTGTCTGGTGACAGCAAGCATAGGCAGATGCCCCAGGGTGCTCGTAGTAGGGCCACTGGTCATCATACCCCTGGCAGACCCACCACAACTGGTACCACCAGATGCATGTTTCAGGCTGTCATGGCACCGCGGGCATGTATGGAATGTTACACCAGACAGGGCCTGAGGCTGCAGAGGGCTGATCTCACAGCTGCAAGCAACAACTTCCGTGAACTTTCTGGTGCCATCCATGCTTATACCAAGCTCATGGATAGATGGTCTGGTGAGATGATGGCCCTCATCAACCATGGTATGTCCGTGCTTGAATGTGTGGTGGGAGTGCAGTGATGGCTGCATGGACATAGGCCAGCAACACCAACAGCTGGCAGTTAACATGGATGTGCTAGGACACCAAGGGGCTCCCACAGAGCAGTACCAGCCCCAGCACTGCAGAAGGGGTGCTGTCCACACCACACCACAACAGACCAGAAGCACGTGGCCCTGGCCAGTTCCAGGAGGGACCTGGTTTCAGTGTTCATCTGTCATCATCAGGGGAGAGTAGCACATTGAGGCTTGTACTTGGACATGCTCATGGAACCCCTGGCAAGCACAGTCCATGTGTCCATGGCCGGAGGCAGTGAACTGCACACCCTGCCAGGTATGGTCCACAACTGTCCATAAACACCTGTGTAGGGTAGCCACATGGCAGAACTGTGTGCATGCATACCACACTCTATACGAACACACCTATGGCAACCCCATACCTACACATACCATATCACCACACCCAGTTCACCTCATTACAACCCTCACCCACACAAATGGTGTCAAATGTATGGCCCACCCTTGGCATCTGGAAACCAACAACACACCCTGTGCATATGATGATACCTGTGCTACATCCCTGTCACCCATAACATTGATGCAGGGACAGGATAATATGGTTCTGATGCACACGGTGACTGTACTACTGTGTACCAAAGTACTAGAGTGTAACATGTTGCCAGGAGTAAAGTTTAATGCATACATGTCAGGTAATGTAGTCATCCAGCAATGATGCATTATAGCTGTTAGTAACACTGGTTGATTGTGGTCTCCATAATGTTATTCATTTGTGTTGTAGGTGTACATGTGTCAGCAGTAGGATGCTATGCAGTCATATTCCATAATGGGGTATGGCACTGTGGTGACACCACGGCTGTGACATATCTGGGGTACAGTTGAACACATGTCACAGGTTTGTATAACAGTTATTGCCTGGGCCGCATGGACAGGTGACCCGCTGGGATGTGTATAATCTGTAACCTGATGTAGACCCATCCACATACATGCACATTCTTACTTGGCAACATTGAGACTAGACCCCTACCTAGGTATGTAGTGCTACTGAAGTGTGTGGCTTTCATTGCACACAACAAACAGTGTTTAGGGTGAGGTGTGTTCCAGGTTACATGTTACATGTAGAACATCCCCAGACATGTACAGTATGCTAATGTGGGATGTAATGAGTGTATATGGACAATACATAGTGTGACATACCTTCATACACACATTAACAGACACATAACAGGCATACACACATCCGAGAGACCTGGGTCTATCGCTGTTAACTAACTTGACCGTGTGTCCAATGTGTTACAGGTAGGCTGCACAGCACATGCATAACTGGGCTGGATTGTGGTATCAGTTACCTGCATGGTTGATGGTGACAGTAGTAACAATAAAGTGGTACATGGGACATATACCAGGTGTACCTTGGTGTAATGACAGTGTACAAAGCACCCACATCCCCCAGTGGATATTGTACTCCCTGAAACCCATGATGATACTCTGACATACCCACCATCACACATTACTCACGACTGTGATACAACCCATTGTATATCCCAACAGTGGTCTTACAGGGATATGCATCTAATGCACATGCCACAGGCATAGCAGGGTGTTGCATTGTCATGCCTCACCTATGGGCAGTAACAACACAATCTGTACTACTGTGTGGCAATGGGTATTGTAACAGGAGTATGTGGCCTTGGAATATTGCACCCAACAGATATACGGACATGCACACATACACACACTTGCCAGAACGCAATGGGTATCCCATGCCTATCAACCCATTTGTACAACACTGTTGTGCTGGTACTGCAAGGCTCGTGTAGCCAGTAGGGAGAGGAGGGTAACAGGGCTCATGTAATGTCCCATACAGCAGCAGCCACAACTGACTATGGCAATGAGTGTTGCGGTGGTTGTGAAGGAGCTCATGGAATTCCCAAGTACAGGTGTGCTAACACATGGATCCTCAGTAATACATACATACACATTTGTTAGTACTGGGGTGCATTGCTGCAGGTGGTCATAGCTGTGTACCTACACTTATTACAGATGTCATTACCCTGCTATGTTATCAGACTGGGTGGTGAGAACTGGTTACCAGGGCTAAGCCATGCTTAGCAGGTATCAACATTGCTCCAATATAACAGCTAAGCTGATTTGCGCACTGGTAAGTGAAGCCTACACTGTGCAAGTGCCCGTACATTTACCCATAGCTTAGCACTGCTTAGCTTCACGCAAACCCACCAAACATGCTTAAAGCTGCTCAAAACTGCATTAACCACTCTGTATCTGACAGCCCTTGTTCTGCCCACCAACAAAATGAACAGACCTTGCAGGTATTGAACCCAGGACCCTGTACACTACACTCACAACACTTAACCACTACACCATGACCACTGTGAAGACAGCTGTTGTTTTTCTAATATCTCTGTCAATACACATATTGATTAGTACTGAACAATTGCCTTTACTTCCACAAATGTGTAGTACTTGTTATTAATATGACTGTTGCATCACATACATTCTTTCATCATAATGTACACATATCAGATATATACGGTGATATACATCTGGGAAGGTATGCACAACCGTGATGTTTACACATAACAGAAATATGGATATATACATATACATATGTTGATATATGTCTACATGTACATACACATGTATATTCATACATATGTCTCTATACATATCTGTATAGTGTATCATATATATGGTCATGTGTAGATCTCTTTGTATATATATATATATATATATATATATATATATATATATATATATATATATATATATATATATAATATATGTATATATAGCTATATATGTATGCACATCCTATGTGTACAGATATGCCTAGTTATGTAGATATATATGTAGATATCTATAACTATATGTGCATACATATCTATTCTGATATGCCTATTACTGTCAATATATATGTAGATATATATAAGTATATGTTTATATGTAACTATATCTGTATATGTGTAGACATATATTGCTGTGTATATGTATATATTTGAGTGTTTATATGTATGTATATATATATATATATATATATATATATATATATATATATATATATATATATATATATATATATATATATATATATCCATCTATGTATGTCGATATGTATATGTGTATATATCTATATAGATATATGGATATGGATATGTACATATATGTTCACCATATGTCCAGAACATGGAGTGGAGTCCTACCTCAGCCCCAGTAGTCCCAACCTCTTAGTGCAAGAGGATGTCAGGTATGTATTGCAGGTATATATGTAGACTATTGCTACTGTAATAGGGGTTGTCTTAACAGACATGTTGTGTGTGGGAGGTCACATCTGCTTTTAACATGTGCGCCATTGGCTACTGACAGACATCCTATGGACATGATAGTACTGTACCATTGCTGGCACAGTAATGATCTTGTGGACTACAGCAGAGATATGGTCAATAAATATGGGCAGTCTGACACACTCTGGTCAGTCCAGAGGTATACACAGAATCCCTCAGTGCAGGACATGTGGACCAAGCCTGACAATGTGGATGTTAACAGCCATGTAGATGTGTATATCACATAAATACTGGGATACATATGCCCACATAGGTTATGCATTCACACACTCCTGTCTGTCCTGACACAATAACCGCTGGTGTAGAGGTCACATGGCCACATACTATTCAGTAGTTAGTGACATACATCTGTACAACATCCCACTGCTTTGTCCAGAAATACATGACAGTTATGGTGGCCCAGCAGCAGTACATCTGGCAAATATCTGGACATAACATCAAACTGGGTAAGTACACTAAGCTGCAAGGCATGTAACAAAGCACTGTGAAAACTGCAGACAGACTGTAACTACACTAGCCTACATTTCTTATGGGGGAATACATAGGTACCTGCAAATATAGCAGGTTCTATGGGGATGTCAGAGCATAGAGTAACAGACACCTGTGTGAAAGTGCATACCCAAAACCAATGTGAACACAGCCACAGCCACATATGGTAAGCTAGCTTAATATTACAGTATATGGACTGTCTGATCAACACCATCCTCATATGTGCCACTCACACACTAGCCCTACATATACTGGGCCACTACACAGTGCGGGCTGATGCCTGCTTGTGGAATGGGACATCTGTGGGTTTAGCCCTAGAAACATGTAAGCCGTTAGGGTACCATACACTGGAAAAGCATGTAACATCAGATAGAACAGGAACAAGAACAATGACATCTACCACAGTCTGTACACAGGCCAAAGTTCATATTCGCAATACACACACTGTCGACAATCACCATAAGTACACATACCTCCGTACTGTACACACAACCACAGAATGCCCAGGTTATGTCCACAAATATAAGCCCTACTTTACATAACATGTGTAGCAGTCTGATATCTCACTGGCTTGTTATCCGATATGATGTCAATAAATAATGATGTACAGAACATATGCATCTGTTACTGCATGACATATCTACAAAGGTTTACATTTACTGTTGTATCAGGGTTTGTTGTGATCTATGTCCTATGAGGGATATGAAGTCAGTAACTCTCATGGCTGTCACCACGTACTGACTGAAATCCTCACACTATGCTTCTGCAGTTTTCAGATAGGTGTTCTTTGGGTAACACAAGAAACAAAAGGCACCACACACTGCCCAGTCTGCAGATGACCCTACAGATGGGGGTTTCCTCAACAACATAGCACTGTCATGACAGGTGTTAAAACATGTAGACCAGCCATATCCACAAACACCCTGTTAAACCAACATTACTCCAAATGCAGAATAGCAACACTTACATTCTCTAGTCATGTCAGACACGCCCCCCTCCTGTGTGTTGGCCTGCTTCAACAGTATATGTTGTTAGAGGTAAATCCCAAATCCATCTGTGATACTGTTTGCCAAACACCAGATCTAGGTCCTGCTCACAGTGAATGAAAAGGCCCAACATCGACATGATGTTCATAGATATTGGAGTGTGTTTCCATGCAATTGGCTATGGGAATGTTACTACAGCTGTTCCGCATGCAATCAGCTAGAGGAGGGTTGCAATTCATGCAGAGGCCATCAGCTGATCATGAGCATCACTTACAAAACACAAGCTGCTGCCTATGAAAAGCAGGTATAGCTCTCCGCATCCACCAGAGAGGGAGTGAGAGAGACAGACAGAGACAAAGTAAGTCAGGGAGGGAGTGGTAAAGTAAAATGTAAGCTTGTTTATGTCACACACCTACCAGTACAGGGTTTCAAACCCCTAACTGACTATGTATTGCTATTACATGTCTATGCAGTTATTGCATACACCACATAGCTTACATGTTGACAAACTGTCCAAACGTATATGTGATGGTGCGTGACATCTGCAACAGTGATATGGTAGTGATACGGTAGGTGTAGTACACGTGTCTGTCCACATGAACAGGTGTCAGTGTCAAGACAGCCACACCCCCTCAGGGACTCACACACATTGATATGCTTGGCAGGGTCAGGAATACACTTCCTAACTAGTTAGTTTGCCACAATACAGTAATGTGCAGGTATCACATGCACCACAAGGCTTATCTGGATATTACAGTATCTGGAGTATCAGGAGTATCCGGAGTATATCCAACGTGTACTACCCAGATTGATAGACTTCCAAACTCATTTCTGGTCTGTCATCTCAACATCAGAAGCCTAAACAACAAGATCCATAGCCTACATGGACTCTTAGCTGTTTACTCCCCTGATATCCTCTGCCTCACAGAAACCTGGCTAAAACCAATAACCAAAGATAATGAAATAACCCCCCCCCCTCAGAGTACAATATACTTAGACTGGACCGGATCTCCAGGAAAGGTGGCGGGGTAACTGTACTATGCAAGTCTACCCTAACAACAACAATTGACACCCAACAGCCTCCCCAGTTTGGCAATGCAGAAATTCTCATCACCAAACTAAAAATAAACAAAAATAAATGCAGATACATTGTCTGCATTTTTATTACAACCAGCAAGAATAATACTCTAGAAAATATCTTGCAATAGCTAGCTTCTAACTATCCCCAGGAAACAATTGTCTTGGGGGACTTTAACATTGATTGGAACACCTGTTCCTCTGAGACTCCTTCCACCCATTTAAACCTCCACAGGTTTACTCAGATCATTGCCACCCCCACCAGATTTAGCAAAAATAGAGTCAAAGATAGTATCCTCGATTGGATACTTATTAACAGCTACCCCCAAAAGTACAAGTCAGGTGCATTACCCAATGATCTAAGTGATCACTGCCTTACCTATATTATTAGGCTCAAAGCTGACATTCCCAACCAGCCCACCTACAAAACTATAAGAAACATCAGGAGCTTTAACCTTGACAACTTTCAAAAAGAACTCAAAGCATGTAATTGCAATGTCTTGAAATGACTCCTATTACAAGAAGCAGTTGAGTACTTCAATACCAAGTTTCTGGCTATCCTTAACCACCATGCTTTTACCTGTACCATCCATGTAAAAGCCAATGTTGTACCATAGCTATCTAAAGAAACAAAAACCAAAATTAAACTAAGAAACAACTCCTGGGCCAAGTGGCATATTACCAAAGCTCCTATGGACCAAGTAAGATACCGGCAGCTAAGAAACCAGACCAAAAAATCTGTCATTCTAGACAAAAAAATCAATACACCCTCCTACAACAAAAATATCAGCTAAAACCTCAAAAGTTCTGGGCTGGTATTAACAATCTTCTCCACCCAGACCATTCCACCACTCCTACCCCATCAGCTGCCCTTGATAAATCCCCTGTTGAAATTGCAAACAGCTTCAACTCCTTCTTTACTGAAACTATTCATTCTCTAGCTACCCATCTCACTCCATCGAGCACAAACACCAGCTCTGGCACATCTAGCCCTGATCCACCCAGCACCCAACCCTCCTTTACCTTTCAAATCATACCTACCAATTTGATGCAGACCTTACTCAAAAAGATAAAACCCACTACACTAGCTACCAACCACCTCCCAGCTGAATATCTTCAAAAAGCAGCTGATGCCATAGCACTTCCCATTTCTATTCTGATCAACAGATCCATCTCAGAAGGATTCATCCCAGCAATATGCAAAATATCACATGTTATACCACTCCATAAAGGAGGAAGTTCCACAGAATTATCTAACTTTAGACCTTTAGCCATTCTTTCACCACTAGCTAATATCATGGAAAGATACATACACAAACAAATCATGCACTTTCTTATTCAAAACTGAAAGCTCGCCGACTCTCAGCACTGTTTTAGGCCATTCCACAGTACCACCACGGCTCTTCTATCTTCCTTTAATGTCATCAATCTTCATCATAACAACAAAAACTATCTTCAGCACTCTTCCTGGATCTCTCAAAAGCTTTCGATATGGTAACCATCAGCTACTGCTCAATACCCTACAAACCATCGGTTTAGACCAACATGCAATACAATGATTTCACTCCTACCTAAACAGTAGACACCAGGCTGTCTTATGGCAGAGCAAGCTGTCATCCCAACTTCCTCTAACCCTACGTGTTCCACAAAGGTCCATACTAGGTCCCCTTCTTTTTTCTGTCTTTATCAATGATCTGCACACCACTATCCCAGGAACTACCTGCATCCAATATGCAGATGACTCAAAGCTAATATGCTCCACCTCATCTACTACACAACTTCTAATCCTCACCCAGACCACTTTCAGCATGGTAGAAATATGGCTAGTTAATTGCCGCCTGCTTCTAAATCCTAACAAAACCAAGCTACTACTTTTCTCTCGTAACCATAGAATTCCTCCTCCTTCCTTCAACATGAAATCTAGCAATGACACCATTATCTCCCCTGATGACAATACAAAGCTTCTAGGTGTAATAATAGACAACAACCATAAATTTGATAAACATGTCAATAACACTATTAAGTCCATCAACAAAAAACTTTTCTTCACCCCCCCCTAGCTAGGGTAGCTATTGCAAGATCACACCTCCTCTCTACCCTTATGTATGCCTCCCCTGTACTCACCAATCTATCCAAAACCGATCTCAACAAATTATCAGGATGTTACAATCATATAGCCAGATTCACTACAGGCATGGCTTTTAGGACCTACCACTGCCAGAACCTTAAAGCACTGAGATGGTTAGAGTATCCTACCCTTCTACAGATCAAACAGCTTATAGTAGCACATAAAATACTCCATCACCCTGATAACACCCCTGCCCTCAAAAATATTCATACCCCTCATAGTGCCACCAGGCCATTACAGTCAGCTGATAAACTAATTATACTGACCCAAAAATCCAACAATTCTCCAGGCAATGCTATATTTGCCAACTCAACCGGTAAAATCTGGAATCTACTCCCTACTACCATTACCAAGGAAACCTATCTACCCCTATTTAAAAGAGAACTCAAAAAAATACCTCAGATCTCATTGACTGTGCTCTTGTTCTAAACCTGACTAACAACTTCATTATTACATGTCTTGCTACCCAACCTGCTGTTTAGCCAAGTATCTATGCCTCATAGCATTTGAATGTCTAAGCATTATGAATTATGAGATTTGATTGTATTCTATGTTCACATTTTCTGATAAGTCTTTGCCAATCAGATGAAAGTCTGCACATTGTGTATATTGATATCTGTCTGTATTTTTTGTCTATATTTTTCTAAACATGTCTGCCTGAGTTTATCACTCAGTGATGTATGTACTGTCTCTTTTTTGGTATGTGGAGCTTTTCTGCCCTGGCCTCCGCTGAAAATAGACATATATCAAGTCGGACTATCCCGGTCAACAAATGTAAAATAAATAAATAAAAATAAATAAATATGGGCAAAGGGTATATGAAGGTGTCTGACATTAGACAGCATGCTTCAGTATGCCAATAGGAGTTGTAGTGAGTGTGAATATCATCAAAGGCATCATACACCACACACACACAGACACAGGGTGCCAGTACTGACATGCATGTGTGCATTGCTTCATAGGTGTGTAGTAGTTGCCTGTGCCAGAATGCTATACAAGGCTAGGTGAGGGGTATACCTTGGCATCAGGCCACACGACAATGGTCTGCAGTGTGGCTCAGGGGTGTAGTGTCTGGATTGGCCCACACAGGTGGGTATTGTATTCACCATCCAATCACCTGGATAACTGTTGTGTGTGGCCATTGCTGTGCAATGCTTGTTTCCATGTATGTGTTCTTTAGTCCATGACATGAACACTGTCTGGGATGTGCACTTGTCCCACATGCATGTACAGTGACATGTGGAACTGTACCTGGGGTGTCTGGCTCATGTTGTGTACACAGATTGTTATCATCAGATGTGTGAGTCCCGGCCTCATGTGGTGAGAACTGGTAATGGACAGCAGGTTGACCCTGAACCTACACTGATAGCATGATACAGGTAGTACCTGGTGTCAGTGGCATCTGTCCATACAGGGCATGTGTTTAAGGCATGGTATGTCCTTTGTGGGTCAAATTTCAAGGCACCACAGGTGTTTCAGGCATCCAGTGGGGAGCATAATGAAGGCACACTGTCTGCATGTACATGTCAATTGTACTGATGGACAGAGTGCCATGCTCTCAGTAGTCCACTGCAATCACACCATGGTTACTATCTGTGGGCAATATGCAGAGTACTACCAACATAGCAGTTGTTGCCTAGGCAACTGTGTTTGTGTATGAGACATGGGTTGAGACTGTTCCCTGGGTAATACAAGGGTTGCTAACTTTTATCGCCAGGCCTTGATGTCACATGTAGGGGTATGGATTGGCACCACAGCCTCTCGGCTATTTCACATCTGTTATCATTGTAAGGTGGAGATTGTGACATATAATAGGGCCACCATGAAATATGCAAAACCCGCTCCCCAATGAGTCAAGTTGTTACACACTCACAGCCACCTCCACACAGAATATGAATGACAAACACAGAGACACACACACACACGCACACACACACACACACACACACACACACACACACACACACACACACACACACACACACACACACACACACACACACACACACACACACACACTTGCCATGTCTGGGATTAGAACTCCTACCTAACTAGTTTATTACACTACAGCATTACGCAGTTATAGGACATGCCACAGAGATTACTGGAGTACTCCCTCCCCAAAGGTGTATTTCACTGGGAATTACATCAGCAGGCTTGCCAAAGAAGGTAAATTGAGGTCGTAGTGACTGTGAATATCCTCAAAAGCATTGCACCCCACACAGACAGAGACGCACACACAGTTGCCATGTCAGGGATTAGAACTTTTCTACCTAACTAGTTTATCACACTACAGAATTACACAGTTATAGGATGCACCACGGACATGACTGGGCTACTGCTGTCCCAAAGGTGTATTTCAAAGTGAATGATATCAGCAGCTTTGCCAAAGTATGGCAATTGATTTGTAGTGAGTGTAACTAGCCTAAAATGCATTGCTCCCTACACAGACACACACACACAGTTGCCAGGTCTGGGATTAGAACTCCTACCTAACTAGTTTATCACACTACAGCATTACACAGTTTTAGGATGCACCACAGAGATTACTGGGCTACGCCTTTCCCAAAGGTGTATTTCAAAGTGAATGACATCAGCAGCCTTATCAAAGTATTATTTATTTATTATTTATTTTATTTTACATTTGTTGACTGGGATGGTCCGACTGGATACATGTCCATTTTCAGCGGAGGCCCGGGGAGAAAAGCTCCACAGAGGAAAAAAGTTACACTTTCATTTACATACAGATAAATACACTTCCTAATGCAAATATATAAAATTACAGATACACAAAAAATACTTCACAATTGTTTTAGATACACTTGGCTACCATGTGAATAGATAACAGTTCAAATACAGTGTAGTTGATATTCTAGGTTACTATTACCCATCCCTTGTAGAGTCAAGTCAGGCAATGGGGAGCTTGACTTCATAAGTACCATTGGAGGTGGAATTTAGTGGGTATGAGTTTACAAATTCTTTAGACTAAGAAAAAGAAAAAAAACACCTAGTAATACAGGTGGAGAATGCTACTAGTTGAGTGTCAGAGAGAACTAGTCTGGGTTATTACATGGGCACAGCCAATGTTTTTTAAAAAATTGTTTAAGATTATTTTTGAATAGACATTGGGATGTAGTAAGTCTTAAGTTATTGGGGAGGGAATTCCAGACTTTTCCTATAGAGTTGGCAAAAAGGGCTTCTCCAGCAGAGTTGTTGGATTTGATGGTTTGGCAAGTAAGGCATTTGAATTTTAGTGAGTGTGACTAGCCTAAAAAATATTGCTCCCTACACAGACAGAGACACACACACACACACACACACACACACACACACACACACTTGCCATGTCTGGGATTAGAACTCTTACCTTACTAGTTTATCACACTACAGCATTATGCAGTTATAAGAAGCACCACAGAGATTACTGGGCTACACCTTTCCCAAAGATGTATTTCAAAGTGAATGACATCAGCAGGCTTGTCATAGTAGGGCTATGGGGAGGGCAGTGTGTGTGCATGGGCCATAACCCATTCACCTAGAGGTAGACACACCACACTCAGGCACATGTAGGTTTATATTCCACAAGTATGTGTATACAACTGCTAGATGACTACTGCCTTGTACAGTCATGTTGCACAGCTAGCACTTGCACCACAGAGTCCATAATGCTGAGGGATATCAATGGCTGATTTGTATTGTGAGTGACATTTACACATCACGTGGATGTAGCCATTTGGCTGTGTGCTGGGTGGGACAGGCCTCATGATGTAAGGCTTTTTTGTCACTGTTACTCTCTTCCACACATCTATGTATGTGTACTTTTGACATATTATAGTGTATTGTCCTTGGATATATGTGTGTATTCCTATCCAATGTGTGGGCAAAGCATGACTGGTGCATACTGAGGATTGTATGCATTAACATCTGCAACTGTCAGATATGTATGGTCCACTGTTGTTGGCAAACATGGGCTTCATTTGTTTGTGTGTGAGCATGCCCAGTATGACCTTTCAGTATGCTGTTGTCTGACATTGCAGTATGTTGTTGTATGACATTGCCTTCATTTCTCTAAGTGTGTGAGCATGCCCAGTATGCCCTTCAGTATCGAATGTGTATATCCATTCCAAATAGTTTGTACTCCAGTGCAGAACTTTGTGTTCTACACCTACAGGTAGCAAACTGTTTCTGCAGGATATCTGTAGACCAGTTAGTAATATGGAGTCAAACTGTGCAAGGGATAGTGTGTACTGTAGATGATTGTGTCTGTGCTGCTTCTGCTACATGGTACTGGTGTTAGCAGAGATATTCAAACATGTGTACTGTTATACACTGTGATGTTTTATGTCCTCAAGCAATGTCAGGTGGACATTTGTGCTCACAGTGATGTCCTGGGGAATACAGGGTGAATGCAGCTGTGTCCAGTATTGTGGTCAAATGCCTACATATTCATGGAAAGTTATGCCATTTTGGAGGGGGTACTGCAGACACTTGCTGCTGGGTCTATGTATCCAGTTCAGCACCTTGGTACAGTGCTGGCAGAGGATCCCATACTTGTACATCCATCGATGTGACAGTATGGTCTTATCCTGCTGTGGCAATACCTCACAGCTATATAGATTCACACAGGTTACCCAGAGGCAGGGGGTCATAATTCAGAACATTACCCCTATTGTGGTGTATGGGCAGGTTTGTAGCCACCCATTTTTCTGTTTGCAGCCAGGGATAGTATGTGCACATGGCTGTGTGTTGGACCTTGCACTTTCCATGCTGCCCATGCTCCCACCCCCTTCTATTATTCTATCCTCTTCCATACATTGTGCATACATTCACTGATACATTCCCTATAGTTATCACCTCATCACAGCTGTGTTTTGATGCTGGTCCACAGTTCATGCAGTGGGACATGGTGGACATGTTACTGTGGTTTGTCCACATGGCCTTGCATATGGCTTATGTGGAGTGTGTTATGTTGTTATTTGGGTGTCCATGACATAACATACATTGGCAGTATGGGTGAGACATGGGCCTTTCACAGAGGCTGTAGGTCATTTGGTGGTGATGCAGGTCAGCTGTAGCAGACCATTGCATTCTGTCAGTCCTACAATCCCAGACTGCCATAGAGTATATTCCCCTGGGGTGACAGGATAGGTGTGCTAGGTGTTCATGCCAATACTTTCGATCAGTATTGATCAGGTGGTGTGGATGCTGGCACGGTGCTATTTACAGCTAGGGACACACCTGCATGACACACCTGCATTGCATGCTGCATTCTTTCACTATTGCCATACACAGGTGGAAGTCATATTGTACCCATTCCCAACAGCAGGGATACGACCAGAGAGGTACCTGTGGGTGGTGTTTGAGTGAGCTGGGTGTATGTGTGCTATGGACACTACTTGCATCTGACTCACAGATATGCATGGGGCATTCCAGTTATGATGACCTGTGCAGGGACATCAGCCGTTTCCCAATACATCAGTTCTATCACCTTTGTGATCTGCAAGTGTTCTGCCAGACGACATCGGTATTCCCTACTACAAGCCCAGATAATCTGATGCATACCTGTATGTACAATTCCAAGGGTGTGTCCACTTCACAGTTACACATTATATACTACATGTCTGTGGTACTTTACTCTGTGTACTGTATGTATATGTAGCCCAACAGTCATGTCATGTCCATCTTTCAGATGGTGACACATATTACCACCATACATTTACAATGGCTTACTGCTAGCATGTGTTATGCTGGGGGAATTGTCTTTGGCATTGCAGTTGTGAGGACTTGGCCCTGTCATCAGCAGTAGTGGGCAATGACCACCAGGTCAAACCTCACCATGCATACATACTGACCACTCTCACGCAATATGTAACACACACCAACCTAACACACACATGCCTGCATATTGTACAAATGCTACAATCTATCCTGCTACCTTGGCCACCTCTGGTCATCTGTGCTCCACTGGTATTATACCTACACATATATGTTATTACATTTCGACATTGGATTGGGGGGCACACCAGACTGTTACTACATTTCTAAATAGGATTGGGGGGGCACACCTGACTGTTACTACATTTCTACGTAGGATTGGGGGGCACACCTGGCTGTTTCTACATTTATACATAAGATGGGGGGCACACCTGACTGTTTCTACCTTTCTACATAGGATTGGGGGGCACACCTGACTGTTTCTACATTTCTAAACAGGATTGGGGGGCACATCTGACTGTTTCTACATTTCTACACAGGATTGGGGGAGGGGGCACACCTGAGTGTTTCTACATTTATACACAGGATTGGGTGGGGGGCCACACCTGACTGTTTCTACCTTTCTACATAGGATTGGGGGGGCACACCTAACTGTTACTACATGTCTACATAGGATTGGGGGTCACACCTGACTGTTTCTACATTTCTACATTTCTACACCAGATTGGGGGTACACCTTACTGTTTCTACATTTCTACACAGGACTGGGGGGCACACCTGACTATTTCTACATTCCTACATAGGATTGGAGGGCACACCTGACTGTTTCTACATTTCTACATAGGATTGGGGGGGCACACCTGACTGTTTCTACATATCTACACAGGATTGGGGGGCACACCTGACTGTTTCTACATTTCTACATAGGATTGGGGGGGTCACACCTGACACTTGTACACATTTGCTATGACTGTACTGGTATGGCAGGTACTCCATTTCATTCTGTATTCTAACCTATTATGCTGACTAGAGGCATGTCAGTGTACTACAGGTCTTAGGTTTGATTGACCTGCATATTAGTTTCTGACTTCCTACCCTTCAGAACTAACATCCCACTGCCTGACCTGATGCAGTCTGTCTGTATAGGCCTGGAGGGGGTTACCCATAGGCATCATTCAGAGGCCTTAGCACAGTCTTTGCTTGTGTTTGTCTATACCTGTCCTGCAGGGTGAGACTGTTGTTGGGTATGTGAACCTCACTAACTGGCATGTGTGCATCATATGGACACACATGTAGCCCAGCACATTTTCTGCAATGGGTTTTGTTACCATGTGTAGTACTGGCTACTATGGTGACACCAGTATTTGTTGCAGATCTCATGCTGCCACTATAGGTGTCTACTATCTGCTGGCATCCCATTCAGTCACCCAATTCCCTTGCATGCTCACATCCATATCATAGATTCAAGTAACAACACATACTTCTCCATTCAGCAATTGGTAAGAGGAGTGACTTACATTGTGCATGTGCCAGTGTTGAGGATGTTGCTGGGGGCTGCCTATGTCGGATGCACATAGTATACTCCCTATACATGGTTGAGCACAGGTAGTATCATGTTTGGCATCCCTTTTACTGTATGTGCGAGACAGAGAGAGGTGTCATTTCTTGGGTCCCTACTGTGCTATGCGTTGCCTCTTTGCCATGGCCAGGACACACTGGGCACACCTCCATCTACCTACTGGGGCAGACTCAGTCTGTTCCTCCTCTGAGTCACTCAACGCCAGTGCAGGCCTTGGCATTGGTGGGGGCTGTGTGGCCTTGCCCTGTGCTGTTCCTGCTGCAGCTGTTTCCACAGGATCATATTGTGTAGCATGGCACATACGATGACAATTTGAGTACATGTAGTTGGTGAGTACTGCAAGGCTCCACCAGATGTGTCCAGGCACTGGAACCATGACGTAAGCATCCCAAACACATGCTCTGTTATAATTCTGGTCTGTGTGTGTGCGTCATTATGGCGTTCTTGTTCAGGTATGTGTGCATTTCTGAGGGGTGTCATCAGCCAAGGCTCCAGTGTGTAACCAGCATCTCCCACTAGGTGACCGTAAGGGATGTCCCCATTGGCAAATCTCTGGTACAGCTGTGTCAGATGTCAGATGTGGGAATCGTGATAGCTTCCAGAGCAGCCAGCCCTCACATTCATTATAATTCTCTGGGCATCGCATATGACCTGGCAGTTGATGGAGTTGAAGCCCTTGCGGTTGATGAAGACCCTACCCCGATCACCGGGTGGTGCTTTGATGCATATGTACATGCAGTCTATAGTACCAACTACCTCAAGGTATTCTGCTATTTGGTGGAAGAGATGCATATTGCTGGCCAACACCTCACGGGTATTGCGGAAATATACGTGCTCACCGGCATGTGCTGACATGGCATCCAGGAAGTGGTGGAATACCCTGGATGCCGTTGCCTGTGAGATCCCCATGATATCCCCAATTGGGCTTTGAGAGGTACCTGTGGCTAGTATTCCTAGGCCTACACATACCTTGGTATCCACTGGGATGGGTTCTCCTCTGTTAGTTCTGTGTGTCAGGCATGGCCGGCACAGCTCAACAATTTGCTGTAGGAGGTCGCTGTCCACCCTATAGCGCTCCACTATCTCCAGCTCTTGTAGCCCCTGGTAGGTTGCTCTGGGTCTGTACACCCTTCTCCGTATTCTCACTGTGGGTTGGTTGACAGCATTTTCATCCTCACCACCCTCAGCCTCTTCCACATGTTGATATCTGATAGCTGCTGCAGCCCCTATCATTTTGTTGTCTTTGTTTGTTAAAAGTTCCTCACTTGTATACACCGGTGGTGTAGAGTATGTGGGAAAAACCAAAGGGAAAGGTGTTTGCATAGTTGATAGTAGTGTTCTGGGCTGGGCTGGTCTGCTGCCTGTGTAATTGGCTGATTCTGATACATTTCACCTGCCAGCTATGCTAATTCTCCTAGATTACCTTCCTACTGCTGTTTTCCCTTCCCACTGCCATCCTGTTTAAGCCCGAGGGGTGCACCGCACAATCACAGTGCTCAAATGTGCACAGAGCTGCTATTTCCTGGTTTACTTTTTTTTCCCTTTAAAACCCAGTGCACGGCACGCACGTCTGCTTAGGTTCATAGGTTCATAGGTTCATACTAGGCTATCTGCCCTAGGGCATTTATAAGCCTAGCCAGAGTGTGTTTGGCTTTTGCCACCCAATTTAAATGAGTTTTATTATGCCCTTTTTCAAGGTTAGTTTACTGTGCCTCTGTCTAGCAGTGACACAGAAGTGATCCCTGGGGTAAACCTACGATCTGCCATCCACTCGTCAAGATTCCTCTTGAAGAGAGTCAGTGAGGGACTCTGCCTAATGTGGACTGGGATTCTATTCCAGAGTGAAGGGAACCTCTGGGTTATGAATCTGTCTCTCCAGCATGTCCTATTTATTTCTGTGCTGAGGTTCAAGTCCCTCGAGCGCGTAGCTCGAAGGGATTTGGATTTTCTGAGGTGAAGCATGTCCATTAATTCTGGGATGGAGAGGGCTCTATATGTCAGGCAGAGATCGCCTCTAAGTAGGCGGTATGTAACTGAGTAGAGCTGGAGTTTCTTTAACCGAGCAGCATATGGCATCTGTTTGAGCCCCTTGATCCTCTTGGTGAGGTGCTATTGGGGTCTTTCTAGTTGCTGCAGGTGTCAGGTAAGGTACATCCCAAATGGGGCATTGTATTCAATTATGGGCCTGATGAGGGATGAGTAAAGGGACACAATGACCTCCCTTTATCCAGATGTGAATTCCTTCATGATAAGGTAGGCTATATAGAAGGTTTTTCTAACCACTTTGGCCACGTGGTTGTCAAAGGAGAGATTGCTATCAACTTGGGTCCCCAGGTCCCTAATTACTTCTTCCGTACTTAATGGATTTCCACCTATGTGGTAATCTGTGGCCACTTTTTTTTTTGCCAAAGGGGATGACTATACAATTTTTGGCATTTAGCTTGAGGCCATGGCTCTGGCACCAGTTATCTGTCACAATGAGACCCTTTTGAAAGATGCTTTTGTCAGCTGAAGAGTCGATTATGGCGTCCAGTTTGCAGTCATCTGCCAACTTGGTCAGCCATAGTCCTCCCGTGTTGGCCTGTACCTCCGAAAAATATATACCAAACAAGAGAGGTCCCAGGACTGAGCCTTGTGGGACACCGATTGTAACTGGTTTGGAGTCTGACATGGCTCCAGCAATTCTGACCATGTGGGTTCTGTCTTTGAGCCAGTTTGCAACCCATCTTATGACATAAGGGGTTATATTTAAGCTGGAGAGCTTATCTATGATGCCCGAGTGGGATATTGTATTGAAGGCTTTTGCGAGGTCCAGGTAGGCTGTGTGGACCACCTTTCCCCTCGTCAATGGCCTTGGTGACTTTTTCAAAGAAATTGACCAGGTTCAAAAGGCAGGATCTGCCCTTAACAAAGCCTAATTGGGTAGGATCCAGTGTCTGTAGGTCCCCAATATCTTTATTTATGAGTTCCATGATGATCCTCTCCATAGCTTTGCAGACCAGGCTAGTCAGGCTTATGGAGTGGTAGTTTCCAGGGTCCGTTGAGGCATCACCTTTGTGGAGAGGGACCACTGTTGCTGTACGCCATTCTTTGGGTACATATCCTGTAGTAAGGCTGAGATTGAACAGTAGCTTTATGTTGGGGTTCAGCTCTTCTTGGAGTTCATGTAGGATGCAGCCCGGGACAATGACTGGTCCCATTGATGCTGTGTTTTTTGCTTTGGAGAGGGTGGCTCTTACCTGAGCATCTGAGATGTCAGGGGGGCAGCACTCAGCTGGGATAGATATTTGCTCTTTTGGGAGGGAGAAGTTTGCACTGAACCTGTCAGCCAGGATGTTGGCAATGTCTGTGGGTTCAGTGTATTTTTTTGTCATTTTGGACTAACTCTGAGCATACCTGGGAGTTACCACCCAGGTTCCTAGCATAACTAAAGAAAGCCTTGTGATTATCTTTAGTGTCCTGTGCAATTTTTCTCTCGAAGCTGGCCTTAGATGATTTTATGATTTTATGTTTTTTGCTAATACTGATCAGAGATGCCTTCCCTTTTAGGGATTTTGCTCTATCATGTAGTAGCTTCCTCCTTCTGTTATATAGTTTATTTATGGCTGGAGTCCACCAGACAGGATGCCTGCCTTTGGGGGATTGGGTCTTGGTTTTATTTGGGATTGCATGATCCATGCATTCCTGAAGGTGTCCATAGAATGCTGTTATAAAGGATTCTGCAGTTTGGACCGTAGTTTCCACTGGCCCGGGGGGTTTGAAGGATTCCACCTCGGTTTTGAGGAGTGAGAAGTTTGCTTTAGAGAAGTTTTTCACTGTGGTTTTCTGGGCTGGGGGTGGGGTCGGGATGTGGATATCCAGTGAGATTAATTTATGGCCCGATCTTACCAGTGAGGGGTATACCTCTGGTATGGAGCATAGAGTCCCCATGTTGATGATGATCAGGTCCAGTATGTTTTCCCCTCTTGTGGGAGTGGTGACTAGTTGTTCCATAGCATTTGAGTTTATAAATTCTAGGAACCTTTGGGCTAGGGTATTGGGGCTTGAGTAATGCTCCCAGTCTATGTTTGGGTAGTTGAAGTCTCTCAATATAATGGTGTTTGGAGAGACCTTCATATTTTCCAGTGTTCTCAGGAAAGCCGAGTGGGGTTCCTGAGTTTGGGATGGTGGTCTGTTGCAGGCTATAAACTGAAAGGCAGTTTTACCCACTGTTAGTTGCACATGAATGGTCTCCGATGCTTTGTGCAGTGCCACCAACCTGGAGGTGTGGGTATCTTTGATGAATACGGATACTCCCCCTCCTTTTGTGGTTCAGTCCAAGTTTTGGGGCCAAAAAGCATGGTATGGGGTATAACCTGGTAGTGCTGGGGTGCTCTCAGGAGCCTTGAACCAGGTTTCTGTCACTGCACAGACATCAGTGCTTTCCATGCTGAGGAGAGCTTCAAGTGCATGCATCTTGAGGTTTAGACTTCTGGCGTTGAGTAGCATTACCCTTAGTTTCTTTTTCCTTGTGTTATCTATGGAGATGGGTTTGTCTTTTGAGCCTTGCCTAAAAAAGGCACTATGGGTGTGGCAAGAGCCTTTGCCAATATCTGAAAGCCCAGGGGTGACAGGTGCAAGCCGTCTCTAGCGAAGCAATGTGGCTTGTCGAGCATGTCATCCCAGGCTGACAGGCACTGGATCCCCTTTGAATGACACCAAAACTTTAGCCAGTTGTTGAAATTGATCATCTTGTCTTTATATTGTGGCATCATTCTTGGTGAGGGTAAGATGCTACTCAAGGTCAGGGTCATACCGGCCTGGGCTACATGCTCAGAGAGCTCCTCTATGTTTCTTTTCATGTAGTCCAGGGAGGTACGTCTCAGGTCATTCACACCAGCATGGACAATGACTGAGTTATATTTGTACTTGCCTTGGAGTGACCTGAGTGCTTGTGTTATGTGGCGAATCCTAGCACCTGACAGGCAGCTCACCATGACCTTCTCCTTGTTCAGCCTGGTGAGCAGGACGTCAGTGTGTCTGACAATAGAATCACCTATTACAAGTGTATCAGGTGCGTTGTTTAGCCTTAAGGGCTGTGACTGTTCGGCACACTGGCTTTGTGAACTATGTGATGCACGTGTTCTGTTTTGGGGTAGCGGTTGCTTGGATGTCTGCTTTGGAGGTCTCTGCTGCTTAGGCAGATTTTTATTTAAAGGCAATGTAAAGAGTGCTAGGCAGCCTCAGACACACAGCCTTGCTTAACTCTGCTAAGCTAAGTGCAAACCCAAGCCACAGTGCTCCAATCCACATACAGTATGCCTGACACCCCCCCCTGTGATGTCAGCTAACTCCTAGCCTTGCACCAAGGTATTTCTGCTCTTACACTGTTGGGTGCTGACTAGCATGCAGGGGAAATCTGGGATTCAGTATCATTCCCCTCATTTGCATAGGATTGCCTACTGATACATAGTTACAGGTCCCACACTGAGCCTCCCCCCTTAGCAACCACTATTCACTGGCCATGTTGTCTTCTGCCTGCCATTGAGTATAATGGCAAAATAGTGATTTTGGTTAGAATGCTTATTTTAGGGTTTTTATTTTATTTTTCGCCCAATCCCATTTGCGCGCCGCTGCCCTATGCTTAAACAGCCGAGATCGGCTAAAAAAAAATAAAAGTTGATTTTTTTTTTATTTTTGCAACTGTTTTCCATGCCAGTGGCCATATATCTGGCCATTGGCATGCTTTCTACATAATATCCACCTTTTATTTGGAGCTGTCATGGCTCTGTTTTGTAGTTTGCAGAAATGTACTTGTTTACTGGCCAAGTACATTTCTGATTACACTAGCCCTGCATGGCCGGCTTCCAGCTTCCTGGATCACAAATTGACCTCATTTGCATAGATCTCACCTGCAAATAGGGTTATTTGCATATAGAGGTTGATTCCATGCAGGACTAGTGCAGGAGCACTTGTGCATGTCCCTACAGTTTATTCCTGGATTGCACGGCAGACATATTGCCTGCTGAGGGTCCTGCACTAGTCCTGCACACCGTGCAGGGCTTGCTGAATCTGGGGGTCTATATATATATGGCTCCACTTAATAATCTCGAAATACTGAAATCTCAAATTTCAGTGTTTCTAAACTATAATGCCGAACCATTCACAATCCCGAAACCCACAATCACGACTCACACAATCACAAACATACATACACCATACACCACACAACACACACACCATTCTATCCACACCATGCAAAGCACACAACCCTACACTACATGTAAGCAGGGGGGCAAGCTGTTCTGCACCCCCCATGTGGGGGGCCGCACCCCCCACACCCTCCCTACTTATATATACCATACACATAACAAAAAAAAAAAATCACACCATGGCATTCTACACTCGCTCGCACACACACTCACAAATACACATAACACATACACAAACACCAGTACATCCAACATTCACAGTCATACTTACACCTCCCTACCCTTACCCACATATACAATGTACAAAAACACATACATACACTCACTCACCTTCAATTCCAGACACCATCCCAGCCAAACACTTCATGTACTGTACCAGAAATGCATAAGCACAGATTCGAGATATTCGAATTCGTGCTTATGCACTTTCGGTATTCTGAATTTTCTCCTTTATGGTCTCGGAATACTGAAGTTTGAGATTCCAGTATTTCGAGATTTTGACGGGGAACCATATATATATATATATATATATATATATATATATATAGAGAGAGAGAGAGAGAGACACACACACACACACACACACACATATATATATATATATATATATATATATATATATATGTGTGTGTGTGTGTATGCACATATATAATGCATGTATGTATATGCATATATATATATATATATATATATATATATATATATATATATATATATATCTATATATATATATATATATATATATATATATATATATATATATATATATATATATATGTGTGCATGCACACATATACATGCACACATATATAATGTACAAATGTATATGCATATATATGTGAGCATGTGTAGTATATGGTATAGATCATCTCATGTTTGTTGACTGGAATCATTAGTTATGATTTATACATAGATATATATATATATTGATCCACAACTAATCAATACTGGAATTTGGAAAATCAGGATAAAAAATGAAGAAATTGAGTAAAGATTGCAAAATAAAATAAATACATTTTTTTTTCAGACCCAATCACCAAAATGCTGCAGCAAGGGTTTTCCTAAAGTAAAGCACAGAGTTAAGTATGCATTAGTAAAAGTGGCATAGTTGTCCTGCCCTTTATCATTTTTTTTCTAATTGAAAGTGAAGAGATGTTCCAGCTGATTTGAAAATCAGCTGTTTGAAAATTAACAGTTTTTGTGAGGGGGGGGGGGGGCAGGGAACAGCAGGGATCAGGGATTTTGCCCTTTCCTCAATTTAGGGCGATCTCAGAGTTGGTATATATGTACTCAGTAGCAAAAAAAAAATGGAACCAAATTCCTCTAACCACCAGAAATTTTCTAACCCACCCACTTTTAAATATTCCCTAAGAAAATACTTATCAAGCTGTTGGACCTGCTCCTGTGCCAATCCTGGCTGAGCTTGTGCACTGTACTTCACTCACCCCCTTCAATCTAAATAACGCTTCACAGCCCTCTCCAGCCTCCTACTTCACTCCTTTCCTTTGTTTTTCCCACTGCCTTACCTTATCCACTTCATTTCTGCAGACCTTTCTTCTACTTCTTTCTCTTTCTTCCCTACTCACCTAAGCTACACGAAGACTCACTACCCAGCACTCTTCTTATAATATCATTCTCTCCATCCTTCTATAACCATAACAGAAACACCATGTCTTATACTAAGACATCACACAATTTCCCCTTACTGGCTGTAATCATGTGATCTCTTATATCTCTTTAAGTATCTTATATTAAAATTGTCTCAGTTGTCATTTACACATATACGAATACGAATACCAGGTGGCCGGGCGCAAAGTGCACTTATACAAACAAAAGTAGGGAACAATAATATCCAAAATTTATTAACAGATTAATTGCTTTCATCCTATTACTCTCAGGACTTCATCAGAATACAATTAACCCTAATTTATCGCATACTAATCTTTATAACAAATAATATGACTATTGCGTTTTTCCTCATATTTTCTCCAAGTCATGTTTTTGTTTTTCATTCCACTCTACTATGAAACGTATGTTCTATGTTATTCTCATTACAACATTTTTTCACTCGTGTTTTGTAGTGTAACTTGATACTTTGTGATTTAAAATATCTGTATTTAATTTTTGAAAAATTGTGATTGTGGAGCATTTCTCCCTGGGCCGCCACTGAAAAAGGGTACTTTGAGGCCCAGTCAGACTTTCCCTGTAAACAAAGGCAAGCACTTGCACCACACCAAACTCATCACATAGTCCCACTAAACCTACACCCCCAAAATCCACACATAGAAACACAAAAACATTCGCGGAGGCTCTCAATAATAATCTGCTCAAGCAACAGAGACCTCCAAAGCAGAAACGCAAGCAACCTCCAGCCCCCCAGCACAACCCAAATGACACATAACCTACAGACTCAGTCTGCCAGCAAATCACAGCCCATAAGGCAAAACAACGTACCCAACACACTAGTCATAGGTGACTCTATAGTCAGGGACACTGATGCCCCACTCACCAGGCTAAACAAGGAGATAGTTACTGTTAGCTGCCTGTCAGGTGCCAGAATCCACCACATAACCCACGCAGTCAGGTCACTCCACAACAAGTACAGATAGGACTCTGTCATTGTCCATGTTGGTGTGAACGACCTGAGACATACCTCCCTGGACTACATGAAAAGAGACATGGAAGAGCTCTCCGATCTTGCAGCCCAGGCAGGTATGACCCTAGCAATGAGTAGCATCCTGCCATCACCCAGAATGATACTGCAGTACAAGAACAAAATGATTGACTTCAGTAATTGGCTACATTTCTAGTGTCATTCTAAGGGGATCCAGCATCTGTCTGCCTGGGACAACATGGTCAACAGACCACAATGCTTTGCCAGAGATGGCCTGCACCTGTCTCCCCCCTGGGATTCTGGATACTGGGTAAGGGTCTTGCTGCCCCTATAGTGCCTTTTTTATGCAAGGTTCAAATGACAAATTCACCACCATAACAGGAACAGGCAAGCAAAAACTGAGAGTAATGCTACTCAATGCTAGAAGTCTAAATCTCAAAATGAACTGACTCGAAGCACTCCTTAAAATAGGGAACATCGATATCTGTGCAGTGACTGAGACCTGATTCAAGGCTCTAGAGAGCACCCCTGCATTACCTGGCTATAACTCATACCACACTTTTCGGCCATCTAACCTGGACCAGAACACCAAAGGTGGAGGTGTGCCCATATTCATTAAGGATATCCACATCTCCAGTCTAGTTGCGCAGCATAATGCATCCGAAGTTATCCAAGTGCAACTAACTCTGGGCAAAACTGCAATCCAAATTGTAGCTTGCTACAGATCCTCCACCATGCCCCAGGATTCCCACTCTTCTTTTCTTGATATACTGGAAAATATTAGGGTTCAACCAAACACCATAATAATGGGTGATTTCAACTACCCCACTATTAACTGGGAAAACTACTCATGCACCAACTTCTTCACTCAACGCTTTCTGGAATTCATAAATTCCAATGCCCTGGATCAACTTATCCACACCCCCACAAGGGGCAACAATGTCCTAGACCTAGTCATTACCAACATGAGTAACCAGTGTTCCACACCTGAAGACAACTCCTTGTTGATCAGATCTGACCATAAGCTAATCACCATAGATATCAACATCCCACCCCCACTCACCATTAAGGAAACCACAGTAAAACATTTCTCCAAAGCCATCTTCATGCTTCTTAAGCCAGAATTGGCAAACTTCATGACACCCACACAAATGGTCAATACAGTTACAACTGCTGAATCCTACACAAATACACTCTATAAGCACTTAACCGAGTGCATGGACCGTGCTATCCCAAACAGAACCAAGATGCTATCCTCCAAAAAAAGGAAGCCAATCTGGTGGTCCTCTGTCATAGACAAACTTTATAAAAGAGGGAAAAAACTGTTGCAAAAGAGAGTAAAATCCCATGAGTGGAGGAGCTCCCTGGTCAGCCTCAGTAAGAAGCTGAGATCCCTTATAAGATCCTCCAAAGCTAGCTATGAAAAAAAAGTTGACATTGATTCTAAGGGCAACCACAAAGCATTCTATAGCTATGTCAAGAATCTCAATGGCAACACCCAGATCTGCTCTGAGTTACAGCACAATGGCACAAAAATTGCAAAACCAACTAATATTGCCAACATCCTTGCAGATAGGTTCAGTGCTAACTTTACCCCCCTCTCACCTCCTAAAGGGCCCATATCTATACAGGAAGAATGCAGAGTCCCTGTAATCACATCTATGCAGGTAAAAGCTGCATGCTCTAAAACCAAAAACACAGCATCCATGGGACCTGACAACATACCAAGCTGCGTTTTACATGAACCTCAGAATGAAGTGGCTCGCCACCTAAGCACCATGTTCAATCATAGTCTCACATCAGGCTTTTTGCCCACTGAATGGCGCACAGCAACAGTTATCCCACTCCACAAAGGGGGAACCACCATCGATCCTGGGAAGTATCGCCCTATTAGCCTGACGAGCTTGGTCTGCAAGGCCATGGACTGTATCATCGTGGAACTCATAAACAAAGATATTGGTAACCTCCAAACTCTGGACCCCACCCAGTTTGGGTTTATGAAAGGCAGATCATGCCTTCTGAACCTGATCAACTTGTTTGAGGCAGTCACCAAAGCCGTAGATGAGGGTAAGGTGTTCCACACAGCCTATCTTGACCTCGCCAAGGCTTTTGACACCATCCCCCATTCTGGAATTATAGCTAAACTCACTAAAGTAGGTATAAATCCCTATGTCACAAGATGGGTTGCCACCTGGCTCACTGACAAAACCCACATTGTAAAAGTTGCAGTCTCCAAATATGACTTCAAACCAGTGACAAGTGGAGTACCACAGGGTTCAGTCCTGGGACCTCTCCTGTTTAGTATCTACTTCTCTGAAGTACAGGCTAACACAGAAGGCCTCTAGCTAACTAAGTTCACAGATGACTGTAAACTAGGAGCCATAGTTGATTCCCCAAATGATGCGGACATTCTACAGAAGGGCCTCACTAAGACAGATGCCTGGCGCCAGAGGCATGGCCTCAAGCTCAATGCCAAAAAGTGCATTGTCATCCTCTTTGGTAAAAACTCTGTACCCATGAACTACCACATAAACGGCAGTCTACTTAATGCTGAATGTGTGATAAGAGACCTTGGGACCCAGGTGGACAGTAGTCTCTCCTTTGATAATCACATCGCCACAGTAGTCAGGAAATCCTTCTATGTGGCACACCTCATCACAAAAGGGTTATCCAGGAAAAAAGAGGTCTTTGTTCCCCTCTACTCGGCACTCATTAGGCCCATTATAGAGTACAATGCCCCTTTTGGAATGTACCTCACAAGACATCTGCAGCAGCTGGAAAGGCCACAGAAGTACCTCACAAAGAGGATTACTGGCCTCAAACAGATGCCCTACACTGACCATCTCAAAAAACTCCAGCTTTATTCTGTAGCATATCACCTACTCCAAGGAGATCTATGCTTAACATATAAAGCTATATTAAACCCAGAGCTGTTGGAAATGCTACACCTAAAGGAATCCCAATCCCTCCAAGCTACACCCTCTAGGGACCTAAACCTTGTCACCACAATAAACAGGACATGCTGGAGGGATAGATTCCTATCCCAGAGACTTCCTATTCTCTGGAACAAGCTACCCATCTATGTCAAGCAAAGTTTCTCATTAGCATTCTTCAAGAAAATATTTGATGAGTGGATGGGAAATAGGAAATACACCTCGAGGATCACTTCTGTGGATCTATTCAACAGGGGCACAGGAAATTAACTTTCTTGAGTGGGGTAAGCCAGGGAACCTTGTTGGCTAGGCTTACTTAGGCCCTTGGGCCAATAGCCTAGTACCTACCTATGAACCTAACTAAAGCCCTGTCATGCAAAAAAACATTTTTTTTTATTGATTATGGGTGGAATGAGTATTTATGCTCATTAAAGGCTTGATGTTTTTTATTTTCATTTTAATGTCATATTTCTGGTCATTCAGCACAGGCTACCACCTCTGCACAAGACTCTTAGACAAATATCACATGCACTCACATATACAAACAACACTAAAGCTATACACTTACTTCTATTTACTCTAATCCTAACCTGCATATACTCTCAGAAACACTGCCAAACTCTTTTGAAAACTTCATGACATCCACAAACTTCAGCATTAGTATTTGATCTTCTTTTTTCATATATTCACCACTCAAAGAATGGAACATTCATCTACATTTCACCATCATTCACCCTGTTAATGAAATGCACATTCCTTAGAATGAAAGGCACTAATATATAAAATGAATGCTGCTAGTTCAATTGCTGTTTAGTTAAATGGTATTTTAGCTGTGATAGTTAATCAAATGTTAGTGCTTGTATACATAACTGGTGTTGTGGTGGAGGAGTGAGGGAGGCTTTGCTTCCCCCACCTGTATAAATTTTTAGAGTGTTTTTGTTGATGTGTTCAGATTCAGTTAACTGTATGCAGTTCCACCTTTTTTTGTACTAAATTGCATTGGCTCAACATTTAATACTAAACCCAAATATTATCTATCCATCAATCTATCTATCTATCTATCTATCTATCTATCTATCTATCTATCTATCTATCTATCTATCTATCTATCTATCTATCTATCTATCTATCTCTCTCTCTATATATATATATATATATATATATATATATATATATATATATATATATATATATATATATATATATATATATATATATATATATATATATATATATATATATATATATATATATATATATATATATATATATATATACATATATATATATATATATATATACAAATAGATAGATACATATATATACATATATATATATATATATATATATATATTTTGGTCCCCTACATATTACTGAAATTCCACTTACCTGACTTTCACATGATAGAGCCGAGAACACTGACAGGATGTAATACCAACTGCTTGGAGCTTTGATGGATAACTAATGGAAAGGAAGTGCTTGGCCATCATGTTGACCTTTGCCCCTTACCTCCACGGTAGTGCGATCTCAGAGTTGGTATATTTAGTTTGGGGGGTGTGGGGGGCAAAACCCCCCACATGGGTGTGTTTTCTTTGCTTCTGTTGTACAGGTTTACCGTTAGTTACCCGTCGGTGTTCCGAGCGGTCGGTGTTATGTCCTGTCAGAGTTCTTGGCTCGATCATGTGAAAGTTTGGTAAGTGATGTTTTGATGATATGTAGGGGACCCACACACACACACACACACACACACACACACATGTACATGTATATATGTATATATATATATATATATATATATATATATATATATATATATATAATATATATATATATATATATATATATATATATATATATATATATATATATATATGTATATATATATATATATATATATATATATATGTATATATATATATATATATATATATATATATATATATATATATATATATATATATATATACAGAGAGAGAGAGAAAATGGAGATGCACCAAAATGTGATTCAGATGTACATAACTAAAGGTGCAGTCACCATATAGTGAGATACATTTGTACCAAACAGCACATTTCAAAACCTGAAATGTAAGATTATATTCTGTACTGAAATAATATGGTTACTTAACTACACTGTTAGTCCTAATATGAAAATATTGTAGTTGCATGGCTGTTTTGAGGAATGTGTATCAAAACCATGCCAAGAGCATAGTAACCTTTTTTTTTTTCTTTTATTTATTACCAAGAAAATCGCTGCCTATTCTGGTGCACATTTGAAGTTCTGTTTTATAAATCTTTGAGGTTAGGTGCTGTTATATTATTCCTTGCATTTTCCACTTGGTATCCCAAGATTACTGATATATCTTATCTTGTTGCTGTCCATGTGACTGTACATATTTGCAGTTGTCATCATGGTATGTGCAGCAAACTCAACATCACTTGCTTAATATGCAAATCATGTGTGTGCAGTGCTTACTCTGTATCTAATTCTTTAGCTATGTCCAGCTTTTTAATATGCAGGATTTTTAAGGCAGTTTTTTGTTAAATAGTCTTTCCGTGGCCCTTGCAATCTTTTGCAATATAGACTGCACAATGTAATTAATACCATTTGTTTCAAGCACTTCCTTTACTTAGTCATACATTTACTACCTCATCAATATCCTTAACAAAGGGTATGGAAGGAAGACAGAGATCCACTTTATCAGATAAAATAGACTCTAGTATTACGAATAATTGCTCTTCAACTTCTTAACTTTCTGTCTTCAAAATAAGATAAAAAAACTTTAAGACATAGGGCAGTACAGGTATGACACTTTTTCTAATGGTAGTTTTAAGGAAAACTGGTACATGTAAGAAGTAGCAGCTGTATGTGCCCACTATGGTATAGCAGCTATTTATTTTACTTATTTATTAATTTTTTGTTAACTGAGTGAGTGAACTGGTGTATGACCATTTTCACTCACAACATGGGCCCCAAGACAGATAATAATAAAAACGATCAATTAGCAAACGTTGTACTCCTGTGCATAATCCAACGATAAGCTGCTGAACACTATTTACAAAAATTGTATATTCAGATGGCAAATTTGTGCAAATGACCAACAGCTAAAATTGTCAGGGAAAGAAATGGAATTACCTACAGGCAGCCATAAGAACTATTTATTTAGGCATGTGCTATCTAACAGTATTTAACCTGAATCTATGAAACAAGTACACTTTTGCTCCTGTGTTATAGAAAAGTTGAGCTTAAACATGGTAAGAGCATCCTGGACAGTTATATCATAGGGCAAATAGTTCTAAGTGGCTGGGGTAAGTTTATGAAAGGATCTTTCAGATGTCACAAGAGTAAAGTACAGTCTAGTTAATCGGAGTGCAGTGACATTTTGAAGAGTGCATTTGGAGTTGTTCAAAGTAAATCTGAGTAGTTGATAATATTATTGTTTAATTTATTTGAATGTGAAGGAGGTGAGTAGAAACTTTGACCTTGCAGAAATAGAAAGTCACATAGTTTTCTGAAGAGAAATGCAGTGGTATTCACAGGGGCTGGCAAAATGACTAAATGTAAGTATTTTGTTTTCTCTAATAAGGGGTTTGGCAGTATCTTGTGATGAGTGAGACAATAGAGTGGGAGTATTCCAGAACAGGAATTAAGAAATTTATAGTGATATCTCATGTAACTTCAGTGGTAAAAGTTTTGAAATGTTCTGGACAATATGAAATCATTACAATACTTCTGAAAATGATGAGTCAATTATCTAGCAGAAATTCACTGTGAGCAGAGTACAGGAATAGATTAAGGCAAGAAAAAATACAGAGGTACAGGATATTAGAAGGGTAAGTCAATGTTAATGTTGATGCTACAAATATTTCATGCACAAGCAATACTGTCCTTCTAGGCTGGTGATATACTAAAATTGTCATTCCCATAATAAGTGACCAGGATGTTCTTAAAATATCTAAACTAGTGCTTGCTTTAATATAATTTCATAGTCTATATTATACATCAGCTACTCTCGCAGAGAACCATTTAGTATAGCTCTCATTCCTATATAATCAAATTAGGTTATCAGATGATTCTCTATTCATTTTTGATAACTCCAAACATTCCCAGTTGTAGTTGTTGCTAAATGCCCTATATACCTGTATAAGGTAACCTCTTAAATATATATTTATATTAGACTTTATAGTAACTTAAAGTTTCACATCGATGGGTGCACTTGGTATATTTCTGTCCAGTGATTTCATCATTTCCGATTTCCTATACTTTATAAATATTTTTATACAATCTGTAGTTCTAGAGCTATCATTAACCAATTGATTGATATAATTAGAACATTTCAAAGCTGGATTTGCTCATATACCAAATCCTTAAATGAATATACAGTTTAAAATTAATGTACGCTGTATTAAATATTCACCTTTTAATCTTTATCTCCCAAATCTCATATGCTAAGCTTATGATGTATTTATCAGCATATTATTGTCCTATGCCCAAATGGTCAATTTAGTCAAATTCCTCTTTAATCGTGTCCTATCTGTAACATGTCTAATCAGTTTAATCATGATGAAGTCATTTCCAGATAGACTGCAGAATACATTATATGAAATGGATCGATCTTGTCCTATACTTGCTTTGGATGTATCATTCAGGAGAGAGAGACGTGTGCGACACCCTGACTGTAACCTTGAATTTCACCTGTCCAAATGCTGTATGATACTTGCTATGAACTATATGAGGGCCATGCAGCTATCCATCTTATCAAGATTACATTAATACCTAGTTGTTCTAATTTATTGAACAGTATTTTGTGTATGACTTTATCAAGTGGTCTTTATAAATTATATCACAACATGATGTTTCATTTATAACTTACTATGTTGTCACAGAACATCATGTTGGTTATAGACCTATTATCAACATAGGAATCCTAATATATAGTTTCAGGTTCCAACCTTTCCGGTTCTGACAATATTTTTTTTTTCATAATTACCATCTCCATTATTTTTCCATGACAGGAAAGTAAACTTATGGGTCCTTATGATGTGTCCTATTCCCCTTCCCTTAAAGATAAGATTTAACAAGTGCATGCCTCCAGTCCTGTGGCATCTTCCTGTACTTAAATGACCTAGTGAATAACAAATATAATGGTAATGTATATCATCATGCTGAAGTGTTCTCATGTCATTATTACTAATGACATCTCCTCCCAATGCTTTTTTTGGGTCCAGTCTGTGTAGTTCTTTTTCAATATAGTAATTTCAGTACCTGAAGTTACCTGGATGTTACTTGGACAATTTATTACCCGCTTTGTGGAGCCAAAGTGCTCTGCATAACATTTTGAAAATATATCTATAATCTATTGTGTTTGAGAATACGTTAGAATCTACACACAATTTATCACTCTGTACATCTTTATTCCTACCTCAGCTTATGTATCTATAAAATAATTTGCTATTATGGTCAATATCTTTATACAACTTTTATTCTTTTCATCTTCTAATGCGATATTTAATTTGGTTGTTCACTTTGTTTATTTCAGCTTTCAAAGTTATGATTCAACCTCTTTGCCATTTGTTATATATTTTGTCTCTCATCATAAGTATCTTGTTCTTATGTGAATATATTGCTCTGGTCTTGTGTGCCTAGATACTCATGTTAAACACTGGTGTCACCAACAGATGGAACAGTGGCAGTAGCTAGGCTTCTTGACATTACAAAAAGCATGGCAGTGGATTTACTGGCATTGCTAGTGGGTTCATTATTGGACAATAAGTTGTATACTAGAAAAAGTCATTTTGCAGGGCTATAGTAATCTCACTAGTAGCTTTTTGAGTGGTAGTGAATACCATATCCCCTGTATATATGTAATGTTCAGATGAGGCAAATCTCAGGAAAGATTGTTAAGACAGAAACATAGAATAGTAGATGACCAAAGACATAGTTTTATGGCACCTCATAACAAAAAGATCCTGTCTGTAAGAATTGTATTCATTGATAAGAAAGATCCTATTGTAAAGGTAATTCTTGAACCAGGAGCAGACTTCATTGGAGAAACCAAATCATTGAGCTTTTTGACTAACAGACTATAATTCAAAGTTACAATCCCTCTTTTCAAAGCAAGAAATATCCATGTAGGAAAAGATTTGAAAGGTTCATGTAAAATAACAGTCTGAGTACAGTAATTTGGATGAAATCAGAGTTCCATTTGCAAGCAGGCTGCATTTTAGGATATGTTCCAGCAGTTGCTCATATATATGCTTTTCAAGTACTTAAGCTAAAGGACAAAGTTCAGTGATTAGTCTACAGCCATTGGGATGTTTAAAAACTGACCAGGGCATGCCAGAAGCTGAGAGGAATTATTCCACCAATAAGTGAGAAATTAAAGATGTGGGAGAAAGGTCTGGAAAAAAAGAACCACCAGCTGTCAGAAAATTTGAATTCAAGTAAAAAAATTTAGGATTAAGTTTGCAACTAGTGGAAAACATAACATTTCCCTTCATTTATGAGATATTGCCTTAAAACAGAAAGAAGAAAAGAAAATAGTTTTGTGTAAGGGGACATAGGTAGAAGGAAAAGTATGGAGGGAGATGAGGTGCAAGAAGCCATTTTGTTATGCACAGAATCCACTGTATTGTGAGGGAGATTAGGTGAACTGGGATATGGGAAATATTTTATTTGAGAAGATGGGTTTGACAATATGCCAGACTTTTGTTTGGGTTGGAAAGTGGCCTCACTTGTGGATTTCTAAAGTGAAATCATTTTGCTTCATTTGTTTTTGTCCTATTAGTGGGCCTCAGTTCTTTATAGTGCTCTAGTTTGACAGTGTTATTTATATCCACTAGTCATTCTTTCCTGACACTATTTCTATTTTTAATGGAATTCCTTCAGGTGGGAATTATCCTCGGAATGAAGCATGACCTGAGAGCCCCTTTTGTTTTGAGGATGAGTCTATCAGAGAAGGTAGACAAAACAGAGGAAAGATCAATGCTTATATTTCACATCCCCGCTTATGTCTTGAACTTCTGAGGTAATGAAGGTATCAATGTTGTCAGGAACAGAAAATGAAAAGAAACAGTTGGGTGGTAATGTAATGGTTTTAATGCTCAAGTGAAATAGAATGGAGCAGTGGTCATATATCATTTGGAAGGAATTGAAGGTTGGAGTGTTTATTGGAAATGCTAGTAGTAATCATTCAACAAGTGATGATTAATTGACAGCATGATTAAACCTCATCCTTTTGTTTCCCAGTTGAGTAAAACTCTGAATATTGAAAAACCTGGTTATGCAGAGTCTGAGACTACAGATGTAGGTAAGGTTCATATTTCCACTGATGATTACTTTGCTGTTTTGTGAAAAATGTAAGATTTCCATTAGCGCTGATTCTAGAATAAGGAGACCAGATGGCAGATGGAGCGGTATGTACACAGTAGCAATGTATATTTTAGTAATGGCCACACCCCCCCAAGAAAATCTTGAATTAAGGTTCTGTTACATTGATGCCGCACAATACTTGGTTCAACAATTCAATTTTCAGATCATATGTTTTCGTACTGAGTTTGCATGCATTCCATGTGCCCATTTTATTTTTTGGTAAATGTGTTGCTTTCTACAACATCTCAAGGACATGCAGTAACAGAAATGGTGACCTGGAACACTTCTTAATTGTACATTGGTACGCATGCATATGTACTAATGAAAGGGTTGCATCCTGCATTAATAGATTTGTATCCTTTCTCAGATTACTTTCTCTACCTTGTACCCCCGACTACTGGGATAGGCACATTCCACCATGACCCTGAACTGGCTTAAGTGAGAATTCAGGGAATCAATGAATAGACTGAATAACTAATGTTCTTTTCCTAACTTTTGCACCAGGACATTTCCTTCAGTTATGAATACACAACTTTCAGATTGTAGGACATTTGAAGTTAGGTAATACCTTTGTTTTATTCATTTAACCTTTGCAGGTATTAATTCAGCTAATTATTCTAAACAACTATACTCACCTTTATTCATTTTATTAGATTGTTATATCTGAAGGTGAAACATGTTACATCCCAAAATAGACAAAATACTTATCAACAAAAAATTCTGTGACTAATTAAATATTTAAACATTGAACTGGGGTTACACAGAGAAGCAGCTTCTCCTATGGTATCAGGATGGTAGGCAGGATTGAATGAGCAAATATTCCTTTCTTGAATGATAAATTTAATATCAAGCAATTGTTAAAATATGAAAATGTGGAGGCATGAAGAAATATTTGTGAAATTAACTTACTTGCCATATGTATGATGAAGTAATTTTGCTGTAGTACTACACACATACATACAATTCTTTTCCTTCTTTGGCAGACCTTTTTATTTTAGACAATATACTGAAGCCTTGCGATGGATTCTGAATGACCTCCAGACACATTAAGGCATAGTGTAGTATGCTGGTCAGTGGCATAGAGGGATACAGGCCTGACTAGAGACAGATTCTATTAGTGGCTCAGGTGACTGATGGAACCATGGGAAAGGATGGGTGTTATCGCCTGGGGGGGGGGTAGGTTGGTTGTGTGGTTGTTCCCTGTACAAGTCACTGGTGGAGGCTGGAGAGAGGGCACTGTGATGTGATGTGATATGACTCAAAGAAAGGCAGGGTGGTGGACATCAGCTGCTGTGGAGGAGAAGTAATATATTGCACATGCCCATTTTACTCCCATGCCTTGGACACAACCATGGGTATTACAAAAGGGAGGAAGGGGAGCAACATGATTCCCCTGGCAGATAGAAGGAATCAAAACCATCAATGAATCCCTTAGGATTCACTTAATTCCAGCAAGTATCGAAAAAATTCTGAGGTATTAGGAATGATATAGAGTGATGCAAGGAAGAAAACATGCTAAAAATAGCATATTAGTAGTAGTATACATTTTTTTCTGTGATGTCATCCTTGTTTATAACCCTCTAGTAATGTATTGACATAATTAAACAGATATTTAAGTAGCTGAATAAATCATGCTGTGAAGGTCCTACTGAAGGGCAATAATATGTATTTTATGTTGAAGCAGGTACAACTATTTCAGAATATTTTAAATTCAAAGACCCTTAAAAATACCATCAAAAACATTATAGAGGATATGTGTACTGCAGGAGAAATAGGCTTAGATTTGACATAGCAGTGTCTTGTGGATTTCTCCTTTCTCTGAGACTGAGATGTCAGAGTTAGTATATATAAATATGAATATGAAAGTTGTGAGGTTACATCCCTCTATGTTAATGGTGCTGAGCAAACCTATAGAAAATGTATTTATTTTAGGTATATGACAGGGTTTGTTGTGAAGTGTTGCATACTTTTCAAATGTCACTTTTAAGCATCAGTCACAAATGTGTCCATTAATTTATGTTGCCATATTGTAGGTAACATTTCAGCTTTGCCTCAGATTTTTTTATCACAGTGATATGTAAATATCTCACTATATATATTGTACAGCTGTCAAAGTAACTGTTCATGGAAGTGTAGTTATTCATATTAAAACTGTCCCATTTCACATACTTCTAATAAACTGCCATTTTTTTCTTGCAAGTTATGTAGTTAAGGTTATTTGAATGTATAATACAGTTAAGAGACTCAAGTAAATGAATGTTCTACCTACAGACCTATTATTTTTATTTCTTTTTTGATTTGGCACTAGATGCAGTAAGACCATAACACATGGGAAATTATTTGGTCTGTGACATATAGCTGATGGTTTGTGTCCCACAATTAAGTTTTATGCCTTGCTGGCATTATGTAGGCATTCTCCAATCCTGAGAGATCATGGGTTTGCATCCATGTTGGACTGATTAAAGCAGCATCTTCTGTGGCTGTGCAATCCAGTCCAGGAGTGGCAGTTCTTTCTGAATTCTGAACAACAATGGGCAGATGTTGGTCTATTATCGTGGGCACAGATCTTCCTAAGGGCTATCTTATCCTTTGCTCCCTTTGTCAAGGTATTTTCACACATAGTGAAAGCTTCCTTCACTTCTTGTTTCCAGGCATACTAGTCTGAGGCAAGAGAATACCAGGTATTTACTCTGATGGAGCGTGTGCTGAGGTCATGCTTGCACAAGTCATTGTAGCACAGTTTAGGTAACCCTTTAGGCCTCTTTCCAGACTCCCACTCTCCAAAGAGGAGGTCTTTATGTATCTGGCCATTCTTCATGCATGAAACATGAGCAAAGTAGTGCATACACCTTTGTTTCAGGAGGTTTAACATTGAGGTGATGCCTGTCCTTTCAAGCAACTGCTGTACTGAGTATCTTATCCTGCCATGAGATACCAAGTATGCATCTGAGGCAGCACTTATGGAATGCATTGAGATGCTGCTCCTGTTTTGAATGCAAAGTCATTGTTTCATTGGCATACAGTAAAGTGCTAAAAGCATAAGCTGTGAAAACCTGCACTTTGGTGTGCACAGTGAGCTTATTGTTAGCCCATACTCTGTCAGCCTGGAAAACATTGTGTCAGCTTTTCCAATGCACTTGTTGATCTTGCTATCAAATGACAAGTTGTCCAAGATCATAGAGACTAGTACACAAACTCACGGAAGACCCTGAGCTCTTCTTACACAGGCATACACAATATACATTAGATTTACACACACACACACATACACACACACACACACACACACACACACACACACACACACACACACACACACACACACACACACACACACACGGAAACACTCCATATAATCTAATGTTCATAATTTCGAAAATGTTTAATACCAGCAGAAGTGATCGAAAGTCATTTGATTACATCCATCGGTGTTAAGTCTGTGCAAGATTGTGTACAGTGGAGAATGAGGAATTTGTCCTTTCCCCACTGTAGAATGGTCTCAGAGTTGGTATATATCATTAGCAGGGGTGTAGAGAGGTGCAGGGGGGCTTACCCCTTCAAAAAACATAAAAGTTTATTTTTTTCCAGTGTTTTTTTTTTTGCTTTCAGTCTTTTTAGCCTGATCATTAGTCAATTGTGATTAGTGTACTTCGATGTTTAAAAGTACATCCACATATATATATATATATATATATATATATATATATATATATATATATGTGTGTGTGTGTGTGTGTGTGTGTGTGTGTGTGTGTGTGTGTGTGTGTGTGTGTGTGTGTGTGTGTGTGTGTGTGTGTACCTTTCTCAATGGCATTTCTACCTTTACAGGAAATTAATTCCATTTTTTTTCTGGCTCATTAAAGAAGTTGTTCCCTGTAATATCAGCTTCAGTCAGCTGGAGAGTGAAGGGCTATATCTGTATATTACCATGCCAAATGCATAAAGAGTTGTAGGTACATATATTAAGAGTGAGGGAAGCTTATAAAAATAGTAGTGGAGATGATGTTGAGCTGTTGGGCATTATTTTGGTCAGTAAGGTTGTAGTTGATAACTGGGTCCTCTTTTAACATTTAATCATGTTCCAGCTTGGATAATGATCATTAGAAAAGCATACTTGGGCATGGGTGGATAAAGCTCTAACTATGACTTAGAACACCTGAGACAGAATAGTGGTTTGGGATCTGGAAGATCTGGCCATAGGAAGGCTAATGCTGCCCCTGTGATGGGAAATGAATGGGTAATTGTAGAGGTTTGATGGATGGCAAGTATGGGGCCAGGAAAAAGGACTTTGGAAATATAATATTTGCAGCCTGGAAATGTAGCAGTTATTTTTTCCTGGGTAAACATTGATGGTGTACGAGTAGTCTAGGAAATGATGACAGATTCAAGATACTGCAGTTCTGTTAGGGAGGTGAGCAAAGAGGAATATGTTGATTTGTTTGCGGGTTTTCTATAATGCTAACATTGCACTGGGGTAAAGTTTCAGTATAATTGGTTTGAATAGAAGGTATTTGGGAAGAATGAAAGGCTGGATGTTGACTGTATTTTATCTTGTGTCCTAGAAGTGAACATTAGTGGATTTATTTTTACAAATAATCTTGGACATTTCGTATATAATATGTGGTCATTGTTTTTCTTTAGGTTTGTTTGCTTTCATGCAGGTGTTGGTTTTGTGAATATAAACTGTGAAATAAATTTGATTTGTAAGGAAGTGGTAGAGGTGAAGATTTGTCTTAAAGTCATGGGGAAGTGAATTTTTTGATATTTTGTGAAAATACAGGAAATGGATTGTGAGTACAGGAATATATTAAGGCAAAAGAAATAAAGAGGTACACATTAGTAGAAGGGTTAGTTAATGTTGATGTTATTTTAGCACTAGCATACATGGCTAATGGGAGTGGAGAGTGGGATATTTCAGAAAAGAAAAAAGTGCAATGGTGCATGGATGATTGTACATCACTGCATATTATGATACAATTTGCTATTATATCGTGTAGCTAGTATGAAGAGAAAGGAAGTGAAATTGAATAGCCTAGTTATGTATGTGAAAAAGGTGGTTAAACATCTTATAAGGAGTTCTAGTTAGCTGTATATTTGGTAGCACAAAGTATCTTTGCAAATAACTTAGATACTAGTGAGAGTTACAGATGATTGTCAACTGAATAGGCTTTTTAATAATATGGATAGTGCAAGTTAAGAAAGTCGCAGTTGTACAGGCTAGAGCTTGTATGAGCACACACAAGATGCATGGAAGTTATTTGAGGAGTTTAGTTTTCCAGGGCAGATGAGTGGTTTAGTGTTTTACTGTGAGCTATAGTAGTTTGTTTATATACAGGCAGTGATATTAATACAGTAGCTATTAATGGGCAGCTGGAGATTGTGGGAGGTGTGTATGAAGTATACAGGTAATTGTGAGGAGGTGGCTGGGGATTGGATGGCAAAAGATAAAGCAGGTCACACCTCTTGCTTAAGGACACAGTTTGTGCATGTAGCTTGAGGAAATATAGATAGTTTGGCAATGACACTGGTAAAACTGAATATAAAGAAATTATTATGTAAGAAATGTATAATAATTTACAGTGAAATGGCATTGGAGCTATTAAATGCACAACAAAGTAAAAGTATCAACAATTCAAGTGAGAAAAGTAAAGGGAAAGTGACGACATAAGAAACGGTCTTTAGAAAGTTAGATATGGGGGATTACAGGAGAAGGGTGATAGGGAAAGAAAGTGCAACTGAGCAAAAGACACAAAAAGCTATACATTATAAAATAATTGAAAAAAAACCAGAATTAGCACCAGCATCATACTTTATTCAGCAACACTGATCTGTGAAGTGCCAGATCAGTGTTGCTGAATAAAGTAAGGTGCTGGTGCTAATTTTTGTGTTTTTCATTTCTTGATAGTTCTTTGGTGTGTTTGGATTATAAAATAATTGTATGTGGTTACCAAAGTCTGACAAACCCCAAGGTTGTATCTAAATATTCAGTTGTAACTCTATGTCTCACAACTTTCAAAACTTGAACAATGTTATAATAAAATAGCCAAAAATGCAGTAAAGTACAACAACAGAACACCCCACTGCCTAGTCCTCAGAGAATTAAACTGGTTAGAACCACCATATCATCTAGCTCTTTCTCAGTTACCTACAATATACAGACTTCTCCATAAGCCAGAAAATTGCCTGGCCATTAACAACTTAATACAGCACTACTCCTCTATAAGCAAATCATTTAATACTGCAAGTGTATCAACTCATTTAATACTGTAAGTGACTCTATATTCAGATAGTGTAGCTAAACTAAGGAACCACATTTTATTACCAGTGAAATCCATTCGGAATGCAAACTCTTTTAAAAGCTCACTTGTCAAATCAATGGATCTGCTCCTGTACATCTCCAGGATAAAGGCCACTGTTATCTTTAGCTTGTCATATCATGATTCTGTTTCTCTTCAGTTAGAATCCTATGCCCCACAACCAGTCTTCACCAATACCTGAATGGTTTTACTATCATCCTCGAGCCATGGTCATAGTTTGGTGACACTACTCACCCCTAGCCTCTAGACTTCTAACAAAAACCTTATGATAGCCACACACACACACACACACACACACACACACACACACACACACACACACACACACACACACACACACACTTATCTATGAACAATCTTTGTACCTCACCTCTTAACTCCAATAGTAACATTTTCTGCCCTTCCTATCCTTCCCTCACCTCCAATTCTTTGAATTTCTAAGCACTAATCGCATAACCTATTATCTATTTGAGAAATTCACTAATGCACCACTTCAAATGTTCAACATCTACAAATACAGAAGTATCTTTTATGCTGTAATAATTGCCTTTATGTCACATGAATGAAATCGAATTAGCAGATATATGTCTAATTGTTAATGTGTTTTACTTAATATATGTGCATGTATATTACTAAATGTTTGTTTAAAAATATAAAAGCAAAAACAAAGTTACCAGGAAGTAAATACTCTCCGTACAGAACATCAAAATAATCCAAGTAAATAAACCACAGGAGAGTAAAACAAGGCTGTAAACCAGTTGTAGCATAAAATCAGCTCGTCAGCAAGTAGTCCACAAATTCTGACAAAAAGATGGACAATTGTGGTAAAATCCAAGAGTAAATCGATTTATTGAGAAAATAGGCAAGCGCTTTCACCTAAAAAGGGCTTTATCAAGCCATATACAAAACAAACAAAGAAGGCGTACTTTTTAAATGCCTAAAAGTCCACATCACAATGACATCACTTCCCTTTGCAAATCTTAAAGACGTATAACAAAAAATAAAGATACATATCTTAAATCATCAAGGAATAAGCTCATAAACAAGGTATTTAATGTAAAATAATCATATTATACACTAAAAAATATATTCCTCATATAAAGAACAAACTCAATGGTAAAATCTAGAGATATATGTTAAAAAACTGTGCAAGTAAATATTGATTCGAATGTATATATCATACATAAAAAAATGTGTGTTTGTGTCTAACAATATCACATGTTCCAATGCTGTACTATGCACAACACTAGGATTTGATCTTCAACCTTCTATTCTTTAATAAAGGTTTAATGGGGATCTTATCATTCAGGCCAGGTCTACGGTCTGCCCGCAACCTGATAATCCAATCTAACTCACATGTCTCTGTATAATTTCTAATATCCCCTCCTCTAGGGCTTGGGGCATTGATCTGTAGCACCTGAAACCTAAAACTATGTATATCTGATGTCTCCATCACATGCTTGGAGAGTGCATTATTGATGGTCCTAATGTGTATGTTATAGACATGCTCTCTAATCCTCTCCCTAAGATGTCTGTCAGTCTTACTGACATAAAACGCCACACAAGATGTGCATTTCGCTAAATAAACTAAATGTTCTGACTGGCAATCAGCTTTTACCCTAGGCAAAAAGCATTAACGTGTCACAGGATGTAGAAATCGAGGTATTTTATGTAAAATAATCATATTATACACTAAAAAATATATTCCTCATATAAAGAACAAATTCAATGGTAAAGTCTAGAGATATATGTTAAAAAACTGTGCAAGTAAATATAGTTTCAAATGTATATATCATACATAGAATGTATATATCATACATAAAAAAATGTGTGTTTGTGTCTAACAATATCACATGTTCCAATGCTGTACTATGCACAACACTAGGATTTGATCTTCAACCTTCTATTCTTTAATAAAGGTTTAATGGGGATCTTATCATTCAGGCCAGGTCTACGGTCCGCCCTCAACCTGATAATCCAATCTGACTCACATGTCTCTGTATAATTTCTAATATCCCCTCCTCTAGGGCTCGAGGCATTGATCTGTAGTACCTTAAACCTAACACTATGTATATCTGATGTCTCCATCACATGCTTGGAGAGTGCATTATTGATGGTCCTAATGTGTATGTTATAGACATGCTCTCTAATCCTCTCCCTAAGATGTCTGTCAGTCTTACCGACATAAAACGCCATACAAGATGTGCATTTTGCTAAATAAACTAAATGTTCTGACTGGCAATCAGCTTTTACCCTAGGCAAAAAGCATTAACGTGTCACAGGATATAAAAATCGGGGTTCACTGTCTATATATTCACAGAAATTACATCTGTGGCATGGTTTCTTACCCCAACTGGAGGCCTCATCTGTATGGCTGATATAAGTTTTAGGATAACATAGTATTCTATGCAAATTCTTCCTATTCTTATAAGTAAACTTGGGCCTATCCCCTACTACCTCCTTTTTGTTTAAAAATGTTTGTAATATGTTTCAGCTTTTCTCCCTGGGCCTCCACTGAAAAGGGTGGCAAGCTCAGTAAAAAGCAATATGAAATAAATAAAATAAAACTAAAGAAAGTTAAATATTGACTATTTTAAATGGAATAACAATGCTGACACCAACTTTTATTTTAATGTGGTCTGGCAATTGATATTTTTAACTTTGTTGGAGTCTTTTAACATGAAAACTTTGCAGATTATATACAGATGTTAATAAAACTAACAAGGAATTATAAATTATTAATAGCCTCATTGTAATAAATGAAATAATTTTTCCTCTCAGTGTAAATAGTCTGAAGATGGACATCATAAATTGCTCACAGCTATTTGAATCTGTAATACGAGGAAGGTTAAAATTTATTTCTACAGAAATTAATAATAGAGACAAGGACCCCAATTCCAAAAGACTTACTCTCAGCATAAAGGATCACTTACATTGAGAACTGGCTGTGAACAGGTGTTTTGGAATATGGTCCCTGTAGTAAGCCTGTTTTTTGGATACACAAAAGTAAGTAACTTACACTGAGAGCAAGTCTTTCTGAATCAGGGCAGACTTACGTTGAGAGGAACTCTTTTGGAATCTGGCCCCAGTTTTTTTCAATAACTTTTGGTATAAGGAAAATTATATCTGTTCTCTATAAAATAATTCATCTTGCTTAAATGATCTTACTAGTATAAATGAAATGTGAAGCAAAGAATTAACATATTCTATAGAAGTAACAGATTTAACGTGTTATGGCGCATTATCATGGTTTGATTACATTTTATAGGAACAGAATTCTACAGCAAAAGATTTCTCTTATAGTGCATCTGATACCTCAAAGGCTTGGATAGTCAAGGTATAACACATGGTATTGAAACAGATGTAGTCAGCGAAGATTTTGGAAAGATGTTTGCTGGGAATGCTTTTCAATAAATCCCTGGTGTCATAAAACCTACCAGATGCTAGTTTATCTAAAAGATCATTGTTGTATCTTTTTTCATGACTTACGGATCCTTGCCAGGACAGGTAACTTGCTAAATGTTGTGTAAAACTGATCTACTAGCCAGCCATGCCACAAAAAGAGTAACTCTGGTTATATGACATCAAATAATTGCCTCATACAAAGGTTAATTTACTATCTTGGCCAAATTACTTTAGCTTTTTTCCTCAAAGTGAAAATCTCCATTTAAGAATAATTTATAAATAACATCTTTTTACATTCTTCCAAACTGGAGGTTGGTGGATAGAAGAGGAGGACTACCAGCAGCAACTGATATTTTACATAACTTAAATTAATAAAAAAATAATTAATATTTATTTATTTGGCATTTGTTTACATGGAAAGTCTGACTGGGCAGAGTTACATTTTCAGCAGAGGTCCGGGGAGAAAAGCTCCAACATTCATAGTTCAGTTAATAAATAGTAGAATCAACATACAGGATAAATAAAGCCAGATCAGAAAATCATACGGTGAACATTAAACGACAATCATTGGATATTGAATACCTAGTAAAGTACAATCAGTAGTAATAATCAATGGTAAAGATGTTAAGCATTTTAAATTTGGGCAAAAGACTAAGAGAAAGGAACAAGATTTTGCAGCTGGTGGGAAATTAGGAAATGGAGTTATAGTAGGGAGATATCGGAGAAGTAACTGGTGCTTTGGCTAATAAGAGAAGGGATGAAAAGAAAGGGGAAAAAAGAGCAAAGGAAACAGAAAGAAGAAGGGAGAAAGAAGGAAGAAGCAAGAGAGGGGAGAGAAAGGAAGAGAAGGAATGAGTATCAGGTAGTGTCAACCTGGTATAAGACATGTATAGAGACAGGAGTTAAGGAGAAATCTCTTTAGAGTCTGTTTGAATGTGTGACTACATGGCATTGCTCTGATATCTATAGGAATACTGTTCCAGACCATGGCTACTGAATAGGAATATTGGCAGTAACTGATAGATTTTTTCGATTTATGGATTTCAAGGAAGTGTTTCTCAGATGAGCAAAGAGGGCAATTAGGGAGGCGATTTTTAAGAATGGTTCTGGTTGCTGGACAGGATAAGGATTTGATGAGCAAATGACAGTGAAGTCATCTGCATATTGTATAAGTATAGGTTATTGGGAGGATGCATGTAGCTCATCTAAAAGTATGCTTAAAAGGAGAGGGCCAAGTACGGAGCCTTGTGGGACACCTGGATTAACTTGAAGAAAAGATGAGGTAGCTGGAGAACCAAGTGACTGTTGTACTGGAAAAGCCTAAAGCAGGCGTTTTTGAAAGTAGTTTGGTATGTGAGACTGTATAAATAATAATAAAATGCTATAGAGGTGTAGAGTACAGTGTTCCTCAAAGGGTTACATAGGGAACCTGCCCCTTAGAAGAGCATTTGTTATAAAGATTTGCTTTTTTTCAGTGTCCTTCTCTTGACAATGCTATTTTTCAGTTCTAAGGCAGTCATGTGAGCATGACTGATGAGCATGTCACAGTAATTGGAAGTCAGTCATTTTTTGTAGATTTTGTTATGTTTGCTTTACCTGTAACTGATAACAGTAATTGTCATATGAATGCTTTTTTACAACAAAGAATCGGGAGGGTGGCCTAATGGTTAAGGTGTTTGCCTTACAAACACAAGGTGCAGGGTTTGAGTCTCACAAGAGATAATTGGATTTCAAGGAAGTGTTTCTCAGATGAGCAAAGAGGGCAATTAGGGAGGCGATTTTTAAGAATGGTTCTGGTTGCTGGACAGGATAAGGATTTGATGAGCAAATGACAGTGAAGTCATCTGCATATTGTATAAGTGTAGGTTATTGGGAGGATGCATGTGGCTCATCTAAAAGTATGCTTAAAAGGAGAGGGCCAAGTACGGAGCCTTGTGGGACACCTGGATTAACTTGAAGAAAACATGAGGTAGCTGGAGAACCAAGTGACTGTTGTACTGGAAAAGCCTAAAGCAGGCGTTTTTGAAAGTAGTTTGGTATGTGAGACTGTATAAATAATAATAAAATGCTATAGAGGTGTAGAGTACAGTGTTCCTCAAAGGGTTACATAGGGAACCTGCCCCTTAGAAGAGCATTTGTTATAAAGATTTGCTTTTTTTCAGTGTCCTTTTCTTGACAATGCTATTTTTCAGTTCTAAGGCAGTCATGTGAGCATGACTGATGAGCATGTCACAGTAATTGGAAGTCAGTCATTTTTTGTAGATTTTGTTATGTTTGCTTTACCTGTAACTGATAACAGTAATTGTCATATGAATGCTTTTTTACAACAAAGAATCGGGAGGGTGGCCTAATGGTTAAGGTGTTTGCCTTACAAACACAAGGTGCAGGGTTTGAGTCTCACAAGAGATAATTGGCTAGGCTTATAATAGCCTCATAAGGGCAGTTAGCCTCAGCTTACAATGCCTTGCAAGGGCAATTAGCCTAGTACTAACCTATGCAGAACTCACTGGCAGGTATTCACAAAAGCAGAACACTTATGCAAATCACTACTTACTCTAAGCAGAATGTTACTTACTGATATAGAATGTTGCTAAATCTTTATTTCTTTGCACTTAAGAGCAAAAACATGTACTTTTGATAAAGATGTGACCACTTTAGCCACATCTCTTAAAAGCAGATATAAAAATCACCATCTCACAGTAATTACAGTTTCACATAAGCAATATACATTTCTGAATATCCTCCACTCCTATTTTTATATAATATTCTGGGTGCCAAGAATTTGCCATTCCCATCATACCCTGATACCACTTTTTAGATGTTTTTACATACATTTCATTATGCTGTACTACCAAACACCCATTTAAGTGCATTGTTTGCTGAGGTTTGTGATGAAAGGAGATGTGAAATCTTAAGGCAGACTTCAACCTGGAGTTATTTTATTACATTTAGAGAACTGAACTAATGCCCAGACTTGACACACTATGCCATCAATGTAAATAATAAAATATGCACTCTAAATCATATACGTTGAAATATTGTTTTCTTACTCATTCTCCATGAGACTCATTAATGCCCAGCAATGTTAGACAAGGACTGTCTCTGTGAAACAAATGCATGATCATATTTGAAACAAGTTTACCTTCTTCCATTAAAATAGTATATTTTACTGCACATAGGAAATTTACAGGCAACATTTATAGGCACTGAGTTGCAAGCCCAGAAATGTACATTTTTCTAGCATACCAAGTGCAGTTAAACAGTTTTCAACCGACTTTGCATCAGGATAATATTTAGAAATACCACAAGCAATAAAAAACGTTTAAGTTTCTGTATTAAAAAAGCACCCTGCAATGGAAATCATGGCTTACAGCATCTGTGTAATACAGCATTCTTCACTCTTTCATTATCAAGTTGTCTTGTTAACATTTGGAGAACTATAACATAATGATGCTGCATTGCATGTGCTAGATTAATGGGATGTATTGCTTAATAACTGTAACTGAACCATAGATTCTGCACTATACACCAATGCAGTGACAAGAAATGCAGTGAGTTGCTTATTGTCGTTGGGCTCTAGAGACACAAGCACCATACTAATGCATGCAAAGTAAATGTTTAATCCTGTAACATTACTACCATCTGTACTTCTTGCATTGATCTTCATAACACTGTTTCCTACTTCTCCAGATGATATGGCTGCAAACAAATCACCTAGATTAAAGACAAAATCAATGTCCTCTTCATTTATCATCTGGTGTAGCTTTATATACTATCACAGAGCTGTAAAGAAGGACAGTTTTAAAATAAGTAATTTCCAAAGATGAATTTTCACATTTGCTACTGATGATTTTTCTTAAAGCTAATTTTGTATCAGCTTTACTGAGCTGTGACTATTGTATTGTGTGTACAAAAAGTACTAGTAAAAATCTGTCGCTCAATCAATAAATTAGTCAATCAGCTAATTAATCAGCCCATGCTTTCATTGCCTTCATATACCAGGGAATGTTTACAATGAAGGCCAGAATGTAATATTCCTCTTATTGTAAGCTTATAATATGGCACATATTTTTAGCTTTGGTAATCATGAGGTTATTAGTTCATAGTGCACTTCACTTACATGTAAACTAGCTCAGAGAGATCTATAATCAAAAATGCGACTGTAAAAATACATACTTGTTGTATCACCCTCTTTTCACTGTCTTGCAGTATACAATGCTATAATGTGACATATTTTATTACATAGATTAATCAAAATGTTTACTTTCTTATAACCCAGGCAAACAATAAAGGCTTACTCCTTGTAGAGGAAAAAAAAACAAAAAAACAAAAACAAAGGAATGCAGTCATATAGTTTAAGGTTCGGAGATGCTTGTTTCTTACAAATGAAGGCAATATTCCAAATAAAAATCACATAGTGCATGTTTATTCATAAATGTTCATACTTTCTCTTTTTTTTAGACTTTTACTACATCTGCTGCATTTTCTTTTTTCAGTCCCCTTTGGGACATCATTATTTGCCTTCCCAGCCCCCAGTCCCCCAGAGCAATGCTGGGTTGACCAGCTCATCTCATACTCCATTTGACTTACTTCTAAAGTCATTGGAGATGGTCATGGATCCTACAGGTGATTTGGGGTCTCACTTGTCTCCTCATCCATCCTGTTTTTTTTTTCTTTTAGGTTTGTCCAAGGGCAAGTCCCCTCATTGGACCATACTTACTCTAAGGAAGCTTCATTAATTAATGCCTTACTCCTGAGATGGGCATGTCCATCCCTTCCTACAGCTCCATCAGTCACCCGAGCCACTAACTGAACACAGGTCAACCGGGCCATAGTTAAGTCAATATCTCTCTATACTAAAAATTTTGCTGCATTTTCTTATACTAAAACTAAATCACTTTAATAGCCTTGTTGACTAGCATTTCATTGTAAGTTGTAAGTGACAGAGAAACAATATTGGTAATCTGTTATATTCAAAAGTTTGGTATGCAGACTTTGGTCTGTTTTTTTTTTTTTTTGTAATCAGAAATACATCTGAAATAATTTGATCCACCGCTCTACTTTAATGACTTTCTAAAGGCTACTGTTGATAATTGTGAATTACAGAAGTGGAAATCCTTTGGAATCTGTAATATGTTTTGCATGAACGTAATGCATTTAAAATCACAAGATAATCGACCTAACTAATAGAACTGTTATTTTTTGAATGTATTTTTGTTTCAAAAAATATTTTATAAAAACTGGATGCTGGAAAAGTAGCACAACTGTTCTGAACACATTGTGTCATTTGTACCAATAAAGGATTATGTCATGAACAGTAATATATTCTGGTACACCTGCTAATATAATACAGTTTACAGCTGCCTATTTGTGAGTAGCATGTTGATATAGCTGTAAGAACTCTGACATCACAGTTCTGACTCTGACATCACAGTTCTGACAGTGATTTTTATCTGGTTTGAATCTTGTCTAGGATACCTACTCTGTAGATTATTCTTCTGCTTCCTGTCATTGCATGACTTTTTATTGGGCGTTCAATTTCCTAACATGTCAGATTCTTACTGAAATGTAGCTTAGCAATGAAAAAAATGGCTCAAGGTAAATTTGTATGCACGATGTGCATGTGCGTGAGTGCAAGCAGACGAGTGGGGATATGTTCAAGCTCCATGTGAACAAAAATTATATACAGTGCATGCAAAAAATTGATGGGTGGATGGAGAGATGGTGAACGGAGTCTCAGTGCTTTTGCATATGCACAGTGGGGTTGCATGTTCTTTTTAGCAAGTAACTGTTAAGACTGGCAGTAAATACTATTAGTACTGAGTGGCAAGGCATGTTTCATCTGCTAGCCTGAAGTCAGCTTTGGCTGTTGCTTCACAAGGAGTAACATAGTAGCAATCCCACAAGAAAATGTTATCCATTTTAGTGCAGGCCTTCTTTTTCTCCAGCTGCAAAGGATCATACATTCTCCAAACACTTAAATGTGAGTGCCTCCTTTAAACAATTGCAGTGACTGCACCATTCATCACAATTAAGTGATTTTGTAATTTTGTAGTATCCAGGGTTGTTTGTATGTGATACAGAGAGGTTTAAGATAAAGATGTTTGCATTTTGGGAAACTTAAAATTTTTCCAGGTAGACCATTCTATATAATCTGGAACTACATGACTGCCAAAATAAAAAAGATATTGTTGGCATCATGTTTTGAATATACTGGATGTGAAGAAGTACATACCATTAAATATAAGCTTCTAAAACGACATATGTGTGTACATTTAAAGCTATTTAAAAAGGACTGTTTAATACACAAGCCATATAAATTGTGTGGCAAAGCATTATGTAAGCATGCTAAGAGACTTCAGTGAATACCATCACTCCATTCAAGAGTATTATTGTTTACAACTATGCATGTATACATTCATCACATACACAGTCTAATGTTTCTTAGCCTGATTCATGTATTAAAGGATTAGACCTCCCATCCTATATGAGATGATGAAATATTGACTTAACTCTGTTTATATGTGGCACTATCTTTATTTCATAATTTAATAAATTATAAAACCCAACAGCTATTTTGTCAGATCAGTGCAAGTATTTTGTTTATTTTTTAATATTCTGTTCTTCCTCGGTTTTCAATTCTGAGTTCAGACTGATTAGGTAATGACAGAGGAATAACTAGGCCATTTAGAGCTCAGGGTGAGATTCCATCCCCAGCCTACAGAGAAAAATATATTTTTTTTGAACAGGGTTGAGAAAATGCCTTGATAAAAACTTTTCACAAAAACATAATTGAAAATGTAACATATTTTCAGAGCTAACCATTTAAGTCATCTGATGCATAGCCAAACACAACACAACTTCAGCGATTTAAATAAATCACACATATTAAAAATAAAACATGATTGAATAACATTTTGTTGCATGAAGTTTTAAAAAACTATTGGGCATACAATCATATGCATGTTCCAGGGTGCTGTGAACCATTTAACAGTTACTATTCAAGTTAAAATAAAAGATATAGCTCAAGTGAAAATCTAAATGAATAGCTTCCTCTAAAGACCCCTTCAGTAGTTTGTCCACCTATGCTCAAGCACTTAATTTATTATTTATTTATTGGCATTTGTTTACCAGGAATGTCCACTGGGCCAAAAGAGCTCATTGGAGGCCTGGGGAGAAAAGCTCCACAAGACAGTTAGTCTAATAGTACATAAAATTCTAAATAATTAGTAGATACAGGCAGTATTATACAAAGACAGAATGTATTATACAAAAAACAGAATAGGATGCATGCAAACATATGATATATACAGATTAATATAGTTTGAGATCCACACCAAATTAAGCAATAATATTATTATACATTTAGAGACATAATGGTGCTAAAAGCAGTCATATAGAAATATTTACAAGGTACACTAAGAGCACCTGTCAGCACAATAGTGCCAGGCAGTGTGAACTGATTAATCACTGATATAAAGGCATAGCTAGATAACTTATATATGTTTAAGTAGTGATAAAGGAAGATTTGAGGGGTGAGGATGTAAATTAAGGTGAAAAATGATTTAGGAAGTGAGGAATGAGATAATGGATGGATGAGAATTTAGGCCTCCACATTGCCATAGGGTAAAAATGTGTTGCTGCAGAGATTTTTTGAAGGAGGAAATATTGCTGGAGGTTCTGATAGATATTGAGAAAAAATTCCATAGCTTGGCAATGGAAAAAGAATAAAGCATGTCACAAGCTTGGAATTTTGATTTGTCTACATATAGGAGAAGTTAATTTTCGGATCTGAGTGGCCTGTTTAGGTGGTAGTGGGTTAAAATAGAAGAAAAGGCTTGGCAGTCAGTAGGTTTGTAAATGATTTTGTGTGCTGTTATTAGTTGTGGGTAGGTTAGGTAATGTGGAAGTTTGAGCCAGTTAAGTAATTGTAGGGAGATGCAGTGATGGGAGGAGTATTTTGCATTGGTTGCAAATTTGATGACCTTGTTGTAACAGGACTGAAGCTTGGATTTTAGGAAGGACTGGATATTCATGAGGAGAGGAGCACCATACAGGAGAGAAGGTAGGAGAAAGACTGAGGCAAGAGTATAGCGCAGTTAAAAAAGTGTTTATGTCTGTTGAGGGTGCCTAAACTTTTTTTTATACTATTGTGGATATGGAAGTCAAATGTTAGGTTTTCATCTTGAATAACTCCAAGTAATTTAGTGTGGGAGACAACCTCTACAGTGCTGTTGTGTTGAGAATGAATGTTGAAGTCTGTCTTGTTAACAGAGAGGGTTTAAATAGTAGCAATTTGGTTTTGTTGGAGTTTAGGGCTAGATGATTATTAGCCATCCATGTTTCAGAAGCTGTAAAGATATCCTGGGTTATTTGCAGAAGTTCTGTTGTTGATTTAGAAGAGCAAATAATGGTTGAATTGTCTGCATATTGCATAATAGATCCATTTTTAAGAGTGGAGTGAAAGTCATTTATAAAAATACTGAAAAAAGGGGTCCTAAGATGGAGCCCTGGGGAACACCTGTGGAGGACACAAGAAATGGAGAGAAAGCATTGAGACATTTAGTAGATTGTTGTTTGTTTTTTAAATAGTTAGCAAACCAGTTTAGAGTGGGGGGGGGGGACCTAGACTGGAGAGTTTACTAAGGATAATTATTGGCCATCCACATTTCAGTAGCTGTAAAGCCATCCTGGGTTACTTGTAGAAGTTCTCTTGTTGAGTTAGAAGAGCAAATATTGGTTGAATTGTCTGCATATTGAACAACAAATCCATTTTTAAGAGTGGAGTGAAAGTCATTTATAAAAATACTGAAAAGATGGCGTCCTAAGATGGAGCCCTGGGGAACACCTGTGGAGGACACAAGAAATGGAGAGAAAGCATTGAGACATTTAGTAGATTGTTGTTTGTTTTTTAAATAGTTAGCAAACCAGTTTAGAGTGGGGGGGGGGACCTAGACTGGAGAGTTTACTAAGGATAATTATTGGCCATCCACATTTCAGTAGCTGTAAAGCCATCCTGGGTTACTTGTAGAAGTTCTCTTGTTGAGTTAGAAGAGCAAATATTGGTTGAATTTTCTGCATATTGAACAACAAATCCATTTTTAAGAGTGGAGTGTAAGTCATTTATAAAAATACTGAAAAGATGGCGTCCTAAGATGGAGCCCTGGCGAACACCTGTGGAGGACATAAGAAATGGAGAGAAAGAGTTGAGACATTTAGTAGATTGTTGTCTGTTTTTAAATAGTTAGCAAACCAGCTTAGAGTGGGGGGAGATACCTAGATTGGAGAGTTTCCTGAGGAGTAGAGAGTGGGAGACTATATCAAAAGCTTTTGAGAGGTCAAGAAAGAGTGAGAATATAGTTTTACTATTATTTCTGGCTTGATTGACTGGACATAAAGGAAATAAGAGCTGTTGTTGTGCTATGAGCTGGCCTAAACCCATGTTGTGTTGGGAAGAGAAGTTGGTTTAGTAGTAGAAAGTTTAGAAGTTGATATTGGATAAATGTTTCCAAGATTTTAGAGAGGGGGGTGAGTGAAGTGATGGGTTAGAAATTAGAAATATCTGTATTGTTACCACCTTTGTGGAGCGGAAGTATACATGCTTTTTCCAGATGATAGAGACATAGGACTCTTGGAAGGAACTGTTGAGAAGTATGCTGATAGGATAGGCAATGGATCTCACTGATATTTTGAGGTATTCTGGGGGTAAGTTGTCTGGGGAACTGGAGCCGGGTTTAAGTTTTAGGAGAAGTTTAGTTATAATAGCAATGGGGATGGGGGAGAAGGAAAAGGTGGGTAGGGAGGGTGTTGTGATATCCTGTGAAGGGGGTGACAGTAGATGGGAGCTGGTATTACTGCTAGTATGGGGAAAGGTAGTGGTAAGTTTAGCTATTGTATCAATGAAATGTGAGTTGAAGAGGGTGGCTATTTCTCCAGGTGTTTTGTTAGGGAATGGGCAGGGGTTGTTTTTGGTACCAGAGTTAATTAAGGATGAGATAGAGTTACAAACTTTCTTTGGATTTTAATTGTTATTCTTTTTGGAGATTTAGATAATATTCTTTTCTGTCATTAATGACTAGATGCTTTGCTTGATTATGGAGCTGTCTAAATTGTAGGAGATCATTGGGATTCATATGCTTTAACCAATTTTTCCATACTTTTCCCCCTGGCAATCATGATTTGCTTAGTAGCTCTAGAGAACCATATGGCATGCTTAGTTGTTACTCTTTTTTGTCTTAATGGGGCTAGTTTGTTTAAGGTGTTGAGGCATATGGAGTTAAAAAGCTCAACGGTCTCATCAAGGGGCAGTACTTTTAGTAGATTCCAATTGATGTTTCTCAGGGTTTCATTAAGAGTTGTAGGATTAAAGTTACTTAGATTTCTAGTTTGTTTGTATTGGTGTTGGGAAGGTTTTGGGTTGGTGTTACATAGTACATAGGCTAATTGATGGTCACTAATGCTGCAAGGACGTGTGCCTGCTGCTGAAATTTTAATTGGGTCAGAGACTAGTATCCAGTCAAGAATTGAGCCTCAGTCTTTATTTCTGTTAGGACTAGTTGCATCTGTTATTAGCTGTGTGAAGTTGAAGAGGTTGATATTAGATGATGACCTGAATAAACTAGCCAATTTATGTTTACATCTCCAAGGATAATTGTCTCATTATTTATACTGTTTGATATTCAGGCAAGAGGAAAATATTGTTGCCTGGGGGGATGCATATGGCTGTGATGCAGCGATACTTAGAATTGTTCAGTTTGGGCAGTGATATAAGTAACTTGGCTGTAGAGAACTGAGGGATGGGTTGGAATATGGGACAACTATGAAAGTGTTAGGAAAGAGTATAGCATTGCCTCCTCCTTTTCTATGGGGTCTGTCAGCCCTTAGACAGGCATACCTTTGGGGGAATAATTCTGAATGTTTTATGCAGGGTTTCAGCCAAGTTTCAGTTGCAACTATGTCTACATTATTAAGGGATAACCAGGCATGGGCTTCTGGTGTTTTGTTTCTGATACTTTAGAGATTGATTGTTGTGAGATTAAGTGATTTATATGAGCTAGGGAAGTTGGCATTGAAAGGGTTGGATCCTGGGTTTGGGTGGATATCTCCACATAGGGATATCTTAGATTGCCTGTAAGGTATAGGAGACAACTTTTTGAGTGGCTAGACATAGATATATTGCTGTAGATGCTTTTTTGGAGGGGAAGTAGTTTTAATTTGGTATGTAGAAGTATGCTGAGTGCATACAGGCTGGGTGATATATCTGAGTAGCCAGGGAGGGCTGATGAAAGTGCAGCAGTTATAGATGTGATTTTCTGAGGAATGACAGTTATATGTAATGATGTCATTTGAGATAGCAGACAAAGAAATAGAGTGAGGGGCATAGTAGAGAGATTAGTATATGGGTAGACATAATGGACAAGATGAGAAGCTATTATGAGATATGGTGTAATGATAGTAATTTAGAACTAATAGTACATAAAATAGAGAGAAAATATGGTAGGTGTGAAGAGGGTGGGATACTAGATTACTTGGGATTAGTTTTGATTGAATTAGTTAAACATTAGTGGATGATGGAGTGGGAGGGGGAGTTAATTGCTAATTGGATAATAGAGAGGGAGCAGAAGGGGAGGAGTTATGATGAGAATAAATGTAATTGATGCGGGGGTGGAAATGGGGGTAGGGTAGGGGACAGGAGTGAGCTAGAGTGTAGCAAGGGAGAATGGAGTGTGCTGACTGCGGTCGAGCAGAATTAGCTGTAAAAATAGTCAGTGAGACAGGTAGGTATAGTGCAGTGTAGTGGTACAGGAGAGTGTTAGGGATATGCAAGAGTACTGTAGCAAAGTAAATAGACAGTCTGTTAAATGCTAGAAATCCATTATTGTTTAATGGAGAGGAGTATGTTAGGTAGGAAATAGAGTGGAGGGATAGTTTACGGGTACTAGGGCAGTAAGATGCTAGAAATGAATTAAGGAATGGTGGTCATGAATAGTACAGTGGAAGAAATGACTATTACATCCCAAAAATACAGATACATGACCAGGGAGGTTAGTGTGAGCAGGGAGATTAGATACTAAAGACAAGAGAGAAAAGGGGGGGTTAGTTTTGAGCATTGTTGACATACAAGGTGCTCTAGAATTAACACATGGAAAAAAAATCACACCAGAATTAATCATTTCCCCCAGCGACCCCTTCAGTAATTTGTCCATGTATGCATAAGCACTAAAATGATACCAGGATGAATCATTTCCCCAAAAGACCCCTTCAGTAGTTTGTCCATGTATGCAGAAGCACTCAAACAATACCAAAATTAATAATTCCCCCAATGACTCATTCAGTAGTTTGTCCATATATCACCAGATACCAAAATTAATAATTTCCCCCAAAATCCCTTCAGTACTCTGTCCATTTATGAACAAGCACTTTCAATAACACAAAAATTAAACATTTCCCCCAATGATTCCTTCAGTAGTCTGTCCATGTATGCACAAGCATTTCCCTGTCATCAAAATGTAATATTTCCCCTAATGACCCCTTTAGTAGTTTGTCCATGTATGTACAAGCACCAAAATGAAACATTTCTCCAAACTATCCCTTTAGCAGTTTGTCCATTTATGCACAAGCACTCAAATGACACCAAAATGAAACATTTCCTCAAAGATCCCTTCAGCAGTGTCTATGTATACACAAACAGCAAAATGAAACATGTTCCCCCAATGACCCCTTTAGTAGCTTGTCCATAATGTATGCACAAATACTGAAATAACACCATAATTAAACATTTCCCCCAACAATCCCTTTAGTAGTTTGTCCATGATGTATGCACAGCCCAAGCATAAGCACTTTCACCAAATGAAACATTTCCCACAATGATCTCTTCAGTAGTTTACCCATATATGCACAAACATAACACTAAATAACATAACCCTACTTCAGGCTTTCAGAGAGTTTTTTTTCTGCCCTATCTGTCTCTATCGTCTTTTCCCACACACCAACAAAAGCTGCTGCTGCGTCCATTTTCAGATCCTGGCCCCAGCAGTTCCCAGATTCTAGTTGAATGAATCAGTTGACCTTTGACAGAATTTATCCAGCCAACTAGGAGTAACAAGTTAGCTAAGTCTTTAAATTATTTTGTTATAAATAAATGCACCCATAGCGAGATAAGGGATATCGCTTGTTTTAGCAATAGAAATCACCCACTGTGGACACCAAACTGTTAAAGCCAAAAAAAAAAAATATCTTTATTGCACTATGTCACTACCTCCTCTACCTGCACAGCCAATCACAGGTCTTTCTGGGGTGGAGACCAAGCAAAATAATGTAAGCAGGGGCAGGAGGCACAAAGGAGCATCTTGGACATTCATTTAGGGCATACACATTGCAATTTCCCTTAAAGGGAAGATATGTAATGTTGTTGTTGTTGTGTCTTTCGGCTTTTCCCAGTTAGGGGTCGCCACAGCGGAACTCCGGTCCGCTAATGATTAGTAGTTGATTTTTACGTGCCGAGTTACCAGCCCTGACGCGCAACCTTCAACGAAGGTATACCCATTCACGCATGTCTCCACGCAGAAGACGCTCTAGCTGAGAATCGAACCAGACAGTGTCTTACTGTGAGGCGACAATGCTACAAAAGTATATATATTTAATTTTACATCTGCAAATTACAGCCAGAGCAAGACAAGACCCTGGGCAATTTCCCTATTCTTCCCTCTCTAGCTACACTATTGGATAATGACTTGTACTTTACCCTATAGATCAAACCGCACCAATTTGTTTGAAAATTCTATAATACCTACAGAGTAGTGGATTATTGCTAAACTAGAATGTACCCTGACTCTTCTCAACCAGCATTCAGCTTGCAACACACAAAAACTACAGTCCACTGATTTTAAAATCTGGAATATTTGTTCTACTTGCAGACAGAAGGGTGCATCATTTATGACCTGCCTCAACAGATCCCTTCCTACCTATACCAAACTGAGGTAATTTGCTTCTAGGTACCCTGATATTCAAAATTCTTATGCTTAGTTACTGCCCCCCAATAGAAAACTACCACTTAGAGAGTAAGTTTCCTCTGTTAGAAGCAGCCAAGATGACACTCTTATTCTATCCATGCCTAAATTTAAACAAACTGTTGGAGAAAAGGCATTCTACAGAACAGGGCCTACTCTTTGGAACTACTTGCTTTCTGATACAAAACATAACCACACCTTTTAAAGTGTACTTGCTTCTTTGATGCTTGTAAAAAATTGAACAAGCAACCTTCTTATGGTGTAAAGTCATATACTGCATCTTATATATTATACTTTAGGAACTGTATGAAATGCAGAAGGAGTCAGTTGTAGGCACATTGAGGGTGCTGCAAAGTCTACTTTTTACTAACATTAGAGATTGAAACAATACTAATTTCATGAACTTTAATCATACTTTGACTTATGAATGGGGTCTATTCCTGTCATGGTATTGGAAACTCAAAAGACTTGGAGAAATTAAACAGGTAGAACTTGTTTAGCATATCTTGTATATAGTATACATACCAATATCAGTTCTAGAACATTGTACTGTTGTATGCTTTTTGTGCTATTTTTTACACATGCATGTTCTTTGTCATGTTCCCTTTGGTACTACTTTGCTCCTGGGTCATGACTGAAAATGGTCAGTAGACCAGTTCACCTACCAGTAACCAAGCTGTAAAATAAAAAATAAATTAATAAATTGCTCATATCTGCATGGTAATCATTTGATTACAATTTGCTCTAGTGTCATATATGTGTGCCTTGACTCACTTTTAGTAACCTGTATGTTCAGGCAGAGGACAAGCAATAGCCTTAGAAATGATGTGTTAAAAGTTATGAGAGCTTGAGTCACCATATTGATCATCTGAGCTAAACACAGAATGTTTTTTAACCTGAAGGTGAGAATGTTTACTTTGTCAGCAGTACATCTGCTTGAGTTCTCTTTTCCATATGCAGTTTTTGAGCACCAATACTCCAGAACAATGATGGATAAGCCATCTTGCATGCAAGGAGCACTAAAGTGAGTCACTGCTTTCTTTCAAGAATACAAAACTCGTTTTTACTTTATATAGCTAATTTCCATGTTTTCCAAATGAGAATAGATATACTCTGGTGACACTGTGGCCTATGACACACATAACACTGAATCATTCTGTAAGACTGCTGTGACAGCAATCTACTTACGTTTTCAATACCATTTTCATTTTGACAACTCTGGATGCTTACATTAATTTAAATTTTAATTTCTTGTCAAGTGCAAAGCAACATCTACATAAGACCTAAATGCAGAAGGTAGGAATAACAGTTTCAGTTTCATACAGGAGACCTGGTGGTAGTAGTCTTTAACTTCTTACATACATACATCATACATGCATACTTACAACCTCTGCCCTAAACAAAAAGGGAAAGGCAGCAAGAAATGAAGTTTCAAAAAAGTAACTAAATTTTGTCTAGCAAATTATGTCTAATATTATTTCTTCCTCTGGTGGGATTATTTAAAATCGGATTCAGCCATTTTCTTGCAGAAATGCAGTAAATAATTCCCTAATCTTATACGAATTGTCTGTATATTTCTACTTAGTCTTAGTTAAGTCCAAATTCCCAAATAACAAACTGAGAAGCATGCTGTAGACCTTATGAGGCCTTTACATCTTTGCAAGTGAAAGAAAGCTGTACTATTTATTTTTGAAGCTAGGATTAAATAAGTCACGCTAATTTCATTGATATCTGTACTATCCATCCCTCTTATCTGAAATGTGGTTTTTCATGAGTATCACACTTCTTCTACCAACACCATTACAGGTTTTCCTACTCCCATCATATATATTATATTCAACGATTTGCTGGACCCATGCCTCCTCCCTAATCTACGTTTTGGTAATAACAGCAAAATCAATATTCAAATCTGTGATTTTCTTTAACAAAATCAATATTTTAGTATTTTTATCTCCCCTTCTTGTCTCCCCGCACAGGATTTGCTGGTGGTTTCTCTAGATGAGCTCCAGTGGCTCATTTGTTCCTCTAACAGGGTCAAAGCAAAGGATCTCTGGGTCAGGTGATAGCCTTCATGGCTCATCTTCCCAAACCACAGAGCCTAATAAATTCCTTCATTCTCTCTCTCTCTTTCTCTCTCTCTTTTTGAAGTGAGTGTCCAACATTAGGAAGTAGGTCATTCTTGCCAATCCTGTGAGTGTCCTTGTCTGTCTCTCTCCTTGTGGGCAGCATGCAAGCTCCCCCTTACTGTGTCTCACTGACTAATGCATAAACACTACTGCACCTGCAGCCAAGCACAGTGGTACACTATCTGCAGGATGGGCTTCCTAGACTCTGACTGTGGGTGATCATCTACTCACAAGAAGGTGTTGCCAGTATAGTGAGTCAAACTGACCTACCTCCAGCCTGGATGGGGAAGCCTACATTGGCTGCTTACTCCTATCCTCCCAACAGACTTCTCCAGCATTTATTCTGTTAATGAAATTCACATTTTCTACTTCTGTGGCTTTTCCCTTTATACCATGGGAATGAAAATAAGTTTATTATTCATATGCATAGTATTAGTTATCAACAAATTAATCATATATCCTTTTAAGTGTGATATATTGTGTGCACAGCATTCCAAAAATCATGTAATTAGCTCCTGAGAAATTTGTATGCCAAAAAAGCATTTCTCTGTGGGTGAAAAATGTAACACGTCTCAGGCCAAGGTGTGCTTGATTTATCCATGTTATTATGATCCAGCAATCTATCATTATTAATATCCATCATTTTACATAAATAACTATTTGTCATCTCTATTTTCTTCTTTTAATATTAGTGAAAAAAATCATATTTATGTTTTGACCAATACAATAATCCATACCTTCTACTATTTCCTTGATGAAGTCCTCACTATTACTTAAATGATCAGCATTTCATTAATAGCAAGAAAGATGGAAGGGACAGGCCACAGAAGATGGAACTGAAAAGTCTCTGCTGGCTTGCTTATCCTAGGGGTCGGAAGCAACTGTGGCTTGCTGCTTATGTGACACCTAGTGGGAGCACTAAGCATTGCATCCACGAATGACGGTCCTGTTGAGCACATGCTGCCCAAGATACATAGTACTTTTGTTGGAAGAAATACATGTGTGTGAAGGTATGCCTACTTACCCATTATAGACAGCACTCAAAGGAGCTGCAATGGAGCCAGGAGCTCCACAGATTAGGAGTGAACTCTTCTGAGTCTAGCTAACTAGCCCTCTCCCTAGTGTCAGACTCTTGCCTCTCCCAGGAAAGCGTGACCTGATAAGGTACTTCAGCATGAGTTTACAGTCAGGGAATGAATAGGTATCTCACAACTGATAAAAATATTGTCAGACTACAGGGCAAGGTAGACATATAAAATGAGATACTCTACAACATACATTTTTCTTTTATTTATCCTTTGTTGACCAGATTAGCCCCACTAGGCCAGTTGCCTCTTTTCAGGTGAGACCCAAGAATATTCTACTACAAGGGGAAATTTGACCAGGGTATCAGGCAACATTCTCTACACTTCCCAGTACGTGCCGTGGAATCTTTTACATCTACTTGAACTACCACAAATTCTAGCAGATGGGACCTCTGTTTAATGTGTTATCCAAACTTTGCTGTTGCCTAGGTAAATAAGTAAAGCACCAAACCATATCATAAAATCTTTCAGCCATAACCAAATATTTATTTACTTATATATGTAAATATGTAAATGATGCAATGTTTGCTCTGAGAGTGTTGATGGAGAAGTACAGAGAAGTTCAGAAGGAGTTGCATTGTGTCTTTGTGGATTTAGAGAAAGCATATGACAGGATGCCTAGAGAGGAGTTGTGGTATTGTATGAGGAAGTTGGGAGTGTCAGAGAAGTATGTAAGAGTGGTACAAGATATGTACGAGGGTAGTGTGACAGCGGTGAGGTCTGCAGTGGGAGTGACAGATGCGTTTAAGGTGGAGGTGGGATTACATCAAGGATCAGCTCTGAGCCCTTTCTTATTTGCAATGGTGATGGACAGGTTGACAGACGAGATCAGAAAGGAGTCCCCGTGGATTATGATGTTTGCAGATGACATTGTGATCTGTAGTGAGAGTAGGGAACAGGTGGAGGAGACCCTGGAGAGGTGGAGATATGCTCTAGAGAGAAGAGGAATGAAGGTCAGCAGTACTAAGACAAAATATATGTGTGTGAATGAGAGGAAGGATAGAGGAATGGTGAGGATGCAGGGAGTAGAGGTGGCGAAGGTGAATGAGTTTAAGTACTTGGGATCAACAGTTCAGAGTAATGGTGAGTGTGGAAGAGAGGTGAAGAAGAGAGTACAGGCAGGATGGAGTGGGTGGAGAAGAGTGTCAGGAGTAATTTGTGACAGACGAGTACCAGTAAGAGTGAAAGGGAAGGTCTACAAGAGGGTAGTGAGACCAGCTATGTTATACAGGTTGGAGACAGTGGCATTGACAAAAAGGCAGGAGTCAGAGCTTGACATGGCAGAGCTGAAGATGTTAAGATTTGCACTGGGTATGACGAGGATGGACAGGATTACGAATAAGTATATTAGAGGGTCAGCCCAGGTTGGAAGGTTTGGAGACAAAGCCAGAGAGGCAAGATTACGTTGGTTTGGACATGTGCTGAGGAGGGATGCAGAGTATATTGGGAAAAAGATGCTAAGGATGAAGCTGCCAGGTAACAGGAAAAGAGGAAGGCCTAAGAAAAGGTTTATGGATGTGGTGAGAGAGGATATGCAGGTGGTTGGTGTGACAGAGCAAGATGCAGAGGACAGGAGGAAATGGAAACAGTTGATCTGCTGTGGCGACCCCTAACGGGAGCAGCCAAAAGAAGAAGAAGAAGATATATGTAAATGAGACAACTGTGCACTGTTTACAGTTTTGAATTGCTCATCATTCCAAGATAAAAAATACTTTGAAGGATCTGATATCTTACACTTATTCCACACTGGATTAAAAACTGAATGTTAAGAACCATTTTTGGCTGCTCTGAATTCCTTCACCTGACCATTACTTGCTAGGCATCCTTTCTTATAACTCATGATCCCCTCATCTGCTGCTACCCCTACAACAAACTAGGACACCACTAATGAGGGGGAAGAGAAAAGAAAAGAGTTACATAACACCAGTATTACTTACTCAGGCTGAGGCTGTCATTTATGGCTTGGAAAGGGGAAATGAAGCTGCATGGAGAAAGGACAACATAGCTAGCAGCAGGAATTTCCTGTTAACATGCAGAGCTGGCATCACCTAGTGGGTATGCAGTATTACTGCAAGGGAAATTCTCCTTAACTTATATAATGATACAGCCCTCATTTGCCTACTCACCTGCAGCAGAAACACCTCTCTTTTTAGCCCTACTATCACTACAAAGGTTCTTAAATTTGCCATGACCCTTCACATGTCCAAGTCATCCCCACTGAAAGAGACCATTAGGCAACTGTCTCATCATTGTCCCTCCAAGATGCACACATACACACCCACACACACACACACACACACACACACACACACACACACAAGCACACACACACACGCACACACACACACACACACACACACACACACACACACACACACACACACACACACACACACACACACACACACACACACACACTCACAATTTTCAGCAGGTTTCTGAGTAGCTATCTGAATTTGATTAACTTAGGTCATCATTGGGGCTTTATCATTCTTTGCTAACAGAACTGGTGATGTTTAAGGCTATTTGTTGTAAGTAGTCCACTTGCATAAATTATTTGGAGTTGATGTTTAAGGCCATTTGTTGTAAGTAGTCCACTCTGCCCGATACCCTGGTCAAAGTTGCCCTTGTAGTAGAAAAAAAAACCCAAAAAACAAAAAAATAAATCAACAAAAAAATGCTATCTTGTTTGCTTGTTTCCCACCTTTCCTAACCAGTATAGTCCAGATCCCAGGCTTTGCTTGTCTCAGGACTTTATTTTCTGTGTTCAGAGCTATCCAGACCTTGCTGTGGTAGAGGGAAGTCCTACTGCTTATGAGTGGGAGTGGTGAGCATTGTATTGCCTATCTAACCCTAGAGGAGTGGTTTCTAGCTCTGAAATTGTAATTTTATTAGCCTTTTTGGGCTGATTTCTATCCCTTTCAACTTCCTGGCTTAAAAATGTGCGTGTTTGCACATTTTTCACATTGTGCAGCACCGCGGGGCTATGGTTAAACTATTCCAGGTGCCAGAAAGTCTGCTCTTCAAATTTTCCCTTAGAACTAGCTGGTTTCTCAGTAGTAGCACTAAAATCTTAACCCCTGTGACTAGCACTTGCTCTAGAACCTGCTGGAAAGCACTAGGAAGCCTGAAACTGATACAATCACTCAACTCTCCTTGTCAATAAGGAGAAATTAATCATAGGCACTAAACAGTCTATAATTGCAAAGTACCTTGCAGAGGTAAAGGAAAACAGCTCTTGTACTTTACAAAAAAAGCACATAAACAAGCATGTCCAAGGGTCAGCTTCTGGTGATTTCTCTTGTCCACCTGGTGAATCTGGGCATACTGGGGCAATGTGGCAACTGCCTCATGTACACAGAAAACCGTCTCTTCCTACCACCCAACACTACAACCAGCAGCTGCACTTACATGGCCAAACTGGAAGCAAAGCTCTCTCCAGTCAAGATTGTGCTAGACAGTGAAGAGGAGAAGGTTAACACCTGCACTACACCTCAAGCAACACATAACTCTTCAAAACCCACAACATCAAAACCCACACATAGCAACACTAAACCCACATATGCGGAGGCCCTTAACATTAACCTGCCCAAGCAACAAGGACTTCCGAAGCTGAAATGCAAATAAACACCAGTCACAACCAAAGTGACACTTTAGTCATAGGTGACTCTATAGTCAGGCACACTGATGTCCTACTCACCAGGCTGAACAAGGAGAAAATTACAGTCAGCTACCTGTCGGGTGCCAGGATCCACCACATAATGCATGCACTCAAGTCACTCCACAACAAGTACCAATATGACTCTGTCATTGTCTGTGCTGGAGTAAATGACTTGAGACATGCCTCCCTGGACTACATGAAAAGAGACATGGAAAAGCTCTCGGATCATGTGGCCCAGGCAGGTATGACCCTAGCCCTGAGTAGCATCCTGCCTTCACCCAGAATGATACCACAGTATAAGGACAAAATTATTGACTTCAATAATTGGCTAAGCTTCTGGTGTCATTCAAAGGGGATCCAGTATCTGTCTGCCTGGGAAGACATGATCAACAAACCACGATGCTTTGCCAGAGTTGGTCTGCACCTGTCACCCCTAGGATTCAGGTTACTGGCTAAAGCTCTTGCCACCCCTATAGTGCCTTTTTTAGGCAAGGTTCAAAGGACAAAACCACCACCGTAGCAGATACAAGCATGCAAAACCTGAAGGTAATGCTACTCAATGCTAGAAGTCTAAACCTCAAAATGCACTCTCTCGAGGCACTCCTAAAAATGGAGAATATCGATATCTGTGCAGTAACTGAGACCTGGTTCAAGGCTCCAGAGAGTACCCCTGCAATACCAGGCTACAACTCTTACCACACTTTTTAGCCACCAAACCAAGACAGAAACACTAAAGGTGGAGGAGTGTCCATATTCACCAAGGATATTTACACCTCCAGGCTAGTTGCCCAACACAATGCATCTCAAATTCTCCAGGTGCAACTAACACTAGGTAAGACTGCAATCCAAATTGTAGCTTGCTACAGATCCCCCACCATGCCCCAAGATTCTCACTTCACCTTTCTAAACATACTGGAAAATATTAAGATACAACCAAACACCCTAATACTGGGTGATTTCGACTACCCTGCCATTAACTGTGAAAACTACTTGGGTACAAACACCTTTTACAAACGGTTCTTGGAATTCATAAATTCCAATGCCCTGGATCAACTAATCCATTGTTCCACCAGGGGCTCCAATATCCTAGACCTGGTCATTACCAACATGGGAGATAGATGTTTCACACCAGTGATCACCCCCTCATTGGTCAGGTCTGACCATAAGCAAATCACCCTTGACATCCACATCCCACCCCCCAGTAAGGAAACCATGTAAAAAACTCCTCCAAAACCAACTTCATGCTACTCAAGTCAGAAGTGACAAACTTCATGACACCCATGCAGACGGGATCTGAAAGTTTGACTGCTGAATCCTACACTAAGGCACTGTATGAGCACATCCACTCGTGCATGAATCGTGCCATTCCAAATAGAACCAAGATGCTCTCCTCCAAAAAAAGGAAGCCAATCTGGTGATCCCCTGCCATAAACAGACTATACAACAGAAGGAAGAAATTGTTGCAGAAAAGAGAATAAATCCCAGCATGAAAAAACTCCCTTACCAGCCTCAGTAAGAAGCTGAGATCCCTCATAAAATCCTCAAAAGCTAGTTACGAAAATAAAATTGCCAAAGATTCCAAAGACAACCACAAGGCATTCTATAGTTATGTCAAGAATCTAAATGGCAATGCTCACATCTGCTCTGGGCTACAACAGAATGGCATTAAATATACTGATCCCAAGGATATTGCCAATATCTTGGCAGATCAATTTAGTGCCAACTTCACCCCCCTCTCACCCCCTAAAGGGCCCATCTCAATACCAACATATTGCCAAATTCCGGTAATCACGACCACACAGGTAGAAACCACACTCTCTAAAGCTAGAAATACAGCATCCATGGGACCAGATGACATTTCAGGCTGTGTACTACATGAAATACAAAATGAACTGGCACCTCACCTGTCATGTTTAATCATAGCCTCACCTCAGGCTTCGTCCCCACTAAGCGGAGCAGAGCTACAGTTATCCCACTCCACAAGGGGGGATCCACATTGGATCCCAGGAACTACCGCCCCATTAGTTTGACGAGCCTGATCTGCAAGGGCATGGAACGCATTATCATGGAACTTATAAACAAAGACATTGGCAACCTTCAAACACTGGACCCCACCCAGTTTGGGTTCTTGAAGGGCAGGTGGTCTTGTCTCCTGAACCTGATTGACTTCTTCGAATCAGTCTCCAGAGCTGTTGACGAGGATAAGGTGGTCCACACAACCTATCTGGATCTCGCCAAGGCCTTCAACACCATCCCCCACTCTGGAATCATAGATAAACTTTCTAAGCCGGGCATAAATCCCTACGTCACTCGATGGGTTGCCAACTGGCTTACTAACAGAACCCAGACTGTAAAAGTAGCCAACTCCAAATCCAGCTCCAGACAAGTGACAAGTGGAGTACTTCAGGGTTCAGTCCTGGGGCTGCTCTTGTTTGGCATCTACTTCTCTGAAGTACAGGCCAACACTAAGGGACTCTGGCTAACAAAGTTTGCAGATGACTGTAAACTGGGAGCCGTTATTGAATCACCAAATGATGTGGATATTCTACAAAAGGGCCTTACAGAAACAGATGCTTGATGCCAGAGCCATGGGCTCAAGCTTAATGCCAAGAAATGTATAGTTATCCCCTTTGGGAAAAAACATGTACCCATGAATTACCACATAGGTTGCAGTACACTAAACATCAAAAGTGTGATGAGAGACTTAGGGACACAGGTGGACAGTGGTCTCACCTTCGATAACCACATTGCCACAACAGTCAGGAAATCGTTCTATGTGGCACACCTCATCACTAAGGGCTTTTTATCCAGAAGAAAGGAAGTCATTGTCCCACTGTACTCATCCCTCATTAGACCCATTATAGAGTGTAAGGTCCCGTTTGGTATGTACCTCACAAGACATCTCCAACAGCTGGAAAGGCTACAGAAATACCTCACTAAAAGAATCACAGGCCTATGCTGACCATCTAAAAAACTCCATTATACTCTGTGGTATATCGTCTACTCAGAGATGATCTCTGCTTAACATACAAGGCCATGTCAAACCCTGAGCTGTTGGACATGCTCCACTTAAAGAAATCCCAATCCCTCAGGGTCACACGCTCCAGGGATCTAAACCTTGTCATCACAATGAACAAAACATGCTGGAGGGATAGGTTCCTGACCCAGAGACTCCCCATACTCTGGAATAGACTGCTCATACATGTCAAGCAGAGCGCCTCCTTGGCCCTCTTCAAAAGGAACCTTGATGATTGGATAGGATATAGGAAATTCACCCTGTGGATCATGCCAGTTGCCCTGCTAGACAGGGTTCCAGGGAAGTAAATACAGTGGGAAGAAATATCCAGGGAATTGTTATGGCTAGTTTTGTATAGGCCTTAGGGCTGATAGCCTAGTACCAACCTATGAAGCTATGAACCTATGAACTTGCATAAATTATTTGAAGTTGGCTGCCTTGAGGGAGAGGAGTACACAGTGCTGTATGGACCCTGTCATTGATATATGAATTGAGCATTTTAGAGTGCCAGTCAGTAAAGTGAATATCCCTTTATCAACACTTTGTAATTTTTTTCCACAAGAAAATTGTCCCTCATCTCTATAATGGTAATATCTTCATATTTGTAGTGCTCATTTCAAGACAAAATTAAGTTCCTTTTGAGGGGAGGTAACTTTTGTAATGGTTAATATTCTATTTCATCTAAAGTTTATTTAATTTCCCACCTGTGTGGCCCTGTCTTTGGTATGTATCATCATGGAAGTGAATAAACATCACTACTCAACCAGTACTATTTCTGCTAAGATCATCAATAAAGTCTTCATGATAAAGTCATTTAACATAATCATGTCTCTTTTTTGTAAGGTAACTGTTTCAGTTTGCACAGTTGTGCTCGCTCTTATATTTGACACTTTTCTGGCAGGCATGTTGTAAGAAAATAACATACCTGCTTAAAGCCCTAATGTATGATTTTGATTGGCTGAGTCGGTTGCTGCACATCCCCTACTGTATTGAAAAAGCTGAATTAAGATGTGTTGGAGTAATATCAACCAGCACAAATAGCCACTTGCTACCACTGTGGCATTGCCCAGCACTTCTGCCTGATCTAACCTGTTTTGTTCAGCTGTTTTTCACAAGTAAGATAAATATAGTCAAAAATGCCTGGGTATGTTTGAGCCTAGGATAATAAATCCACTAAATGTAAGGGTTATTAATAAATGTACTGACGAAAAAACAGGCCTTGCTGGTGGCTGAGAGACCATTGGGCTGCCAGTGTATATATTTTCTTTATTATATCACTGTGAGACACTGAGCAGCTGTTCTCTTATGATGTATTTTAATCAACCTTACAACAGAACAACTTTTTCCCCTAAGAATACAGTAAATACTGAATTATTTGAAAATAAAATAAATTATACTATTACAAATATGAAATTCTACATCACCAAAATGCATAATGTCTTTATGTGTTGCTTCTGGGATGAAAACAAAGTGATATTGTGACAATTTTCATCGAACACATGGTTGATAATAGAATCATTCCGAACAATATACCAATTTTCAGTATCCTGGTATCTTTTTAAGGTTATGATTTTCTAAGCTAAGAATACAAGAATAAAATATTTGGTTTGAGATGCTGCAAAAGCTCTTTGATTTAATAGGAAAGGCATACAGTAAGTATTGAAAAACCAGGGCACAAATTAAATTGGGCTACTCAATCTACTAAAAAGAAATCTGTCAGTTGTTTTTTCTGCCACTAGTGAATCATTTTTTCGGCATAGGGATAAAAATTACACTCTTAAACCTTTCCCTTGCTTTTTCGGTACTGTTACTGCAGAGTAAGCATTTTGATCTAGTAGATAAAGTTGTGGTTGGTCTGTTGGTTGCTATATGCACCAAGCAGCTAAGCTGTGTTAGGACTTCCATAAAACCTTCAGAAAATTAGTTTCAAAGCACAGACTAATCTAAATGGAAGTTACACACAGGGCACTTACATATAATTAGTGTTCTGGTAGAACACTTGCCATAAATTTCAATGATTGCAAATCCTGTTTATATTAAAATAATAATGTCTTCCAGGCAATCAAGCTAGGTTTCATGAAACTCAGCAGTTCCAGATGTTTATTTATGGTGACATCAAACAGTGGACAGTCTCATTATGGTCTGTAAATAACTAGGGTCATGTCCTTGATGGGTGAAATATTATACTACCAGAGTCTGTTAGTAATCTGCAGAGACTATGAAGTATAGAGAAAGTAATTATCTTCTGAATATTTGCTATACAATGTTTTCATCCTCAGCTTATTCTGAATAAAATATGCCTTGATTGTTCATTATCACATTTTTTACAGGTTACTTTCCTTTGACATGGAAATAAGACATTAAAATATGGAACACAACAGTCAAGAATTACATGCTTGCATTTCTCATTGATTGTTAGTTTGTGCTTTTAATTACTTTAATCTTTTGTAGCTAAATAGGACCTAGTATGAACACCACATTACATGAGTTCAGGATTAACCTGTGAGCATTGGTTGATCAGAACAATATACATTCAGATTCACACTGAAAGCAAGCATAATTATTAAAGAAAAGCACAGCACGCATTATACAGGATACCTACTGCTTCTAACCTGAACCAATATGGTATGCTCTCTCATTTAAAATATACCTTGAATTTTTGATAGCCTTCTATAAGCTATGCTACAAATGTGTAAAGAGAATACCTACACTGCATTTCTTCAGCAAAGCAGCACTTAAGTGGGCCGGAGTCTAATTTTGTTGTGCTTTGCTGGGAATTACTATACTTACCCAGGGGCACAAAGGGCAGTTTTTGAACACTCTGTAATGAATTTTAAATAAAGAATTCATGAAAGATACAGTTTTATCCAGGATTGCCTCATGCTGAATCAAGCTTTTCCACCTCAAAGAATGCAAGTTTTAGCATGACAAATATTAGTCTGCTCTCTGCAATGTATATAAAAGTCCTGTATTTCTGATTTATTCATTTTCTGTAGGCTAAGAGAATGCTGTAACCCCAGACAGAAATTTAACTTCTTAAACAATAGAATTACACATTGCGTGGCATTTATAGCTGTTGCACATAGGTATAGCAAGAATTTGAGCTGGCTGTGCCAAAACTGCACTTAGGTGCAATTCATAGATAGTAGCTACACCTAAACATGACAGATTGGGGGTTGGTAAAAAATAATTGGGGTTTGGTATAACGGTTAAGGTGTCTGATTCATACAGTGTTGGATTCTCACCATTGGAAGAGAAATTGGCTAGGCTTAGAATGGCCTACTAAGAAATCTAGCCTACTGATTAGCTATGAAACCATGAATCTAACAAAAGGGGAAAATGTTATTAGTGGATGGGGAATTACAAATTCACACCTGAGATATTGCTTTTTTCTCTTATGACAGGGGCAATCAGTAAGATACTCAAAGCATAGGCACAAACCCATGCAATCCTCTTGCCCCTAGGGACTATGCATTGGGTAAAATTGGATTACATTGGCTAGGCTTGTAAGGGCTCTGAAGCTGCTAGTCTGGTAATCTCTAATGAACCTATGTTCATGGCTTGACGGAACTTATGTAAATCAAGCACTGATAACATAAATGAAGATTGCACGAACATTCTGTGAGTATCTTTTATAAATTAAACACTTTTCTCTACTTTTTCTGACTCTAAGTCATGTTTCTAAGGGCACTGGCACCATGCACATAAGCCTTGCAAAAAGTGAAGTCATGCCTTTTGTATTAACTTTGCAACTAGCAAAGTAGCGTCCAGTAGCTACTGGCCTGGCTATGTCCACTAACCTTCCACATTGTATTATTTTGCTGCAGTTGTCAGAATTTGTTGGTGGTTACATCACCTTCAGTGATTCCAGGAGCATACCTGTTGGAATCAAATGTGGAAGGACCATATGTTTGAAACTAGGTCTTTTATTGTGAAAAATAAGAATGTCCTCTCTTTCTGACCGCTGGTATGAATTGTAGAAGCTATTGCTATTATTTGTACTACTCAAAGGCTGAATGGTATGCTTGATTCCATACCTTATCTGTCTTCATCTGTTTGCATCCCCCTTTGCCAGAGACATTTCCCATATGTACTCAGAGCATCCTTAAGGATGTGGTTCTCCTACAGACTAACGTTGTCTCTCCTGTATCTTTTTATACAATGCTGCAATACTTTGCGACATGCAAGCACTTATTGGGTTAAACTTGTACCATTCTCCCAGTGAAAAGAGCTCTGGTTTATTTTTTGCTTCATTCAAGTCCATAATAGAAATCTGACCACTGCACTAAGGATTACTGCAGATCTGTGAATTTGTAATTTATTGTGAAGTACTGTGTGTCCTTTTAAGGTATACCAAAATTAATAAATCTATAGTTATGACAGTTTTCTGCTAAGGTATGTTAGTAGGTAGGGTAATATACGTAAAGTATTACTTCAAATCATTTACCTGTTATCATCAAGCTTTCCTCTCACCATTTACAGTGTAAATTATCAGCAGTATGCATCTTCAGACATGCATATAGCAGTGAAAATAACATAACACACAGTCCCTGTCATGTCATTTCTGAGGTATGCAAATACTACTAATTCATGTCTTACTATTAAAAAATGGCTACTGTCCATGCGATGTTAATGGCTTACACCAAGTACTGTCTTTTCCTACTAATTTCTGCCTACTTCACTTTCTCATAATTTCTCCTCAGTTAGTTTGCACATTTACTAGACTGTTGTTGCATGTTTCAGCTAAGTTGCAAATGGTTAAATGAGACTCATAGGTGTGTGCGAGAGTTGATTTAAAGACTTCTGAAGCAAACAAGGCTTAGGCACCTTGAACTCTATGAACTGCATTGCTACAAATATGCAAATGTGTGTGTGTGTGTGTGTATATGTGTGTGTGTGTGTGTGTGTGTGTGTGTGTGTGTGTGTGTGTGTGTGTGTGTGTGTGTGTGTATGTGTGTGTGTGTTAGTATAGGCTTAAATGCATTTGGATGGCTAGAGGCAATCTGTTCTAATGAGCAATAACGCTGTGAATGGCAGGCATACCTCAATCACACTTCATTGCACTATACTATCATGTACTTCAGATCCATATTGTGATTTAGGAGTCTGAAATGGTTAGTGTTGCACTCTGGGGGCAGTGGAGAGATACTTGGTCAAATTCTGTGCTGTAGATCATTTAAAAAACCTCAGAATGAGATAGCTGTGCTTGATAATGGGCCATTTTACTTGTTTACTGGTTGTTTGGAGCCTTTGATCACAGAGATTTTAGAGTGAATCTTGGGCCATCCATCACTAGATAAGTACTTTGCATTCCTAAATTGCACTTACTCAAGATGAATATTTTAATTTTTTTAATCTACCTCATTTTATAATGCTGAATGTTTACCACTGTATTCAAAACTGTATTTTTCAGCATCCCTGCCTTCTTGATGTGTCTACTGTTTGAGCTCCTGTTCAATTTGATAATTTCCTGCATGTTAGACAATTTTATTGTTTAATCCAATATGACTAAACATGAACTAATAAGTCCAAAAAATGGCAAAGGCATCAGTCTTCACTTTATTAAAAAAGCAAACACACTATAAACTTCTAGCTCCTTTGCCGAATATTCCACAAAGGAAGTGATGTAACTATTGATGCAATACACCTATATACAAATAAAACCAATAAGACAATAAAGCCATAACACATAGTATTAAATTATATTAAATACTGCCAAATGATATCCTGATTAAGTAAAATCCCATGTTTTAAAATACACACACACACACACACACACACACACACACACACACACACACACACACACACACACACACACACACATATATATATATATATCTTTTCTATCAAATGCTTTCAGTAGTTTTAACCATCACTAGTAATAATAATAATGTTGCTTGCAATAAATTTGAATTTTTATTATGTTCCTTAAATGTCTTGCCAGAATGTATATCCATAATATCTTCTTTAAGTCTGTTATTAAACCTTATTTTATTCTATTCAATATAGTGCAACCCACATTGATATTTAAAGGCCTAGACCACCTCAGTGGCACTACAAGTAAACACTTCAGCATGGTTAAACTATACCCCATTCATTCTAGAAAAAAAGGAGATTATGTTAAAACAATCTAAACAATCATGCAGGGATAAGCACCTTTACAAAGATTCATCTTAGGATAGCAAATTGAGTCTTTATAAATACAATAAATCTTAACCAAAATTTCATACAAATTTCTACCCTTCTTATATGATATGCTGGGAGTAAAACAAACAAATTGAGGCATGATATTATCTTTAGCTATTAAAGGCTATGTTCTCTTTACCGCATATACTATATCAGGTGACAATATATTATATTCTGTAAAAATAAATATCCTTTTTCTGTTCATTTTATTTGGCACATTTTCTATCTTGTTGAGAATATTCTCTATTAATACTAATACCCAACACCTCATGTTGGGTGATTTTAACATCATTATAAACTCTTTGTAATAGAATGACAATTAAGCAAAACAACCATAGTTTTCTGAATCTCAACAAGAAAATTTTGTTTATGACTACATGCCTTTCTTGCTCTTCGTATCTTCCCAAAAGCAAGAGAACCCAAAAGATATGTGGGGGTGTAAACTTCTAGCATCAACAAAATCTACTATACATATTGGCTTTTGGTAATATTTAATATTTATTATATTGTCCTCATCCATAAAGAAAGTAGTATCTAAATAATGAAATGATTCATGTACTTTTCTAATAAATTTTGTTCAGATGTGCAATAATTGTTTGAACTTCAATCTTTCCACCTTTTCACAAAAATATTAAATCTATATAACAAGAATCTTTCTTTCAAAACAAAACTGCATTGTATATATAATGAATTTCAAACAACCCAATAGTCAAACTGGCATAGGAGGAAGCAAAATATGTTCCCATAGCTGTCTCCCACCAACTGCTTATAAATTAATTCATTAAAGATAGAATAATTATTTTTAAATAAAAATCAATTAATTCTATAATAACAGTAGACATTCTTTAAAAATAATGCACGAATGACAAACTATCTCTATGTTGTATGTTGACATATAAACTTTGCACATCTGAAACCATCCAATACATATACTGAGACTACACAACTTTTCTAAACTTCTATAACAAATCTCCCGAACCTTTATTATATGAAGGGAGGTGCTGTATAGGAGGGTACAAGTAGTTATTCATATTACTACCATCATTTTCTAAAAGTGTACCACACGGCGATACTACTGGAGCACCTGGAGGTAGTGTGATATTTTTGTGTATTTTAGGAATATTATAAAAAAAAATCAGCATCCTAACAGAAGGGTGCACTGATTTATTAAAATCACTATCTGAGGGATACTCCAAAATATGCATTTATGTGTGATATTTTTAAATCTAGTGGCTGATTCCTCATAAACATCTTCAAACATTCTCACATAAGTTTTAATATCACCAAGATGCTGCAAACACAAATTAAAATATTAATTCTTATTCACTACTACAACATTTCTACCTGTGTCAGCCAGTTTTATAATTGTATTTGAATTATCCCATATAGACTGTAATAACTGCCATTCAGAGTTACTGAAATTATAATCCCTAATGGAAAAAGCTGAAAGAAGAAGAACATAATGCACATCTTTATGATGCAAGTAAAAAATCTTGCTCAATCAAATCCACCTCCATATTAACTACAGAGGCAAAATTTATAAGAACATCACTGTTAAAAGGGGGTATAAAATTACTTTTAAAATTTGCGGTACTTAACTCCAGGTCAATATCAGATGAATGAAAATCTGTTCATCGAATATGAAATGATCGAAATGTCACAGAAATCGAAAATGGTATTGTGGGGGACTGCACCCCCTCCACTAAATATATATTCTAACTCCGAGATCCCCCCCCACTAAATATATATTCTAACTCCGAGATTGCACTACAGTGAGAAAAGGGCAAATACCCTAATCCTCACTGTACTGAGACCCCACAATACCATTTTCGATTTCTGTGAAGATTCGATCTTTACGTATTCGATGAACAGATTTTTCGTTCATCTGCTATAGACCCCTTAACTCCAATGGTATATAAGCATTAGCAACACTTTCATATTCTAAAAAGAGAAGAATTCATCATTACTCGATATTTCTGAAAATGTGCAACTCAAACAATTATCATGACACTGTTTATCGACTTGCCAAAAAAATAGCAAATGTAACTACCTATAAAAATGAAACAACTCAGTTTTAGTAGAATAACTATTAGGTAATACTTTAGGTATAAACATTAAACCCAAAAGTAACAAGTCATACAAGCAGTGTCTGTCATCAATGCCAGAAATATTTATAATGGAAGGCGAGGCAATATTCTGCAGGTCACATCACTTCCTTTGAAGGCCATTCAACTGAGGCACTAAAAGTGTATGGAACATTTGTATTTTTAGTAAAGTGATGATAGCAGCTTTTGATTTTTTTTGGATTTTAATTTTATTGTTTAAGTTGGTTATTTGTTGCACTTCAAGTGCACTTTGTGATTTAAGAGCCTGACAGATGGCAGTGGAGGACAGCCTGTCAAATTCTGTACTATAATTCACTTAGGAAACCTTAGATTGGGCTAGATATGACTGACCAGGGGCTATTTTACTTGTTTGTTTTGAGCCTCTTTAAAGGGTTTTAGCATTGCACCATATAGACAAAGGTACTTTGAATTGATATTTTTCCCTATAAAACACCCTTCAGAATTCCCTTTTACTTGGAAGTGCAAAGAGCAGCTAGTTTGCACATGGATAAGCACTGTCACACATGCTTTGGAGTAGATGTTCCCATTCTTAGTCCATATTCTTGAAATAACCTACCGATTAACAGAAGAAAGATAATAACTATGGACATGAATTTTCCTTCCATCTCTGCATCTAACTTGGTGGATTCAGGCATCCCGAGGGAATGTAGAACTTGTCTTACATTTACTGACAACCAACTAATTCTTAAACGTACTAATATATGTGAGAGCTGTATTTAAACAATGTCACTGTTGCCAAAGCTCTCACATGCAAGCACTTATAATACCAACCAGGTTGTCAGAAATTCTCACACTACATCCACCACGCATAGTACAGATCAGACACACAAACAGACATGTGCTGCAGCACTTAAAAGTAATCTTCCTAATCCCTAAAATACCTTCCAGACATTTGGCCTTCAAAAATATCCTCAGCTACCTCAAAAAGGCTCCACCAAAACAACACCCACCATGACACATACAGCCACACCTTACGGAACCTCAGCTTTGATGCCCATAAGGCAAGCCACCACACAACCCAATATTTTAGTCTTAGGAGACTCTCTTGTGAGGAACACAGATGTCCCACTCACCAGTTTAGTAAGGAGACAGTCAAAGTCAGTGGTCTATTAAGGGCCAGGATAAACATTATTCTCCCCCGTGGTGCCTTTTTTAGGCAATGCCAAATTGACAAACCTTCTGACATTGCAAAACCAACACAAAGGAATCTAAAGATGTTACTATTCTCAATGCCAGCAGCCTAAACAAGAAACTCTACTCCCTCCAAGCTCTCCATACCCTGGAGAATGCTGGCACTTGTGCAGTTACATGATATGGTTTTAATCCATGGAATATACTTTGGCAGTGTACGACTACAATGCCTTCCGCACATTTAGGCCAGCTACTGAACAAGCAGGGTGTAATGGTGGAATGGTGGAAGTGCCTCAATCTACATAAATAACAAACTCACCTCATGGCTGCTCAAATAATGCAACGCACTTGAGCTTCACCACTTCCAAATTACCATAGGCAAAGTCCCATGCAATATCCATGCAAGCTATAGGTAACCCTCTATAACCCATGAAATCCATATCTCATACTTAAACTTCAACCCAATACTATATTCAGAGCCATGGTTTAAAACTCAATGTCAAGAAATGCATAATAGTGTCCTTTGGGACAAACTATCTCATTAAAAAAACAGCTAAGAGCATACCCAATACTCAGGGATTTGGTATGTAGCAGAGAGTAATCTGGCTTTTGACCAATGTGTACTAAGGTAGAAAGGAAATCATTCTGTGTTGCTCAGCTTATAAGCAGGGTATGGCATGCAGGTCCAAGGAAGTCATCATTCCACTGTATTCAGCCCTCATCAGACTCATCTTTAAATACAATTCCCCCCTCATTATGTAACTGACCAGACACATAAAACTACTGGAAAGCCAACAGATATTCCTCACAAAAAGAATACAGGAAATTAAAAACATGTCCTGTGTTGATTACCTCAAATACCTAATTCTATACTTTGTCTCCTACAGACTGTACAGGGGCAATCTATGCCTGGCATACCTTGCATCTTTGGAACCCACTCTGACAGACCTATATCCACAAAATGAATAGCATGAGAACTACCCAATCTAGGAAGTTAAACCCTGCTTGCTTCATAAACAAGACATGCTGAAGGGACAGGTATGTCTCTCAGAGAATACCCCTTATCTCGAACAGGCTTCCCATCCATGTGAAGAAGAGTTTTTCCCTAACCCTATTTAAGCAAAACATGGACCAGTGAATGGAAAAATGGAAATGTACCTCTGGTCTGCTACTTATGTATCTACTAGGGACAGGCAGGCTGTAAATGCTTGCCACCCAGGCTCTAGCTTCTGAATACAGTACCACTTAAAATAAACTCTAGGGCACCAAAACTTATTTGATATATTTGGGATGCATAGATAGGCTTAAAATGGTCCCTGTGGTCATTAGCCTGGTAAACAGCTATCGACCTGGCACCACTAATGACTACTTAAATTTTGCCACAACTTCTTCCCAGTAAATGTTACTGTCATTGTGTATAAAATAAGCCCATAAACTATGTGAAGTCAAGAAAGGAAACATATTAATACTGAAATGATGTAATATATAAACAATCCCATAAATAAAATCACATAAACCCCCTCCAAAAAGAAAAAAAAAAGACAGCAGAAATATCTGTCCTGCTATAACACTGCAGGATGGGACTGCTGTTTCAGAATGGAAAATGATGGATATCCAACTGGAATCTCCCACTCTGAACAACAATGCTGTCACAGATATGACGATCAGCAGAAATGAAGGAGGAACAAGCTAGCTGGGCAGGTATCAGAAGTCCAAGGAAGGTCAAAGTTTTATAGTAAGTACTGCCTTTATTTGTTATACAGCAGGTTAATATAATACACACACTCACACACACACACACACACACATATATATATATATATATATATATATATATATATATATATAGTTCCCCTTTACAATCCCAAAATACTGAAAGCTCGAATTTCAGTATCTCGGGACTGTAAAGGCGAAATTGTACAAACTCGAAAGTGCATAAGTGCAAATTTACATAGCTCGTATCTGCGCTTATGCAGTCTAGCAAAGGGACGGGAAGTGTTTGGCCGGGATGCTTTACGGAAGTGAAGGTAAGTGAGTGTATGTGAGTTTAACTGTAAGCTGTACATGTGGGTTAGGATAGGGAGGTTGTGTTTGTGTGTGTGTGTGTGTGTGTGTGTGTGTGTGTGTGTGTGTGTGTGTGTGTGTGTGTGTGTGTGTGTGTGTGTGTGTGTGTGAGTGTGTGTGTGCAAGGGAGTGTGGAATGTCTGCATTGAGTGACGAATTTCTTAAGTGTTAGTGCGATCTTGGAGTTGGTATATATAAGTAGGGGGGTGTGGGGGGCACAGGGGGGCTTGCCCCCCTGTGTAGATGTAGTGTAGGATTGTGTAGTTTGTGTGTTGTGGGTTGAATGGTGTGCGTGTTGTGTGGTGTATGGTTTGTGAATGTTTGGGATTTCACTTTTTCGTGTTTGTGTCTTTCGGGATTGTGAGCTGTTCGACTTTATAGTTTCGAGATACTGAAATTCAAGCTTTCAGTAGCTTGAGATTATAAATGGGAACCATATATGTGTATATATATATATATATATATATATATATATATATATATATATATATATATATATATATATATATATATGCATGTATATATTGTGTGTGCATGTCAATGGGTTAGTGCTGCAGTTAGTGCAGTGGGTTAAGGCTCTAAGCTCTTAATGAGGTGCTTTCAGTAGTCAAATGTGCAGCGTTTGATTCTATCCAGCTCTATTTGCCTACTGTGTGACTTTAAGCAAATCACTTCACCAGGCAGTGCTCCTGGGACTTAGCTTAAAATATGGATTTTTTTTTGAGCATTAACTATTATGCTGTAAAGACTGGTATTACTGACTACTTGTAATTCCCAGTTACCTTACCTGAGATTTCTGGAGGGCAATAATCATCGTGAAGGGCTGTTTTCTGAAGGGTACTTTTCATCCTGAGGGCTGATTTCTGTATCCACTATAATGCTGACACACACACACACACACACACACACACACACACACACACACACACACACACACACACACACACACACACACACACACACACACACACACCACAAATTCCTGCTCAGCTCTAATCCTCACTTGTCCTGATGCAGATCTTGTGGTTCAAAAAATAAATCTCTCCTGAAAATAAACTCACAGGTCTGGGGTGTGAACTGTGTTTCAGACCTCCTCACCCTCCCTTGTGTGTCCCTCATCAGTGTCAGCCCACTGTAGTGTTCCTGTATGTCCTGTCAAACATTTATGTTTGTATGTTACTTAAATCTTCTCTAAGCCACTTTTTTATACCCTTTTCTCTTAGTCCTTCCCCAACTTCCCTCTTGTATAAAAAAAAAAAAAAATCAGTTAAAAACAAAAAGGAAAGTCTAGCAAGGCTAGACGTTCCACTGTGCGATTCCTTAAACCGCTTGTATTAGAGGCGGCATGCGATATATGCAAATGACTCTTCGAGGACATCAGGTGTTTCATCTAAATGGCAATTCTGAATGTCTATGACTTTTTAGTCTATTTATGGACAATTTCAGGCCAATAAAGCCAAACCCCACTAGCTGTGTGACATATATCTCATGTTGCCTCTATTACAAGAGGTTTAAGGAATCACACAGTGGAAAGTTTAGCCTTGCTAGATTTTTCTTTTTGTTTTTTAACTTCTTGGTTTTTCTGTGTGACCTTTTTACTCATTGTTTCTCTTGTATAAAAAATGGAAAAAAATCAAGGATCTATCTCCCACAAAAACATAGTCTCACGCATCTTTCTACTCCTCCAGCTTAACTATTATCATTTCTTTATTCTGTGTGTACTATGTCTTATCTCCCCCTAATTCCAGCTTTCCTATCTTCCCCCTTATCCAAACTTATAAAAGACCAATTATGGTGTCCACATAAGGATGCCCTTAGAGTCAATAAATAAAACCTTACAGGTGTTTGAAACTATACTAGTTTCATGAACCTTAATCGCACTTTGACTTAGGAATGAGGCCCATTCTTGTTATGGTATTAGAAACCCAAAAGACTTGGAGAAATTAAAAAAAGGTGTTTAAGTTTAATACTGGACAGCTACTCTGAGTACAGGTTGTTATAAAAGATCTCAGACAAGTGTCTGAGGCCTTCCTCATGAAGTCACATAACAAAAGTAGATGAAATAAATTGAATCTTTATAAACATGCAGCTTCCACCACACAACTATGATGACAGATGAATCTCTCGGGGGCATTTCAGTGAAGGACTGAGATTTTCTGTAAGTATCAACATTCGTTGGTGTTTAGCCACATTGCATATGGGCATAGTGGTGCTCTTCACCAACTGACCTTCAGCATATGTGAATAACAGGACTTTAAATACCACCCAATAACTTAAACATTTAGCGAGTATCTCAAGGCCCAAGCATGGAATAATAAAATGTGCTCAAAGTTTACATCTATAAATTCTGATATACCATGGCTAATATACTTTAAATGCTCATTAATGAATCTGGAATATTTTGTTATCCAGTAGATACACAGTATTTTTTCTCTCAAAGGAAATCTTAAGGTGTTAGGAACTGATGTTTCTAATGGCTGGGCTTCCTTGTTTAATGTTTATAATATCTGTGACACATACAATACTTCTATCTAATGTTCATGACCCAAATAAAATATATAACATTCTGCATACTTGCACTAGTACAAACTGCAGTAGCAGTGCCTTGAGCATGTTTAAATTGGTACTTGCTCCCTTTATGTTAAGATGTCTTACATTCTAATTTAACCACATCTCCCTTAGTCCATATTTTTGATTTAGTGAGTAGACTATCAAATGGAAATTGCTCTCCGGTTTACTGGAGAAGTCGTCTGTGTGCACTCTTTCCTAATGGGAAAATGCAGTTTACCCCGTGACAATTTACTCATATAATACCAACTGGCCAAATGGTGTAGTTGTAAAAGACGGTTACCGCAGTCTGTTTTTTTTTCTCTTTCCCTGGATCCTTGGAGTTGAAAATAAAAAGTATGTATGGCATATAAAGAATGATTGCCCCACAGAAAAAACAGGCCATATTGAATAGCATATATGTACATTATTTGTTATCAGCATGATCTTTGATAAATTCACCACTTGGCAATACCAGATATAGCTGTACATTTGATCAGTGCAAACATTGCCTGTTACATTTCAAGAAATACATATGTGTTTCTATGGCTACACCGACTCCTTCAGATTTGTATTAAATTGGCCATTTGATAATTGTTCTCTCTAAACCTTGAACAGCATATCTGTCTAGAGAAGTAGTTTAAAGTGCTATTCTCAAAGTATCAGCTATGTAATATTTTTGATGTACTGTAACCCATTTTTAACGTCCATGGATTCTACTGATCAGCTCTGTGACTCATATTGGTCAGCTGCAACTGAAAGCTAAGATTATCCCAAAGACAGTGATTGATAAAAACAAAGGGAAAAAGTGATAGAAAGTGATAGACCATGGCACAAGATGAGGTTAAAATGATGATTCCTTCTATGAATGCAGACTATACTTGTCATAGATTATCTGAAATAAGGTAGCAATAAACCCTATAAAGTATTAAAAAGAATAGTGTATGGACTTAAAGAATTGATTGTAGATGAACAGTATGCCCTGCTTAAAAATGTGGCAAAAATAACAATGTTGGAGAATATGGAATTGTCAATAAGTATTTGCAAGCCTGTTCAATCTTTTTAGTAATATGGAAAATTACTCCTAATCATTTGCCAGTAAATATTCAAAAGACCATGCAATATCATGTTTAATACCACATGCTAAGGTAGAGTGATTCATGCACACAAGTAAAATGGGTACCCTTTATAAATCTGATCAGGGATTTTGCTTACCTGATTCCAGGTTGAATTGATATCTTCTGCACTTATACCCCAAGTGTTTCAGAGTACAAGTAAGGTTTTGGTTCCCTACTGCAATTCTAACATTTTTAATTGCATGTTCTAAAATTAAAAAAAGACCATGGCAAAATTAAATAAAAACAGCACATGACTGATGTACCTAAGAGAAAAAGGAATACTCTGAGATACAGCAATTTTGAACTTATATATGCAAGCCCTCATTTTAACTCATTTAGTCTTACTGTTCTGGGGTTTGTACTTATGACTCTTGGAATGTAAAACTAGTACTGTCAGGTTCCACGCAAGATACTCTGGGGTGTGATGATGGTGGGAAGATACATATCCATATCTATTGGGTGACTTTAGGCTTGAATCAATGACAGCAAGCTTATTTGCCATTGTGCATTATGAAATGTAACAATGAAATACTTAGATTGTGGGTATAATTTGCAAATTTATGTTGATGTCATGAAAAATGAAGGAACATATATTACTCAATACATGTAGTTTTGTGCTTTGCTAGGATCTTTCTGCTAGAGTATAATGTGCATCCTCAAAGAGTCTTGTTTTTTTTCTTCCTTTATTTGTAAACCCTTGAGCTCACATTATCTGCAACTCATTTAGTTGACAGCTATTTTTATTATAGTGGACAAAAATAATTTTGTTTGTTTATGTTTATCTAAACTTCCATAACTTGGAGGACTAATACATCCTGACTATTGCATTTATACTAATCACAGGAATGTCCGTGCTTTGCATTTTATTATATCATTACATGTGTGATTGTTTAGAGGCAATGCAGCAGTTTACATACACTTTATATTAAATTATGTTTTTAATTTATATAATAAGATGGCTGCTTATACTGTAGTCATCCGATGTAGCATGTAACATGATTATTTTCTGCTTCATGGATTCTGGTACTTCTTTTTAAATATGATGTAGGTAAACTAGCATATATCAGAACCACTGTAGGGTAATGAACTATGGCGTGAGTGATGTGAAGTCTTTGTAACTGTTTATTGTATATGGTGTGAGTTCTTCATCATTGTTCATGTAAATAAAATAAAAAACATAGCCTTGTCAACTGGAGCACTGATGAGTATCCAGAGTGACACCACCATCAGCCCCTTTACCCCATCCTATCTATAGTCCTGTAATAAATAACCATAAACCAAATCAAGCGGTCTGCAGGTCAGTGTTTGTCTAAACAGTAGCATTTTACTTTTTCAAAAACAAATGAAAAACTCTTATTGTTTTATGAAGGTATCTTCTCAAGTGCACCAGTCCTTTGTTAGTCTTACACCCACAAATCCAAAACAGTGACCTTTCAAATTTACTCCAAAGTATGAAACTGATCCACTGGGCAGCAGGATAGCCTTAGAGTTAAAAACCTTTGTAATTAAGTCCTTAACTGGCTGTGTGGTATTTTTCATACTCTGCATGTGTCTGTGTTTGTATTTTCTCTAAGCATTCCTGTTTCCTTCCACATCTCAAAAACTTTATAGTCAACTGGTTATAGTAAAGTGCAAATATAATATTTGTCCTGTCTTTGTGGCTTAGGTAATAGGCAAACAAGTATTTAAAAAGGAGCATAGGGGATAAAGCCTTTGTTATCACCCAGATGGAACCAGTTTGGCTAACAGTTTGCGAGCTGGAAAAGCTAGGCAAGAGAACAGGAATAAGTGCCTAAAAAATGTAATACTACAAGTTAACATCTAGAAAAACAAGTAATAACATCAACAAGTTCTTCTATTTGTTTAATGCTTTCGTTCAGACTTAAATAATGGACATCATCTGAACAAGTAATGGAGTTGGTTTTCTTTCACCTACTATTATCAATGTAGTCAATGTTTTGACTGAACTTGTCTGTGAAATTTAATTATATATTTTTTTTGAAGGAGAGTATATCAGTCAAGTGTCTAATTTGTAATGGATGCATTATGTACACTGCATCAACATTTGCTAACATTATTATGACATATTAGGGGGAACATTTAGTCAATTCTGTCTTTAAATATTCAAGAAATTTGTTGTTTATACTTGTGTTGTGTGTGTTGTTTTTTTTTCTAGCTAGTTGTGTGTGTGGTGCATTAAATAAAATTGTCCACTTATTAGCATCTTTTGTCTTGGTTGTTTGTTGTTGCACATAAACTTGTTTTTTTTTTTCTAGTGGCTCCTTTAGCTGAACCTATGAACCTATATTATATTATATTTTAGATGGCATTTTTTGTAATATGGATCAATACAGAAGAAACTATAAATGATTTAATTAATTATATTAACTCAGCTATGGATTTTTTTTTAATTTACCTAAAATTATTGTAGTGAAAAAAATTATCTAGATATTTTACTTGGGAAAGATGTGTCTTAATGTTTTTTATCTAATATATATATATATATATATATATATATATATATATATATATATATATATGTAAATAAAATTGTTTAAATAATTATATAAACTTTATGAGCAATCATACTTGACAGAAGAAAAAAGTTTCATAAAAGAATAAATGGTACAATCAAAAATTAGTAAAGGAAATGAATATAGATAAAATGTTTGATCAAGGAGATGATTTCCCTCTTTCACTTGATTAAACAAAATATCTAGTGGAGTATATACTAAATGTAAATCAGGAATTTATCATCTCCTGATGGGGAGTGTTGCAGATGCCTCTGTGTTATTTACAAGAACTACAACAAAAGTTAGTTATAACAGAACGATAACATTAAACTATGGAAACGATTCCAATAGCATCAGACTAATTATACTTAAAAATTGGAATATATTTTTATATTACAGAAATAAGAGTTGGAACTTCCCCAAAAGTATTTATTTTAGAGGAATTAATATAAAGGATAGTGTAGTATAAGGAGAAAATCAATAACATATCCAATAAAAATGACACTTAAAAATGTGATAGATGCTTACAATTCACCTATATTATACAAATCCCATTGAGGTAAGCAATTATGGTGCCATTATTAGTAAAGAACATTACATCTGCAGGACAATATATATGGTGTACATGTATAACCTTGTGCCAATCATCTCATACTTTCTGTACCTGTAAAACTGAGAGAAGTTTTCAAGAAAGGAAAATGTATATACCAGCATAACTTGGAATTAAAGAATAAGTGTAAATATTCCTGTAAAGTAAGCATGCTCTTATAACATCATAAAATATGTTGAAATAAGGCAACTCATTTGGCAACTGGGTCTGAATTTGTCCTTTCCTCCAGGGCTGAATTACAGTACTTCTATTAATTGTATATTAAAAGTATTTGTGGCAAAGCTTTAATACAATAAACTTTATTAACAGAAGATGTCATATTACTTGTGATTACTTGTGATATGCATTCTTACAGACACTAAGAGTGGTTTCTATGTACTTGTATATATTTTTTTGTTTTTTGTAATTTTGATGATTAGGCTTTCATGATACCAGACAATACACCATGGGAGTGTATTAAACTATTGATTGTTTTGCATTCTACTTGTTCTGATGAAGTCCATTATTTAAGTCTAGAAGAAAGCATTAAACAAGTGAAATAAAGTTTTTCTTTACTAGTTTTTCATTTTGGCATGACTTGTAAGCTATGGTGTGTTTTCTTAGAAGTAGATGGCTGACACCAGCTTACCCTTTCTGGGAAAGGGTGGGAGAAAGAGATAGCTTCTGGTCAGCCAGTTGCTACCAAGCAAGCAGAAGTTTTCTGCAGCGCTGAGATTACCAGAACAATTCATAGGTCCATAGGTGTTTACTAGGCTAACAACCACAAGGGCCTTTTTAAGCTTAGCCATGCATCCCAAATTTCTGACAAGTTCTACTACCCTTGATAAGTGTAAGCATAGGCCTGGGAGATGAACCATTTGCAGGGTACCTTTGTCCATTAGAGATATAGGTGCCAAACCAGGGATGAATTTCCAGTTTCCCATCCAATTGTCCAAGTTGTACTTGAATTGGGTTAGGGAGGAAGTCTGCTTCATGTGGATGGGGCGCCAGTTCCATAGACTGAGTAGTCTCTGGGATAAAAACTCATATCTCCAACAGCTCCTATTTATATCATGAGGATATGGAGGAGGTCCATCAGAATGGGGTCTGACAATGCCCTGTATGCCAGGCATAGAGCTTCCCTCAAATGCATGTAGGAAACAGAATACAGGGATAGGGCCTTGAGGTGGTCTGCATAGGACATATTACTTACACCCTGTATTCTTTTAGTGAGGAATCTCTGTGGATGCTCCAGTTTTTGGATATGCCTGGTTAGGTATATACCAAAGGGGGCATTGTACTCAATGATAGGTCTGATGAATGCCGAATACTTAGATGCCATACCTTTGTTTATAAGTTGCACAACATAGAATGATTTCCTCACCACTGCAGACACGTTATGATCAAAGGCTAGATTACTACCTAACTGTGTCCCTAAGTCCCTGACTACTGGGTCAGCTCTAAGGGGTGTGTTGTCAATATGATAGTTACCAGGGATGGATGACTTTACAAAAGGATACTATTATGCATTTTTGGCATTTAGTTTTAGTCCATGGTTCTGACATCAGTTGTTTGACTGTGTCAGCCCCTCCTGTAGAACAGTTGTGTCTTTTGAGAATCAATGACAGCTCCTAATTTGCAATTATCTGCAAATTTAGTCAGCCAGAGATCATTGACATTGGCTTTGACTTCTGAGAAGTAAATGCCAAAAAGGAGCTGTTCAAGGACTGATTCCTGAGAGACTCCACTTGTGACTGGGCTCTTTGTAGAGGTGGACTCCTCAATTCTCACTTCCTGGGTCCTGTCTGTGAGCCAGTTGGCTATCCACTGGGTGACATACGAGTTTGTACCTAACCTCTTGAGTTTGGCATCTTGACATGGACTTGGTGACACTGGTGGTTGCACTAACACTCATTGTGAGTGCATAAGACACCCTGTAGCAATGTGGCAGCTGTGTCAACCACCAAGTTTGGAGATATGAACGCATTAGAAATGCCTTCACTATGAGGATATTGTAGGGGATTTAAACTACCTCAATGTCTGCCTGAATGAGTGCCCCTCCAGTTGGCTGTCTCCTTCATACGGAAGGCCTCTACTATGGAGGAACAAATGGGATCAAGACCAGTAAGGGGAGGCTTATTGGATGGCAGACAGAGATAAAAAGTTCCTCGAAAGTTTTTCTAAAGTTCCCTTATCTGATTTTTGGCTAAATTAATCAACAAGTTAGCAATATGAATCTTGCTGTTGGTTATCATGATGAAACATCAAATCCCCACCAAACACAGCTAACTCCAATGAATATGCAAAAACATACACCATCACACTATAACTGTGTGTAAACAGCTGCACAGCTGGAGTTGCACCCAATAAGAACAAGTGCAGGGCAAAGAAACTCACATGGCAGTGCCATAATATCAACAAACTTATAATAAAAGAAAATAATTTTGACCAAAATTAAGAGGAGTAATACCCAGACTTTTAGAGTCCTTGTCAATGAAATAAACAAATAACTCAGGAGCTAAATAAAACCCACCAAAGCCAAGTCTCAGGCTAAAATAGCTATGCAAGCCAAAGACAAGCACAAAGCATTTTCATTATGTTCTTAATCTCAAAAGCACAATGCAGCAATATGCTGAGCTGACTGTGAATAATGTTACCTACACTGAGGCTGACAATACAGAAGGCCATCTGGATAACACCAGCTATCACACAAAGTCCTAAAAGTGCTATCAAAAGATAAAAATACTGCATCAATGGGTCCTGACAATATCCCTGAATGCATCTTAAATAGCATGACACACAAGTTAGTCACAGCCCTAACAACACTATTTAGTCTCATTCCTATACAAAGGAAATGGGAAACAGCTGCAGCCATTCCCCAGTATAAGGGAAGACCTTCAACAGACCCATAAGTCTGACCGGTCTTATATGCAAAGCCATTGAAAGACTTATCCTGGAACGAGTCAACCAGGACATAGGGGACCTCCAAACACTGGATTTATCTCAGTGTGCATTCGTCAAGTGCAGGTCATGTTTATTCAGCTGCTGGATTTTTTTGAAAAGTTATCCAAAGCAATGGATGAAGACAAAATAGTACACACTGCATAACTTGACCTCATCAAAGCTAGTGACTATCACCCACTCAGACAGTAGAAAAGTTAAACAACTGGGAATAAACCCGTATGTCGCCCACTGGATTACCAACTGGCTCACAGATAGGTTGCAGGAAATCAAAATAGGTAAGCTTCCCCCACAAAGAGAATAGTCACCAATGGAATCAGCTAGGTTTCTGCGCTGGGACCCCTGTTGTTTGGCATCTACTTTGCTGAAGTAAAAGACAATATCAAAGGGCTGTGGTGGACTAAGTTTGCAGATGACTACAAGCTACAAGCAGTCATTAACTCCTGCAAATGATTTAGCCATCCTGCAGGAAGGTTTCTCACAGATAAATAACAGGTGCCAAATTCATGGACAAACTAAATGCCAAAAAATGCATTATTGTATCCTTTGGGAAGTAATTTATCCCGGGGAACTGCCACATTGATAAAATGCCCATAAGAGATTACCCAGTTGTTTGGGATTTGGGAACATATGTGTACAGTGACCTAATGTTTAATCACTATGGGTCTATTGTCCTTATATATTGCACAACTTATAAATAAATGAATTGTGTCTAGATCTAGGAATGTTATCACCCCCCCCCCTTTACTAAGGCCTCATTGGGCCAGTCACTGATTATAATGCCTTCTTTGGTATTTGTTTCTCCAGACACATACAACTGAAACACACACACAGATACCTTACTGAAAAGATACAAGACTTAAACAACATGAGCTACAAGGACTGACTCAACCCCTTGTCACTATACTCTGTATCCTAAAGACTGCCAAGTGGTGTCCTGTGTTTGGCATATAGGGCATCCTCCAAACCGAAGCTGATGGATTTACTGCACATGCAGAAGTTAAATTACATCATACATACTTGGTCTAGTGATCAAAACCTCTTCTGCAACATTAACAAAACAGTTTGGAGGGAGAGGTAGCTCTTGCAGAGGATTCCAGTGCTATGGAACATACTCCCCATCCACATAAAACAGCCCCAGTTTTAGTATTGTAAGCAGTGATGCAGCAGTTAGCATTGTCACCTCACAGCAAGAGGGTTTCTGGTTTGATTCTTGACTGGATTGTTGCCTTCTGTGTGGAGTCTGCATGTTCTCCCTGCATTTGAGTGGGTTTCCTTTGAGTGCTCTGGTTTCCTCCCATATTCCAAAGACATGCATCTGGAGCATTTCTCTCCAGGCCTCTGATGAAAATGGGCTCTATCCCAGTCAGACTTTCCTGGTAAACAAATGGTAACTAACTAACCAACTAAATAAATACATACAATAAATAAAACAAAGTTTCTTCCTATCCATTTTCAAGTGCTTTTTAGATCTATGGATGTGAAACAGAAAATTTACCTCAGGACTATACCCCCACCACTATTAATGGACCGATGCTTCTCTTAAATGCTTTATCGTATGCATGGGTCTCTTCATATTATCTATGGCATGATCTCCCTGTGATGATGTGAGGTAGTGCCAGCTATGCCAGGGGGAGTAGGGCAGTGCATGTGTAACATATGCCAGCATAGCTAGCTAGAGTTTTGTAAATAATTATGTCATTTGAATATTGAACTGATTTGCACAAATGCTTGTGTAAAAAATGTATTTGTAAAGTTGTTTGTGTTAAAAATGTATCAACAGTGGATCCTGATGGACAGAAAAAATATACATGTATGTCAGACTGTATTGTTGTAACTGATGAAATGTATATATTTTAAAAGAGGATACTGGAAGGGAAGGGATTAAGCTCAGCCCAGCTAGGCTAAAAAAATAGACTGAAATGAAATGACTTGGTTTAGGCCATAAAGATTTTATCTCACAGGTTTGAATACAGCCAGAGAAGCAATGTCTGTGAAAAGCCTGGCCTGGAATCCTGCTCTATTGTCCTTACTGAATGAACTAATTGCTACCCTTGGGTGCCAGAGAATGGCTTGCTAGTTTCTCCAGGAAGCATGAAAGTGTTGGAATTGTTTTCCAGTTTCCAAATGCTGTAATACACCTTAGCTAAAGTTCTGTGTGTGTATTGTGACACATCAGTGCCAGATCCTGACTTAGTTTCAAGTGAGAGGGTAGTGTGGGAACCAGAGTCAGGTGACCAGATGTGATGTAATTCTGTATCCAATACTGAAATTGTAGATGTGAGGAATGAACTCTGTTTTTGGGCCAAATAAGACACTGATCCACTTTTATCCTGACTTGCATTAGTTAGTAATTAGGGAACAGTAATGCTTCAGTCAATTAAAAAGTATAGTGAGAGTAGCTAAATGTTTTTTCTTCTGTATCTGTCTGAGTCTTTCCATCTGTGTTTTTTTAATATTTCCCACGACTGAAACTCTGGAGTTTATTATAAATAGATATTCAGTATTTTCATTTTTTTACTATTTATTATTAACTATACCTAAATCTTTCATTTTGTCTGGTCTTTTAGAAAATATTTAACCTTTGAGAGTACTTGCATTTATGTAGTGGCACTGTGGGTCCACATTCCAGAAAGTCTTGCTACTTGGTTACAGACTACCATTTGTATAAGTATTAATTTTACTAAGGGTAATTGTGTACCCTGGTAAAAGCCTTAAAGTAGCTGACTTTAGGTGTTCTGACACACTTCAGTCATAACATTTTAAATTAGAATAGACCATAATAAGGAAAAGTTTAACTTTTAACACTTTTATTATTATTTATTTTATTCATCATTAAAGGTGTATAGAAGGATCACAACTGATACCAATACTTTAGATCATTCTCTGTGACTAAAAGAGTTCTTTTCAGAGTGGTTGACAAAGCATATACCTTGTGTATACATTATAGGGAGAGAAAAATTAATAATGTTTAATGGGTAACTAACTATATATTTTGGTGTAATGGATATTAATGACTTCAATTTCTTAATAATTATTTTTGTAGTGGGGAGTATTTTTTTGTGTATAAGTATAATATCTTTAGAAATGGGTATTTTTGTGAGACATATGTTCCTATCTTAATGTAAGCCAATGCTCCTTTGTATAGATGTTCAATTAGATTTACAAATGCATCTGAGAAGTTTGTGCACTTCAGTAAGATAAACAAGTAGTCCCAACTTACTGAATCAAATGCTGAACTTATATCGAGACTAATAAGTGTTAAATCTTTTTTTTTATTTTGCAAAATCAATTAACGTTAAAGGTTCTTTTGGGAAGAATTTTATAGATCTCTGGTATAATACCATCATTACCTGGTGCTTTGTTTGATTTAAGCTTGTTTATTTGTGTAATAACCTCTGTATATGAAATATTTTTATCCATTAGTTTAGTCTGTTGTTTATTAAGTTTTTTGTTCATGTTTGTAGTTATAAATTTCTTTATTTTATATTTAGGCTCCATGTTAATGTTATTATGATTACTTTTGTGAAAGTGATTTCTAAATTCATCTAATATTTCTGGTAAACTAGAAACATTCTTCTTTTCCTTGGAGAAAATTTCTTTGATATGATTTGTTTATTCAACCTTTTTGTTTTATTTTTAAGTCTATGTAAGTATTTGGGATTTATTGAGTAAGACAAAAACTTATATTTCTCTAATGTTATTTTAACTTTATGAGTTAAAATTTCTTTGTATTTCTCATTTAATTTATTTATTTCTTCAATGACTTTTTTGTCTATAATATTTTCTTTATTATTATGTTTGTATGAGTCTAATTTGCTTTGAATATCTAGTAATTCCTTGTCCCAAGATTTCCTTTTATTATTATACCATCTGATACTTTGTCCATATAAATATGATTTTAAAGCATCCCAAACATAAACAATGGAGACTTCAGGTGTATTGTTTAAGTCTAAAATGTTGCACTTCTGAAAGTATACAATCTTTATAGTCTTTTAGTTGAGTTAAGTATGCTGGTATCCTTTTGATCTGAACATTGTTTTTATCATAAACTCAAAGACAATTGAATTATGATCTGATATAGGACACAAAATGATTTTAGAATTAATTAAGTCTGTTACCATCTGGTTAGAAATAAAGACTCTATCTATTTTTGAATAAGTTTTATATCTGTTAGAAAAAAAGTGTATGGTAATGATTTTGAATCTATCTGATTATTAATATCATTCAAATGATATAAATTAACAAAATCCTTTAAATGTTTTGCATTAGATGTAATTTTCCTTTTTCCTATAGTAGTAGTATCTTTTCATGTAGGATACAATTAAAGTCACCTGCAAAAATAATATCTCCTATAGAAAATGATATGATCTTATTGAGATGGTGTTTCACTGTATTAATGCCAATTCCTGGTATCCAAAATACATTGATTAATGTATATGTCTTTCCATTAATCTGTATTGTAACCATACAAAACATTCCTTTATCATCTTTATAAGACTTAATAGTTTTAGGTATGGGCATACTCTTATTCCATAAAATAGCCATTTTTCTGAGTGTGTTCTGAACTAACCAAGACTGTATATTTAATTTATCAATATCCGAGATGTGTTTCTTGAAGGAATACTAAGTTGGCCCTATGCAAATTAATGTATCTCATTAAACTTGCCCTTTTACATGGGTTATTCAGTCCATTAATGTTTAAAGAAATTCCTTTTAGAGAAATCATTTAGCTTTTATAAACATATAAAACATATAATCAGAATAACAATTAACAAAATAAGTGATATTATACCTCCTCCTTTAGGTGTATAATTATAGCTGTATTTATTGAAAATCTTATGGGATTTTGTATAAGCTTCACTTTTATTTGTAGTGACAATGAGTTTATAAAATGTGTTGTGGATGTCAGAACTATATACAAACAACAATAAACAGGTGAAAATAATATTAGGATTAAACACTGCACCCAGCCTGCAGTACCTCAGCTGCCACCTTATCAATTCAATGCTAACTATTATTAACTAAATTTAACCTCATTTAATTAGATTATCTAGTAAGACAAAGCTAAACAATTTATAAATCAGCTTCATATAAACAAATAAGAACATTTAGAAACAGCTCATATTACTATGTACATCTATTTTGTATAATACACTCATAATCAAAATAGCATTCTAATAAACTTGATAATCATATCTGTATATTAGTTTATTAAAAGTTTGTAAAAATAAGTTCTTATGTTCATTTGGATTCAATAACTTAGGCTATTATGGTTCAGACATTACATATATTAGGGTATTCCTACTTTCTGCCATAGAAATGCAGTTAACAGTTTTAAAACTTTAAATTACTTGCACCAAAGCTTTCTTCTCATACTTATTATTGCCAGTTAAATAAAATATTTATACTCATACATATGTTTACAAATCATACTGCACAGCAATGTAAATTCCTAGTTATACATAAATCATTGTGAAGAAAGTCATCTGTATTTTATATATCTGAACTGCTGCTTTAAAATATGTCACATGACAGTTTCTTCTAAGATATAATCATAATGATACTTGTGCTTGTCAATTAGATAAGTCAAATGATTTATAACATTATATATGTTTAAATCATAAGTATTTATATACATTAATATATTGCAGTCATGTAAGCTTTCAAAAACATGTGTATATATGTCTAAAATATCTCACTTGTTTACTATGGCATACTGAATCATTCAAAATCATTATAACTTTCATATTTTATAAATTGCATCTTAAATAAGTAAGTTGTTATAAAGAATCACTCACATTTAGATGTCATTACAGCAGTTCTACTTCCTGGAACAGTGTTCTTCTTGAATCTTAGTAAATGCAAGTGACTGACATTCATTTAGTAATACAAATGAAACTAAACAGTGCAAAACCTTAGTATTTTACAAGTCATTACAGTCTCTATGACAGTGAAACCAAGCCTACAATTATTTAACATATTATACAACTTATTTTTATATGCCCCATTTCATTTTCTCATACAAATCTTATTATATACATATATCAGTATTATCAGAAGCATATAACTGTACTTATAAGAGAGAAAGAGAGAGAGAGAGAGAGAGAGAAAAAAGAAAAAGGAAGAAATATTACTTGCTGTTTGTATTAATAAAGTTAAACATGAAACATATTACTTACAACTATTTTAGTTCTAATTATTTGCAATTATATCATGACATATTATTTGTAATCATGTATAAGCAATAAAGTCATGGTATAATATTTAGCAACAGTGTTTAAACAGCATATATAGTTTTAAAGAACTAATAAGTTATTATTTCACTTTTTCCATATTTTCATCATACTTCTCTCCTTGCCTCACTAAATGCATAGTTTAAAAAGAATGCCATTATTTAAAATAAGAAGAGAAAGAAAATGTATCAAATTACTAACCTTAGGTCTCTTTATCACAAAGAGAAACAAGTTGATTGATAGCATGTTATTTGTTCAGAGTTTGACTATTTATGAAACAAAACAGTTCTTTGCACACAAAAAATAACTTTGAATAAATCTTTAAATTATTTGTGGCTTTCTGGAGATGCAGTAACTGTATTTGAAGAGATTAAGAGAAGGGAAAAAATATAGAACATGTCATTTGAAGTTCCTGTTGCCATCCTCTTCCATATCTTCTGTTTTATCTAATATCTTATTTTTTAATATACAGCAAAGCAGAGTCCAAGTCTTCAAAAAGAAATAAAAGGTAAGTTTTGAACTGTGCTTTCTTAAGCTCTCTTATTAATGGCAAAAACTTTTCTTTTAGTTATTACCAAGGAAGAATAGTCATTGTCATTAATTTTAATAGGTGCTTTAGCCCATGCAGATTTTAATACCATCTCCTTGTCATAAGATGATAAAAATCTTACTATAACTGATCTAGGATACTTTTGTTAGAGTTAAAATTAGATAAGGACCGAAGTAATGTTGTTACCTTCTATATTTTCTGGCAGTCCAAAAATCCTAATATTATTGCATCTAGATCTGTTTTCCAGGTCATCAAGTTTGGATTGTAAAACTCAATGTTAATTTCTTCTTCCTGGATTCTGTTCTCCATATCATTAACAGTCTCTTCTATGCCTGTAATCTGAGCCTTCTGTTGTTGCAAGTCTTGATGTAACAAATCCATTTGTTTTGTAGTTTTCTATGAAGTTATCAATTTTAGTATCCAGTTTGTCCATTTTGGTTGTTAGTTGCTGAATAGTAGATATCAGAGACTGAAGCTCTTTCTTGATGCTGGAATCCTGACTGTTTGCCTTACTGGAACTCATTTTGAACAGAGGTGATGAAAGAGGAATTTCCAAGATGATTTCTAACAGGAAAATTAAGAAAATTATTTCATTAGTTGATTTTTAAAGTAATTATTTCCTGTCAGTGCAGTTAAGTTGGTGGAGCTGAAGAAATCTGCTGCTATCCTGTGTTCATCCTTGGCCACACCCCCGACTTTAGGTGTTCTGATGGCAGCAAATCTACCTTATAGTCTGGGTGGAGGTGGCAGAGTGGGTAAGCTGTGCCAGCCTTTCCCAGGTGTGTGTGTGTGTGTGTGTGTGTGTGTGTGTGTGTGTGTGTGTGTGTGTGTGTGTGAAAATCAAATCTCAAAGAGTGTGTGTGACAGCTGCTTTGAACAGGGACACTGAATGCAATGATTTCACAAAGATGGTGGTGGAGGACTTGGCTTGGAACACCTGGCTAAGGACTCAGCTCTTTTGTGGTCAGTGGAGAGTCTTATTTGTGGCCTGGAGAGGAAGCCCAGCCCCAAGACTGGAGTGTGCATTCCCTGTATGAACTTAAGGGAAATTGTACTTGGTGATGAGAGCTGCCTCTGAATATACTGTGTGAGTCTATTTTTCTCACAGTGAATGTTCTCCAACAGTGACAGTGGTGAGAATTGAGGCTCCTTGATCACTGGCCCAGAAAAGGGATGTCACAACCTCGACCATAGGGTAAAGTAAGGCCACTCTATAACCAAATGGGTTAAGGCATTTTGAGCACAAAAAGGAAAATTGTCTAGGCTGAAAATGGGCTGCAAGTGCAACTAATCTAGTACTTACCTATGAACCTATAAGGAGCACTTCACAAAAGATACAGCATGTTGATCTAGTAAACAAAGGTTGGCCATGTTTCCCTATAATTAATTAATTTATGCCTACTATATGTAATACCCATATTTTTACTGCTACAAGGCACATTTCTTTGTCATCCATTAACAATTTATCTGAATATCTTTGCATCTCCTTCCAAAATATACATCCACTTGGTATCTGCATTCAAACAGTAGCCCTGGCAGAGAAAGACCAATTGAGAAATGATGGGAATGAGTGCAGCATCACAACTGAAGATTCTTCCTTGTTAGTATAGTGGTGAGTATCCCTGCCTGTCACACAGAAGATTGGGGTTTGATTCCCTGATGTGGAGCATGTTGCAGTTCTTTTTCTTGAATGGTGCAGTGGTGCAGCAGTTGCATAGTCACCTCACAGCAAGAGGTACTCGGGTTCAATTCTTGGTTGGGTTGCCTTCTATGAGGAGTCTGCATGTTCTCCCTTTGTTCATGTGTGTTTCCTCTGTGTGCTCTGGTATCCTCCCATGTGCATCTAGGACATTTCTCCATAGGCCTTTGCTGAAAATTGGCTCCATTCCAAGTTCAACTTTCCCAGTAAACAAACGTAAAATAAATAAAATTTAAAGTCCAATAGTGTTGCACAGACCTTTTACAGGACAGTTAATTGTATAATATAACTACATGACACAAAAATACAAGGATTACAATTTATCAAATACTTTTGTTAGAATATTAGAAATGATATCTTTCATGGTAGATACCATTGGCACCAGTTAATGTGCAGTAGCATCAGCAATTATTATGTGACAGTCAAGAGCTATGGTCTCATAATCCACACCACTGACCATCAAATAATATATGGGATTGGCCTTAAGAGAATATATCAAATATACACTGCTGTCTTGGGTAATGACCAGTACTTGTCACACCCAGATAAGCCTTAGAGTGAAAAAAAACACAGAACAGATTACTCCAAACAAGACTAAGAGCCAGGGCAGGAAGCAAAAAAACAGACAGAAACAACCTGTCAAACAATCAACTTAATTACCTAGTGCTTTCTTCCCTTACTTAACTTAGACATTGGACTTTATCAGAGCAAAAATTGAATAAAAAGGTAGGACGGCCATTTAATGTTTAAAAACACCAATCACAGAGCACATATAATGAATATTAAGCAAGTCACAATACAACACTTGGTTAATTAATGAAAACCATTATCATAAAAACTGTTGCTGAAATATGTGGTATTAAAAAACAGATAAAAATAATAGTAGTAATACTTCCAAAAATTGATCAAAATTAAACTTTTAAAGACTGAGACCCCTAAGAAATTTATGTTTTAAATATTAAAAGATCACATTTTTAAAACACTTTTTAAAGAAAGATCATCATTCAATTCTGGTGGTTGGCTGGTATTTCACTTAATTTGCCAGCATAACTCTTTGAATTCTAAGAGATTATCAATATCACCACCTCTAGGGTTTAGAATTACTTTGTCTATATTGATAAAAAGAAATTTATTAAATTGTCACAAACCACTTATTGTCTATATAAAGCATTAGTGGATTTCCTATTTTTAATGTCTCTTATGTGTTCACAAATTCTGTTTTTTAATTTTCTCTAGTCTTACTGACATAAAATGATGTGCAGGAGACACTGTTGGCTAAATACACTACCCCTGAGTGTCACAACTGGCATGTCCAGAACAACTAATAGTTCTGTGGTAACTGTTTACACTGACATAAGATCCATCATTAATGAGATGTGCAGGAGACACTGTTGGCTAAATACACTACCCCTGAGTGTCACAACTGGCATGTCCAGGACAACTAATAATTCTGTGGTAACTGTTTACACTGACATAAGATCCATCATTAATGAATCTGCAAGTTTTACATCTCCCACATTTTACCATCTTAGACATATAACAATCAGGCCTATATTAGATCACCGAATGCTTAAAACAGGGAACGGTGATTAGTTGACCCTATGTAAGCGAAAGCTTACAATGTCGAAATGTCAGAACAGTTCTTTTTTTCCAAGGGAAAAAATTGCTGTTCCAACAAAAAAAATGAATAAATGAAACACTTTAAACATTACATTAGGTGGGGGGCTTCACCCCCACACCCCCTGATGTGGGGAGGCAGCTCCCCCCACACCCCCCCTGCTTAAATATACCAACTCCGAGACCGCACAACAATGCTGAAAATGGCAAAGTAACAAAGTGGCTAAGCGAATCCTTTCCCAGGGAAAGAATTTGCTTAAAAGCCACTTCGATATTTTGCCGTTTCAGTCTTTTAAGTTCGACCAAGACGCATTTGAAAGAATGCGTCTTTGGTCTTCTAATAGGGAACCTAACAATCATAGTTCTTTGTGGGTTCAGCCTGCACCAATTCTTTTAGATACTTAACGCTACTAAAAAACAAATGAGGTGTTTCACCTAACCTCCTCTTCATTTCTTGGGTAAAAATCAGGTTCCATTTGGGGGCCAAAATTCTTTGGATCTTAAAGGCATCCTTATTATAGTGAATTACCATTGCTCCAGTTTTTAAAATATCCAGTTTTCTAGGGGTGCCAGTGTTAAATATATCTTTTGGGTGAGTTCCCAAAATGAATGAATACTCTTCCTTCCTTCCTTCCTTGAAAAAATAACCCTTTTAGATTTTCTAGGATGGTGTGTAGATAACCTTTTCTTTAAACATTTCAACTAATTTCTTCATTTCACCATAAAATATAATGCCATCTGTAATCAGCCTTGACAGTCATACTGATTTACTTTTAACAATGCTTTTTTCTGAAAATATGGGTGATAACTAGTAAAGTGTAAATAATCATTCAAAATGTTTAATTCCTAAAGAAGATGGAACAGTACTACATGTTCTCAGCGTCTCTGTAAAGGATGACATCTAAAAATTCTATCTTATTAAAGGTCTTTTTGGATGTAAGCCTTAATAATTCAGTGGAGTTCCTACAACAGGTGACAAAGTCCTCCAGTCGTGGCTCACTCCCGCCCCATAAAAATAAGGATATCATACAGAAATCTAAAATAGGCTAAAATATAAAAGGGAGGGTTGAACACAACTTCCTTTTTCCATGCTAACAGACTGATGTTAGCAAAAACTGGTGCACATTTTACATCCATAGCTACTCTTGTCCATTGGTGAAAATATTCACCCTTGAAAAACACAAAACTGTTTTTCAAAAGAAGTTCCATAAATTCACTGATAACATAACTATCACTGTCATTCAAATTATGGTTGTCACAAAGTACCCGTGGTAAATGCTTCCGAGCCTAAACTATGAGGAATAACAGAAAATAAACTGACAACATCAGCAGTGACAAATAAAACTCAATTGTCAAATAAAAGATCGTTTATATTCTCAAGGAGGTGCCAAAAATCACATAGTAAGTGTTTGTGTCTGGCAATAATGTTTTTCATTTCACATCAATAAAGGCCACTAAAAACTCAGTTTTGGATAGGTGTGATGCCACAATAGGTTTTGAGGGGGAGGTTGGTAGTACTTCTGTGGATCTTGGGTATACCATATATTGAGTGTATCAATGGATAACCTACCTTAACAAAATCAAAAGTCTCACCCGTAATGAAACCTAGATCCAACATGTTAGTAAACTGATAATCAATTTTCTTATAAGCAATATTGACTTTGTTTTTGGTACCCTCGTATACACCTCTTCATCATTAAGAATAGCAAACATTTTAGCAGAGTAATCCAGTTGGTCCATCAGTACTAACCCTCTTTATCTGGTTTCATGACCCAGGTACTTCTATCTGTCATAATATTTTGCAACACCACTCATTCATCTGTTGTCAAAATACCTAAAAAGCCCCATTGCCTCTGTGACTAATGAGGTTCCTAATTTGGTCACCACACCAATTCTCATAGGTGGAAACCATGGGATGGGAAGGGAGAATACAAGTACTTTTTTTCTTTAAAGCATTCTCTTTTATTCCATGACCTATTTGGTCTTCTCCAAAATGCATTGTCAAACTTAATTTGTGAGTGAACAGTTTTAAATTAACCATAGTTTTCACCTCATCAATTTTAAACTCAGGCGCAAACTTAAAGCCTTTTTGAGCAAAGCTTCATGAGATTTGTTCACCTGCAATTGACTCAGGTTAAAATCTTGAAACTACTAAACAGATTACACCCATCTTGGCATTATCCCATTCAGCCCATTGAATTTCAATGCTACCTTACAAGGAATAACTGAAACTTGAACAAGATAATTTTTGCATCTCTCACACACACACACACACACACACACACACACACACACACACACACACACACACACACACACACACACACACACATTGTTTACCATGGAGGACTAGTGATACCTTTCTAATGCCATTCCCCCTTTTCCTGTGTTTATGGTAACACAGTTACCATTTACCCTTAAAATAGGCTAACCATAACATAATGATAAATAGATATAGAAACAAAAAAACAGATATGTAGTTTTGGTAGCTATAAATTAAACACGTACTCTTCAAAAGAGTGGTATTTGCAATTTAAATATCAATAAATCTACAAATATACTAATGCATAAAGTACTAACTACGAGACACTGAATTGTAAAACCCTTTAACTGCAGTAAATAAAATCAAGCAATTAATGTTGCAAAATTAATTATATGACAAATGCTTTATTTTCTTCTGTGCAAGTATTCAAAGGATGCAAACAGACCAAAGATACTAAGAATACCATTCCCTACCAGTTTGATCCTGAACTATGACTAGCTAAAGGCGTACCATATTCCTACTTCCTCCGATGGTTTAAAAAAGCATATAGAGAATGAAGAAACTTACAGACAATAAACTCTCAGTTTAAGTCCCCATTCAAAATATGTCCTCCGTGAACACTGTAGAAGACAAAGTCCAAGGTGCAAGCAGTTCCTTTCTGAGTTTAAAAAGAGTCTCAGGCTCTGCATTACCTGCTTGCTTCAGATTTTGAATGCATGCTTTTGTGTTTCTACATTCAGTTAGCACTGTTGGAGGGGGATCTGCGGTCCAAATAAGATAATTCTTGAAATTTCAAATAAGCGGTCTTGGTTCCAAGTCTACATTTCTGATAATATAAGACAACCACTCAGTCTTGAATGTTTTTTTTTTTATTCTTTACTGGAAGTAACGAGAGATTTCATGCAGCTAAAGAATCTTAACACAGCTTTTTTGTATCTCTAATCTTTACTGCATGTCTTACTGAAAAATAATTGCAATCGGCATATAGGTTGCAGTATTGTCACTCTGCTTGTCATAGTATCACTATCAATGAAAATGTTGCATTAGGGGAGGCTAGGGACACAGCAACCCTGCAAAGACACATAAATGGGTTGCACCTCTTTACTGACCCATCCTGGTAAAATGTTCTTCAGGATTTTGTTCTGCAAGATATACAAACAGCTCAAGATAACTCCAAATACCTCCCTGTAATTATGGCATTCCTTCCCTCTTCCCTGCTCTTAATCTTATTTTTGAAGAAGACCTTCTAATCAAACAGAATGACCCTGATAGCACTTCTGTCAAACCTGCTTAGAAAGTGATCTTGATAATATTGTTACTTGGCTTTACGTTAATACTATCATAGTACTTTCTGTGTTTTCTGGCACCACTTCCAAACTCTTGTCAACCTCTCCTCTGTTACTTAGTGTACCTTGAGGCTGACAATTAACTCATTTCCATAAGTATATTACATCACCTTAAATCCACACCATATCTAAATATGTTTCTTCAAGTATGAACCTCAGAGAAAAGTGCAAAATTGTACTTATATGTCTCCATGTTAGTATCTTCACAGAGGAGGCATATTTACAGATCTGGGTTATGAGGGTAGAACTTACACTTTTGGGTGCACGGAGACCAGAAACTCTGATAACAGCAAACATTTTTTCAATACCCCAGAACAGTAAATTAGTCTGTGGGATTTTAAGACAGCACACAGCAATGTGCTGAACTGACAGTTTAATGGTGTCATATTCACCAAGCCTTGTAATACAGCAAACCTGTTAGTGGACAAATTCAGTTCCGACTTTAACCCTGTCTCAACCATAACCATCCCCCAAAAAATACCCTCAAACATATCCTCCCCCAACTATAACTAGTGAGCATGTACTGGCTTGTACAAGCTAAAACCAAGAACACCGCCAGAACACAGCCTAGGTGGGCCTTGATAACATCCTGGGATGCCTCCCAAACAGTGCAAAATACAGCTTATCAGGACCCCTGGACTCACTATTTAACTATTGTTTTAAAAACGGTCTTTGTGCCATGAGAATGCTGGACTGTGTCAATCATCCCCCTTCATAAGGGAGGAATTCAATAGATCCTGGAGTAGTCATATTTGCAAAGTCATTGGAAGAATTATCATGGAAATTATCAACAAGGACATAGGAGACCTCCAGACACTGGATCCATCCCAGTTTGTCAAAGGAAGGTCAAGCTTACTGAACCTGGTGGATTTTTTCAAAAAAGATCACTAGGGCAATTGGTGAGGGGGAAAGCAGTTCATACTGCCTACAAGATCTGGCTAAAACATTTGATACAATACCCTGCTCAAGCATTGTCAACAAACTTATGAAAGTTGGCTTAAACCCATTTATAACATGCTGGATAACTGGCTGGCTCACAGATAGGGCCCAAATGGTTAGGATTGGTGAGGCCACATCTTCAAAGAGGTCAGTCACCAGTGGAATCCCTCAGGGCTCTGTGTTGGGACCATTCCTCTTTGGCCCTCTTCTCAGAGGGCAAAGCTAATGGCAAAGACCTCTGGCTGACCAAGTGTATAGATTATTGCAAACTGGGAGGAGGAAGCTCTAACACAGACAAACACTTGGAGCCATAGCCACCGTTTAAAGCTCAATGCAAAGAAATGCATCATAATACCTTTTGGGAAGTTGTCCACTCCTAGTAAGTACATCATCAATAAAAGACCCCTAAAAGTTGATTCACTAGTCGGGGATCTGCAAACTCATGTAGATAATAACCTAGCCTTTGACCAACATGTGACCAAGGTAGTAAGAAAATGCTATTTTATTGCTCAACGTATTGGTAAGAGCATGGCATCTAGGTCCAGATAAGTCATCTAAGCACTGTACTCAACCCTCATTAGACTCATCATAGATAGTATAATGCCCCCTTCAGTATGTACCTAACCAGACACATGAAGTAACTGTAATATTTACAAAGGTTTGTTTCAAAAGTAATACAGGTAGTAAACATAACATTAATGCTAATCGAAGTCCTGTCCCTTTACTCTATACCATAAAGGCTTTTGTGAGGTGATCTTTGCCTAGCATACAAGGCATCTCTGCAAAACAAACAGCATCAGAACAACTAGATCAAAATACCTAAATTTTGCTTGCAACATAAATATGTAATGTTGGAGAGACAGATATGTTTCTCAGAGAATTCCCATTCTCTGGACCAGGTTCCCTGTAATGTTGGAGAGACATATATGTTTCTCAGAGAATTCCCATTCTCTGGACCAGGTTCCCTGTAATGTTGGAGAGACATATATGTTTCTCAGAGAATTCCCATTCTCTGGACCAGGTTCCCTGTAATGTTGGAGAGACAGATATGTTTCTCAGAGAATTCCCATTCTCTGGACCAGGTTCCCTGTAATGTTGGAGAGACAGATATGTTTCTCAGAGAATTCCCATTCTCTGGACCAGGTTCCCTTGTAATGTTGGAGAGACAGATATGTTTCTCAGAGAATTTCCATTCTCTGGATCAGTTTTCCTGTAATGTTGGAGAGACAGATATGTTTCTCAGAGAATTCCCATTCTCTGGACCAGGTTCCCTATAATGTTGGAGAGACAGATATGTTTCTCAGAGAATTCCCATTCTCTGGACCAGGTTCCCTATATATGTAAAGCAGAGTTCCTCCCTATCCCAATTTAAGTGCAACTTGGACCAGTGGATTGGCAATAAAAATTCATCCCTGCTTGGTCCCTGTTTGTCTGATGGACAGAGGCAGTCAGTAAATTATCTCATATATAAATCAAATTTGTGTGTCACATTTGTGTTCCATGGCTAGGCATATACAGGCCCTAGTGGTCGTTAATCTGATATAGAACCATGACCCTATGAATCTATGCATAAAGATCTCAGTAAGTTCAAATGACTATTTGTATATATGAAAAAGAAAATTTGACCAAGGATTAAGTATTAAGGAATACCAGCTCTAGCAATGCTAGTACTGTAGAGGACATTGTCAATCCTTATTAAAGTTAAGTGAACCTGTTTGAAAAGTAGTCCTTTAGCTAGTGTATAGCACTGTCTGAGAATACTTTACTTTGCTTATTATTTGTTATGTTTTATTTATATTTTTGTACTTAGGATGAGACAGAACATTGTCCATTGTGATCAATGCTCTACCCTGGTTAACAAACTGGAATACACACATGCATACATAAATAAATACTCAATCACTCAAATAAATAAACAAATCTTCTACCAGTGTAAGAGCCTTATTGTCCATTCATTCCCAGACAGTGATGGGGACAAAATTAATCAATACTTATCCCCTTAAGAGCCAGCAGGTCTTCATTTATTTTAACCACAAGAAAGACCAGTGAAAGACAGCTCTACTTTCCACCCAGATGAATTTATTGATAAAACCTTATAGTGTCATCTCTAGCGCCTCGGCTGTTGCCTTTACAGAATAAAAAAACTTTATCCATTAACACACCCACATTATATACTCTCTTAACATTTCCAATAAATCAATTAAACAATTAGATAAAACTTATTCACGATTACTAATAAAACAATCAGCATATAAAACCCTGCCAATTACACTCCTAGTTGATCCCCCTGGGCTGCAAAGTTTCATATTTCATAATCAAAATAGCTTTTTTTTTTCTTTAAAATGTGTTTTAACAAATTCTCATCACCATACTGATTTTCTATTTGTTCTAAAATTGTAACTTTCATTTCTTTAATAGCCCACCATGTACTAAATGAAAATGTTCTGCTACTGGGCTTAACATTTTTTTTATTTTTAACATCCCTAATGTGTTCCTTTATTCTCTCTGCTAAACTTCTTTTAGTTTCCCCTATATATTTTTTACCACAAGAACATTTGATCACATAAATTACTCCCCTACTCAAACAGGAATATGTGCCCATGGTGTTAAAACTTCTATCTCCTATTTTTTCTGCCTCATTTACTATATATTGACATATGGCACATTTTCCACAAGGAAATGTTCCCTTCTTAGTAATAACATTTCCTTTTGTATTGGTCTCTTATATCTTCCCCGAACTAAAAAATCTTTTAAACTACGTCCCCTCCGATAGGAGACACAAAGCTCAACATCTACTAGTGAAGGCACTTCTCTTCTGATTTGTTTCCAAAAACGTTTTACTATCTCATTCATTTTGTTGGAAAAAACAGTATATTTTGTGACAAAGAACATTTTAGAACTTTCTTTCTTTCTATTTATTATTTCAAACTTACTATTCTTCATAATTCTCTTACTAGTTGTTCCTTCATGACCTTCTCCATATAATTTAACATAACTTGATTTGACTTCATCTGAATTATAACCTCTCTCTATGAAGTTATACACAATTTTTTTAGTTTCATTTTTTGCCTCTTTAACATCACTACATAATCTTTTAATTCTCAACATTTCTCCATAAGGTATGGACTTTAAAGTGTGTTCTGGATGGCAGCTGGTAGCATGTAACATCCTATTCATCTGATTAAACTTCCTATGTATCATAGTATGAATCTTCTTACCTACTTGTCCATTCAAAAAAATATCCAAATAATTAATTTCCCCTCCTATCTGTATGCCATCAAATTTGATTTTATAATTATTATTATTTAAATATTCCACAAATTCATAAGCCATATTTTTTCCATCCTGACAGATGAAAATCAAATCATCTATAAAACGAAAATATAGAAGCACATGTCTATTGAAAAACTGACTTCTATAGATATGTTCAATCTCAAACAGTCCCATAAATAAATTAGCATAAACTGGGGCGAATGCCGCTCCCATAGCTGTTCCTACATTTTGTTTATATAACACTCCATCAAATTCAAAAATATTATTAGTTAAACAGAAGTATAATAATTCCATAATATATTGAGTTCTAGGTGTATCTTTCAAGAAATGTTGTACAGCTTTCAAGCCTAAATGATGTGTGATATTTGTATATAAACTAACCACATCCGCTGTAATAAAAAACATATCCTTGGTCCATTTTATTCCTTGTATTTTACTCAAAAAATCATAGGAATCTCTAATATATGATGGTAATTTCACCACCTCTGTGATCAATGTTTCATGCAGTGTAAGATCCTTATTGTCCATTCATTCCCAGACAGTGATGGGAACAAAATTAATCAATACTTATCCCCTTAAGAGCCAGCAGGTCTTCATTTATATTAGAGTTGGTTTCCTCCCTATCTTCATCCCTCCCTCAAGTGGATGATGGCTATCACATTAGCCACTGTCTAGTAGGGTCCTTGTGCACCTTCATACAAGCATGGGAATGAATCCTGACTTACTTATACTGGGGTCTCTCAACCTGATATCTGTTAGAAGAAATATTCCCTTGAACGTCCTGTTGGATGGAGTGGGTACGACAAATCATACAACTTCCTTCCTCCCAAGTTGAGTCAGCTGACATCAGTTACCTATTCACACCCTCCTCTGAGTTGTTTTTTCAACTGCCCAGGCCACTAACTTTACCCAAGTCATCTGGGTTACAGTTAAGGCTTCATCTCTCTACTGGTGTACAGTGGGTGGAATAGGGGATACTTTCACTTCCTTAATTTGTGAGAGGGTTGATCAAGCAGATCATTTCATTTAGTACAGATGAATGTAAATGCAGCAAGACAGGACTATGACTAAACAGATGTAATTATTCAAGTTTTGGTTACACATCTGCAGCAAACAGCAACATGTGATTATGTGTTGATATAAGCAATACTAAATTAATTTAAAAAGGACACAGAAAAAAGAAGCTACATGACTTGTCAAAAATTACAAAGAGATCAGAAAACAAGCTCTCAGTAATGCATTTGCAGAAAATGCTACTGAATGTATATAGGGGTAATTTAATAAAGCCTACATGGACTTATTTTCCATGTAGGCATAGTGGCACACTGCTTACATGAAAGTAAGCAGGTCTTCAATCCAGGAAACAGAGCTGAGGGGCATGCATGAGTGCTCCAACACGGAAGTGTCCATGGCATGCAAATCACCTCATAACCAGGCGTACCCTTGAGGGTAGTAGAGTGATCCAGCAAGTAGGTAATCAATCCTCCAGACCCTGTGTTGGTGTCTGAAATGTAGAGTGAAAAATTCCATGTACAGTATGTTAAACAGAGAAGAGGTGTTGTAAAAGTGAGTAAGAATGAAAGAAATAGCATAGCAGACACAGATATGTGCAAAACTATCCATTGTGTGTCCGCAACCTGATGGAAAATAATTTAAAATACATATTTTTTAATAATCAGATCATGTTTGCACTGCACAGTGTGTCATAGTGTGCAAACATGCTGTTAAGGAAAAAAATTAAAAAGTGTAAAAATGAAAATTAGTACTATGTTACGGTAATGCATTATAGGACCCTACGTGGAGTATGTGCAATGGTAGACTGCTATGGTTGGTAACAAGGCAGGGCCTGGAACCATGTAGTTCCCAGGTTGTGTGCATGGATCTTTATGCAAATGACCTGGAGTTGTTGAATAGCACAAATGGGTATCCATGCCCGCAGATCCCATCTGTGTAGGCAGAGAACCATGTTGGTGTTCACAGAAGAGGTAGCCAACATCAAAAGGGGATATGTCCACATCCTTTTAAACTCATTGGAGCACAGCAGTTCTTGTTTGCGCTGTGCAGTACTGTGCTCAGCAAGGGGGTGTGCACACTGGCTATTAAGCTTTGTTTTCCTTCGGGGCGTGTGTTTGAGCTTGTTTGCATGGCATGCCACTGTACTGAGTGTGACCTTCCATGGGGATGTGTACAATTGCTGCTGAGCATTGTTTACCTTTGTGGCATGTGTTTGCATGGCATGATGCAGTGCTGAGTGAGGAAGGCTGTTAAAAAAAATTGTCTGAGAAAGGCAATGAAATCTTAATTACTGATTACCCCTTTTCCACATGAACTAGGGACAGTAATAGAATGCCTCATAAGTAGCCAATCACAAAGGCTGCACCTACAGCAGAGCATTATAAAGGTTGCAGAAACCCTACAATCTGATTTCACCCCCATACTCTATACCACTGAAGTACAGACGTGGGACTTTTAAATGAAGAAATGCTAGGGGCTGCTGCAGGTCTGCTACATATGTATGTGCTAGATGCTGAGGTCAATGCTGCTAATGCTGATGCTTACCACAGGGCTAGACAGAGAAGGAGAAGAGTGTTCAGGCCCAGAGTAACCTTCCAGGGGCTACAGGAGTTGGAGATTGTGCAGCGCTACAGGGTGGACAGGGACATACTACAAGAACTCACTGAGCTCTGCCGACCTCAACTCAGACTCACAGCATACAGAGGGGAACCCATTCCAGTGGAAACTAAGGTATGTGTAGCTCTTAGGATACTAGCTGCAGGTACATTCCAAAGGCCAACTGGGGACATGATGGGGTCTCACAGGCATCAACATCCAGGGTATTCCACCAGTTCCTGGATGCCATACTACAACATAACAGTGAGTACATTTATTTTTCCCTCACCCCTGAGGTGAGGTCCAGCAGTATGCAACACTTCTACTTTATAGCACACTACCCTGAGGTACTCGGTGCCATAGATTGCATTCATGTACACATCAAGGCACCACCTGGTGAGGAGGGTAGAATCTATGTGAACCACAAGTGGTACCACTCCATCAGCTGCCAGGTAATGTGCAATTCCCAGGGCATTATCATGAATGTGTGTGCTGTCAGCCCTGGTAGTTATCACGACTCCCATATCTGGCATGACAGCTGTACCAGATGTTTGTTAGGGGGGGACATCCCACATGGCCATTTACTCGGGGATGCTAGCTACACACTAGAACTGTGGAAGATGACACCCATCAGAAATGCACACACACCCACTAAAGAATGCCATAATGCGGCACTCACACAAACTAGGGCCATCATAGAATGCATGTTTGGGCTGCTGATGTCATGGTTCCAGTGCCTTGATATATCTGGTGGAGCCCTGTGGTACTCTCCAGCCACATGTGCACACATGTTCACAGTATGTGCCATGCTACATAATATGATCCTGTGGAAACAGTTGCAGCAGGATCAGCAAAGGGAAGGGATACACAGCCCCTCCTCCAGTGCCTAGGTCACCACAGCCTCACCCACAGGGGGACTCCAAGGAGAAAAACCCTGAGGTTGTCCCTGTAGGCAGACATAGGCATACCCAGTATGTCCAGGCCTTGGCTAAGAGAAAATGCATAGCATATGTACTGAAAACCTAGGTGCCCTAGGGACTGACACCTTACTCCGACTTGCATACATATTAGTAAAAATTATGCCAGCTAGCCCACACAACCTGTACCTCACCATGTATTGGCTGCAGACTGCGTGAATCAGATTCAGCCCTGAACAACAGTTCTGTCAGCTGCTGCATTTACAAGGTAAGTCACACAGCTACTCACCACTTGTAAGGGGTACTAGAATATGATTGTATATGCTTAGACCTGCCGCATGTATGTAAGGGAATATAGTTGGCTACTGGGCTACTTGCAGAGATCTAACAGACACTTGGGACAACAGGTACTCTGTTCAATAGTATGTGCCCCATAATATTTACTAGGCCACATTTCTGGAATCCCCACTACATTATTCAAGGGAGATGCCAAACAGTGGGGTCACAGAGCAGTGGCACGATGGTGTATGCCAGCAGAACATGGGCTGGTTGTCCCCCACCCCCAACTCATCAGTGTACCCATATAATATCTGCAACAGGATATTTCCAATGATATATCAGCAGACCACAAATTCCAGGGCTGTGACATAGAGACAGAACCTGGCCATACGTTCTATGTCCCACTTAATGCAGAGGTGACAATGTATATGTCTGTATGCTGTTGCTTTTGTGATGAATGATGCATCCCTGTCTAGCAGTCTGTGTGACTCAGTAAGCTAGGAACATTAGCATGGGTGATGGTGTTAATGGTCTGAATCTGGCAGTAGCCACATCTTTTGCATTTGAGGTAGTTGTTAGAGTGAATGGGGAGGACAAAGGGCCAAACCTATAGACAGACATTACACATGCTCGGAGTAGCCTATAGGGTGGCTGGTATAACATCAGGTTGCAACAGGTCAGATTAGCTGCAGGATGTAAAGGCCATCACTTAAATGTCTCAGTAGTTATAACAGTTCAGTGACTGCATTTTACAGTACAGTACCAGAAAACCACAAATGTACGAGGAACAGAGCAGACATATGGGGTGAAATGCTGGACATTCTGCAAAAGCATGTACAGGGAAAGGTATGCAGACTGTCTCCCTGTGTGAGGTGTTACATCATGTACCCCTGTCACATCATACTTCTCAACCTCTTAGAGCAAGAAATCTGACCAAAGCCATGAATAAAAGTGGGACACAGGCCCACAAATAGGGACAAGTTTTAAATATTGCTCTTACAAATGTAGAGGGTTGACTGAATGACAGGTCTTGCATTAACATGAATCTCACGATGTGTATGGAGTCTGAAACTCAAATGTCTGTCTGTTATGTAAAATGGACCAAAAATATGAAGGAAAGTTCTGGACAGTCTGTGAAGCTCTATCTAGTTGCGAGGTATGAGTCACATATTAAGGTCAGCAAGCAGTTGGGGAATACCTTCGACAATATTAGAGAAGTAAAGTACAATGAAACAGTGAACCACAAAATACAAAGCTGATAGGTAAAACTTTAATGGGTTAAGTATTTCATTCATTAACAACTTCATCGGAAGAAGTAAATCATTTAATTAATCCAGTATATACCCTCCAGTGAGCAACACATGACCCAAACCAACCAATGAAACATAACACATATAAATATATGCACACATTAACAAGCAATATTAAAACAATGACTTCTTTAAAAAAGTAATCAAGTATAACATTTTTAAAAAAAATGATAAAGTAATTTGGGCTAGAACCAGTTACAAATGTTGGCCCCATAAATTTTAAGTTTAAGCAACAAAGTGATAGAAAAAGAATAATTTAATCCAGGGTAATTAGTGGCATCCAGTAACTGCCATTTAAGCTCATTTTTATCTAAATGCTCATAAATAATCCATCCCTGTACATCTTTTTTGACTTGTTCTATAATGAGAAAGTTTAAACTATGCATACTGCACCTATCAATATGTCTATACAATGCATTAGTCGACATTTTATTTTTAATATTAACATGTGCTCATATATATATATATATATATATATATATATATATATATATATATATATATATATATGCCGTTTATAATCTTGAAATACTGAAATGTCGAATTTCAGTATCTTGAGACTATAAACCCAAATGTTTAAAATAGAAAAAGTTCATAATCACGAATTTGAATATCTCGAATTTATGGTTATGGCCTTACGCTACGTGATGTCTCAGATTGTGTGTTTATGGTGCACGGTGCCATGTGTGGATCTAGGTGTTTTGTCAGGTAAGTGAGTGTTTGCAATACAGCTCTACTTCCACAGTTATTGCACTACTGACTTTCCTGTATATACTTTAGTGCAGGTGATGCTATTGTTTCATGTTTTTATTGCACTACAGTTGGCATTATTCATTTATTGCACTACAGCTCTAAGTCCACATGTATTGCAATACAAACTTTAATGTAAAGACTTTATTGCAGGTAATGCTTTACTCTTTCTTGCTTATTTCACTGCAATTAGCATAATACATCCATATTCACCACACTCATGGTGCAACCTGGCCAAGATCCTGGCATGTGTTTCAAGGTTGCAAGCCCTCTCCTCTGCAGCTGTTGGGAGAGAAGAACACCATTATACATACGAGTTTAGTAGACATTCAGATTACATATTGGTGGTATAGACGTAAAAGTACTTACATACATGTGGGACATCCCTACCTGAAATTCCTGGATCCAGGTATCCAAGAGCTCCCCCTTACATCTATTCAGGTCATCATAGTGGTGATGATACTGCTCACCTGTGGGGTGTATACCAGTTGCACTGCTGAGGTCCCTTGCCAGCCATTTTCAGGTCTCCACCTTGCACTCTGAGCCCTGGTAACCTCCCTGTAGAAGCTAACCTTCATGGTTGTTTACAAGGAGTCTGACCATGACCCTGGACTACAGGATCCTGCAATGCTGCACCTGAAAGTACCAATCCCCACCAACACCTGCCATAGTATCCTTCAGAGACAGAACAACAAATTATGCTGTATTTCCATCTATTGGGATTAATATAGCCTGTTTTCCCACCTTTACATGCCATTGGGCAGCATTTAAAAATGCAGTGCATTGCTTAGCAGCTAGAAAACCAGCACAGCTGAGTTGAGCAGTGTGAAAACCCGAAGACCCATATGCTTAGCAGTGCTTAGTAGTGCACAAACCAGCTAAGCAGAGACGAGCAGTACATAAACATTTTCAGCTGTTACTGTGTTTACGTGGTACTTAGCAGGGCTACACTCCCTACACTGATTCAATAACCATGTTCTATGGCTCTCCCTTGGCAATGCACCATGATTAATATGCATGGTGCACTGCTGAGGGAGACCATGTACATGGACATGGTAACATTCCATGGAAGCTCTACACTCTGCCTACATGGAGTTTACTAAATCCTGGGGTATGTTTACACTACATTAAAAAGCTATTATGAGTGTTTTCTCCCTGACCCTAGTACTAACGCCTATTTAATCTAACTGACTCCAGAATATTACTCTTACGTTTATACAAAGTGATGCATTTTTCACATCATCTGACATACAAAATTTCAATGGCAGTTATGATGATTTGTGGAATGGTGGTGTTACAGAAAGGGACCTACAAAGAACACAAAAATTAGCAGACCACAAGTAATATGCAAGGTGGGTGGTGACTGGAAAATTTAAAGGGAGCAGCAACATTGTGCACAGCTTCACCATCTGATCTACCCGTATATGGACTAACAGAATAATTTAAATGCAAGTTATCAGTACTAAAGTTTAGCCTTCACATATAATTTTATGCAAATAGTCATGAAGGGATAAAGAAAGCTGGTTTCTTCACAAGTGATGAGTATCATCTTAAGTTTAAAATCATTGTCAATATTCACAGTGTTTAAATAATGTTGTGTAGCTAATCATCTGATTTGCTTCTCATAATATTAGTGCATATTCTTGCTACATGCTGTGATAATGTGAGGTATTGCCCGCTGTGCCAGGAGAGGTAGGGGAGTGGATATGTAACATATGCCAGCATAGCTAGCTGGAGTTTTGTAAAGAATTATATGTCATTTGTATATCAAGCTTAATTTGCACAGATGCTTGTTTTGAAAATTAATTTGTAAAGCTTCTTGTGTTAAAAATGTACCAACAGTGGGTCCTGCCAGACAGAAAAGAAATACTGTATGTTAGACTGTATTTGTAACTGTTGAAATGAATATATTGTAACAGAGGATAGTGGAAGAGAAGTGGTAAAGCTCAGTCTTGATAACTTTGAAAAAAGTCTGAAATTAAATTACCTGGTTTAGGCCATAAAGATTGTATCTTACAGTTCTGACTGCAGCCAGAGACAAAATGTCTGTGAAAACCAGGACTAAGAATCATATTGTATTATTTGTAGGTGTAAACTTATTGCTATCCTGGAAGGGTGAACGTTTTGAAATGGTTTTATAGCGTCCTGATGCTATAAACACATCTCAGCAAAGCTCTGTATGTATTGTAACACATATGTGCTAAATTCTGGTTCAGTTTCTAGTGAAGGGATCAGTGTGGGAACTAGAATCAGATGACCAGATGCATGTGATGTCATTCTGTAATCCAGCACTGAAATGACATTTTAATACTAAATGAGACAGAAGTCTTCAGGCAGTCTGTTTTTGAATCATTATCAAGAAGGAAGATCACTCACCCATTTCATCTTGCTTTGCATTAGTAAGCAGCTAGGGAATAGTAATTCTTTAAACCAGACAGGAAAATATAGTTAAGTACTGTTTTTCTGTATCTGTGTGAATCTATCTTTTGGTGTTATTTTTAATATTTCCTGTGGTAGAAACTCTGGTGTTTATTGTAAATAGATATTTAGTATTTTCATGTTCTTTTATTATTTATTATTAAATATATTTAAACTTTTTATCATGGCTTGTCTTTTAGAGAATATTTTAACCTCTGAGAGTACTTATGTTAACTTGATGACATTGTGGCTGCTCCTGACAACCTTGCTGATTGGTCAAACACTAATATTTTACTAGTATTAATTTTACTCAGTATAATTGGGTACCCTTGTAAGAGCCTTACAGTAGCTGGATTTGGAGTGCTCTGGTAGCAGTACCTACCTTATAGTCTGGGCATAGGTGCCATAGCTCATAAATCTGTGCCAGCCTTTCTCAGGTGTGCGTGTGTGTGTGTGTGTGTGTGTGTGTGTGTGTGTGTGTGTGTGTGTGTGTGTGTGTGTGTGTGTGTGTGTTTGTGTGTGTGTGTGTGTGTGTGTGTGTGTGTGTGTGTGTGTGTGTGTGTGTGTGTGTGTGTGTGTGTCTGTGTGTCTGTGAAAACCAAATCTCAAAGATTTGTGTGCATCAGCTACTTGGAGCAGGGAGAGAGAACACTGGTTTCACAGAGAGGGTGGTTGAGGACTTGGCTTGGAATACTAGGCTGAAGACTCAACTCTACAGCTGTGTGAGTGGGAAGTCTTATGTGGGCCTGAATAGAGAGAGGGAAACCCATCCTCAGGACTGAGTGTGCTCCCTGTGTGTCCTTAAGGAAACTGTGTTTGGTGCAGAGAGCTGCATCTGAAAATACTGTGTGTATCTATTTTTGTTCCAAGTGAACATCCCTGTCCAGGGTCGGTGGTGAGGATTAACCCTCCTTGATTATTGGCTCAGAGCAGGCATGTCATATATTGATGAGCAGTGGTGTGGCTATTAATTGAACTTCTGTAGCGTGTAGACAGTTGCCACTCCAGGTGTATGTACTCTTAGCAGCTACAAGGTAAACACATAGAGTTTCATTTTCACAACAGTGTTATTTATTTTTTGTTAGTTTAGTTTAGTCAGGGAAAGTAGGCAAAGATGTCAGCATGGGATTATGGCAAGCTGATGAAGAACCAGTTGGCCGAAGTGTTTAAAACCAAAGGAATGGTGCTTGCCACCCTGATTAAAGAGGAAATTATTTCAGCTTAGTCACAGCTGTAGCCCAGACCAGCAACCAAAAGGATAACCAGTCTGGTGATGTGGATTTGTGGCCTTCAGAAACAGGACAGTTTGCCTTTTCCTCAGAGGACTTAAAAATATGTCTGGAGTTAAAGAAACTTGAACTGGAGGCCAAATGTTTGGAATTAGAATCAGCAGAGACTGCAGCATTTGCAGGCTGAAGAAAATAAGAAACAGCACCAACATGAGAGGGTCATGGAGGTAATGAGGAAGGGAATAATCAAACCCCAGAAACAATAAAGGTCAGTAAATGTCTTGCGCAGTTTACAGAGGATGATCATTTTATAGTTTTAGTCATATATTTGAAAGAGTATCTAAAGAGTACAATGTTGTCCAAGGGCTCTGAGTACGGTCCCTGACTCCCTTACTTCATGGTAAAGCCATAACTGTTGTTTCCAAATTGTCTGATACTGATTGTTTAAATTATAATAAAGTAAAACAATGTTTATTGGAATGTTTTAAGTTAACACCTCAAGCTCACAGAAAAAAAAGTTTTGTGAGCATATACGCAAGGCAGATGAAAGTATATGTGATTATATTGCTGAGTTACACACTTATTTTCATATTTGGGTGAGTGGGTGTCAGTTCACCACTTCTGAAAGGCTGGAAGACCTTTTGGTGAGGAAACAAGCCCTTAGAACATTGCCTGAGGACATGAGAATCTGGTTGGTAGAAAGGGAGTGTAACTCTGCAGATGAGCTAGGGAAAAAGGGGATCTCTACTTGGCAAGCAGGGCATCACTACACAATTAGGTGATATCCAGTGCTGCACATGGATATAAGGGAACCCATGATGGGTAGCCTAAACCACCCTAACAGAGTCCACCAGTAACAGGGGAAGCCACTAGTTTAGGTGCATGGCCAGGATCAAGGGTTAGATGTTTTAAATGTAACTGGTAGGCCATGTAGCATACAGATATCCACTGAAGCAAGGTGGGGAACAAAAGGTGTGGAAGCCATTAAGTGGGAATAACAGTATGCCAGTGGTAAGTTGTCTGGCAACAACAGGGGTACCAGACTATCACTGGAGTTTATATCCTGTCTTAGTGGATGGAAAACAGGCCACTGCTAAGAGAGACACAGCCTCTGACATAATCATTGTGAAGCCTACAGTGATTAAAAAGAAGCAGCACTTGATTGGACAATACACTCCAGTCAAAGCTTTAAGAAGGACCCCATTCCAAATGCCTTTGGCCATGGTTCACCTTGACTGGGAAGGTGTAAAAGGAAGCAAGTAAGTAGGTGTGGTTGAGGATAATCCCAGCAGATGTCCTGATAGGGAATGATTTTGATAATGCAGTACCGTGTGTGCATGCAGTTACACACAGTCAGGTCTGGAGACAGACAAGTGGGGCTTGTAACCTGGGGAGACTGAGACAGATCCCATGCTTGAAACCAGGGTTTGTGAGTTGGCTTTTTCAAGGAGAGAGCTACCATGATGCAGTGAGCCTGAAGGTGAGCCACAGCTGCTGGTAGGTACTGATGTTCCCTTGGAGAGAGTGACTACAAGGGCAGAGGTGAGTGGTAACACCTAGCCTGATAGTGTGGCACTGCTGTCAGAGGATACCAGACTTCCTGTGGAAGGGGAGCTGGGAAGGCTAACAAAGGTAGAGTTGAGACAGGCACAGCTCTCGGACCCTGCACTAAGCAGCTTGAGGGAGGTAGTTAGAGAGGCACCTGATTCTCTAGGAAAAGGGAGTCTGTGTACTGGAACAAAGGGTTTCTGTATAGAGAGTGGACCCTTGATGCCTTTGCCTGTGATTGAGGAGCCATTTCAGGGGGTAGCTACAGATACTGTGGGGCCTCTGACTACCCCCAGGATCCACAGGGAAGAAGTATATCCTGGTGGTAGTACATTATGCTACTAAATACCCTGAGGCAGTGGCTGCATCCTCCATCATTGCAGAGAAGGTGGTAAATACTTTGTTAGTGATTTTCAGCAAGGTAGGTTTCCTGAGAAAAATACTGACTGACAGAGGTGTCAATTTCATTTCAGACCTGCTGGCTTGTCTGTGGGAGGGCTCTGGGGTGAAGCACCTAAAGACCACCCCCAGGCTAATGGTCTTTTGAAGAGGTTAAACTCTACACTAAAGACCATGTTACAGGCATTTGCTGACCAGTTTAAGAGAGAGCAAGACAGATATTTGCCCCATCTTCTGTTTGCATATAATATGATTTTGTAAACAGCTCAGCATATTCTATGGTGTTTACTGGGTTTGGGGGAGGGGGTACTTGGAGTTTAGCCTAGGTGTCGATTAGTAGAGAAAGGTTAGCTTTGGAATAGTTACTAAAAGTTTTTGGTTTTGCTCAGTCCCGGATTTAATTTTTATTTCAAGCAATACTGCCATACAGTCATATCTGACAAGTGGGGACATTGCATTGCATAAGGAATATCACTCTTGCATGTTTGGGAGCACAAGGTCAAGGATGTTTGTACTCCTAGTATGAGAATGGAGCAACTGTTCCAGTATGTTGGTATTAACAAAGTTTAGCAGTAGCTGAGTTTGTGCACTAGAAATGGTGGAGGATTCTCATTCTATAGAGGGGGTAGTTGAGATCCCCATGAAGATCATATTGGGTCGAATGCTGAGGATCTCTGATACATTGAAATAAGTAGTATGGGTTTCCTGGGGCATGGAGGGGGACTATAGATTGCAAGGATGTGGTATAAGACTGTGTTTATAGTGAGTTGCCCACATACAGGTACCACTGAGTCATGCACTTTAACTAGTCTGAATGTAAGATTGTTTTTAATATAGACTGAGATTTCATCTTTAGTTCCCTCCTGTGCAGTTGGTCTAAGAGTGTGAAAGGCATTATGACCTTGCAATGCCAGGGTACTCTCCTTGACTTTAAACCATGTCTCCATTACTACACAGATGTCTACACTCCTCATGGAGAGGAAGGCTTGCAAGTGAGTGGAGATTCCTTTTAAGACTTCTGGTGGTACTACCTTCAGATATTCTTTAGTAGGTTCACTTAAGTCAGAAGGGTTATCAGTTTGGCATTGCCTAAAAAAGGCACTAGGGGGTGGAAATGGTCTTTGCCAATATCCAAAAGCCTAGAGGAGATAAGTACATACCATCCATGGCAGAGCAGTATGGTCTGTCAGCCATGTCCACCCAGCCTGTTAAATATTGTACCTCTTTGGACTGACACCATAAGCTAAGCCAATTGTTAAAATCAATCATTTTCTGTTGATAGCATGGAGTCATCTCTGTAGTATGCTGTTCAGTGCTAGGCTCATACTGCCTGATACATATAATCAGTGAGCTTGATCAAGTCTTACTCCATATAGTCAAGGGAGGTATGTCTGATGTCATTAATACCTATGTGGACTAGGACAGAGTCATACTGGTACCCATGGTTCAATTTCCTGAGTGCCTGTATGACTTGATAGATCCTAGCCCCAGAAAGGCAACTAACTGTGACTCTCTCCTTACTCAGTCTGGTGAGAGGGACATTGGTGTGCCTCACTATAGAATCACCAATGACCAGGAGATTTGGCTGTATACTAGTTTTCCTTCAATGCTTAGCAGTAGAAGCACTGGGTACAGTGTTACTATGCATTTTAATGGAGTGTTTACATGATGGCAGAGGACACTTTTTTGATTGTGCTGTGTAGAATGTCTTAGTGTTTTTGGAAGGTTACTTGTAAGTGCCTCGGCATAAGCAGTTTTATGTGTAGGGTCTTTACCCTGTGCAGTAACTGTGATGCAAGTGTCACAGACAACCTCCATAGCATTAATTTTGGTTTTTGAAAGAGTTTTGCCTCCAGAGTTAAAGTGCATTTACACATCTCACATGGTTTATCTATTTTATAAGTGGGTTGTCAGTGTACATGAGGCAATTGCTACAATGCCTCAGAATATCCATCTCAACCAGACGGGCCACAGAGAGAGTCAGGAAGTGCATATCCATGGCAACTGATCTACTAGGGAGGAGTGAGGGAAATGTCAATATTGAATAAGACAGAGTAGCACAAGGAACTTGATGAGCAATGCTGAGCTATGTGCGAACTAGATGCTCTAATAGTAAAAAAAAAAAAAAAAAAATCTGTCTAGACAGTAAGGGTATTTTAAGGGCAATGTATACTATGAGAAAACGGCATCTGCACAGATTACAAGGGGAATTACACTGTGAGATATCAGCATCTATGCAGGTCACTGCTAGCTGCTGCTGCACAGAGAAGACCAGTTCTAACTAAAGACTGTAAAAACAATAAATAAAAATAAAAAATAGATCAAAATATTTAACACAGAAACAACCAATTAATGCAGCTGTGACAATGTGAAAAACAATTGTCGAAACAGTAGATATGGTAATGTGAGTATAAACTAGGTTAAAAGCTAACATGCAGTAGGAATGTGGAGTATGCTGATATGGTGTTCATATCACATTATCGAAAGATGAAAATAGCGAACACTATTTCATTGAACCTAAAATATCTAAACCACATAATATCGAACATTCAGAACAGCAAATTTTTTCCTTGGGAAAAAAATTGCTATTCAGAAACACATACACACAACACAAGCACACCTAAAAAACATCAATACACACACATACACTTATATCCTACAACTAACCCTACACTAAACTATACCTGCACTGTCTATCCACTTACCTTAACCCAAACCCTAATCCTAAGGTCCATCACTATCGCACACTCACCTAACCTGCACCCTAACCCTAACTCACTTAACCCACCCCTAAACCTAATTCACCTAACCCGCGCCCTAACCTTAACTCACCTAACTTGCACCCTAATCCTAACAACCACACAATCGCACACTTAGCTGAACCCGACCCGTAAATCTTCACCACAGCACTGAAAATAGCGAAGCCACAAAACCAGCCAACCGAATTCAGTGTTCTGCAGCTTCGCTATTTTTAGCGTTCGATTAAAACGGGTCGATATTAGAACATTCAAAGTTTTAAAACTTAAATGTTCTGATATAGACATGCTGATATGTATATGCCTTATTTAGTGCATGTCTTTTACCTGATTTCCCCAGCACACTGCTACAGTGGATACCTTTGTCACATCACAGCAAATGGTTTCCCCATTTACTTTTTAGCTGTGATGTCTTTTGTGTGCAGTCTGAATGTCCTCCTTGCCTTTCCATGCATTTTCTCTGAGTGTTCATTTCCTCCCATATTCCAGTGATATGCAGTAGGTAGATCACACAGTGTAAATTATGTGTCTGTGTATGGTATTGATGAACAACCATGACAGGACTGTGAACATTGGCCCTAGATGACAGTCACTGTTGATGTAAGACCTCAGCCCCATGTGAAAAATGTGTTTATGGACTGATGAATGGATTTACCGAAGACAACATATTAAATTAAAGTTTAAATTTCCTTCAATCACAAATGAGCCAATAGAATGGAAATATTCCTAATGAGATATAGGATGTGAGAGAAAAATAACTGTTTAAAAAAATCACTTTCTTGACTAACATATTACATACTTTAATATTATAAAACCTAAGAAAATTATATTGTTCATTCAAAAAACTGTGCATGAAAAATAAACTAAGTATGTTAGACCTGTATCAGACTAAAACTATGTTTGTAACCAGTAAAAAGTAAAGTAAAAGAAGACCTTAGGATTAGAAAAGTAAAAGAAGTTGCATTGCACCTTTTAGAAATAGTGCAATATGTTAAAAAATGTGTAAAAATTGTATATAACTGCATTTGTAATGGTTAAATGTTTCTTGCTTTTACTTACTAACTTTCAGAATGCCAACAATCCAAAACACCAAAAAAATGGCCAAAACAATGAAGGTTGGGAAAAAAAACTTTAACTAATTTAAGCCTAAAACACCTTTTTTTCTCTACTTCCAGTTCACACCCATATTGCCTTATGGTGTCCAGAATTTTTTTGGTCTGGCCTCTTTAACTAAGTGATTTACCAGCTATTATACAATGAATGTCCATTAATATTCAAAAATGGGCACGCTGACTGGTCAGTCCAATCAGTGTGCTCGTTATAAATCTGAGCATATACCAATGGAAAAAGGTCCTGTCACCTGGACTTTTTTCCATTAATTTATGCAACAAAAAAAATTACTTTCATTTCATTGTTTTTAATAAGCTGACAAAACTGGAGACTAAAATGAACAGCATATAAAATTAAATAAATGTACCTGATTAGCCTTTCATTTCCTCTGTCCCGTCTCTCCTGCACTTTACAAGCCTCCCAATTTGTTTGTCTTTTTTTTTTTTGTTTAAAAAAAAAAAAAGCAAAGGAGATATTCCTTTCTCTGTTGCTTCTTCACACAGCTAGTGTACTGCAAAAGTGTAGGAACATAAGTCAAATACACATGCACAGTGCATCAGCAACACTCCAGGATATCAAAGGAAAAGTAAAAGATCACCATGATACTGTTATACAAAGACATTATTTAAGAAAAATAAGTAATAGCTTTACCTTCATGATTAAACCACACCAACCGTGGGTAAATCTTCAGTATACCACACTAAAGTAGTCGGTTATTGCTATAATAATAGGTAGTATTAGAAATAGGAAGGTGTTATTAACAAAATGATACTATGATTGTTAGACTAGGATATCCTGCAGTGGAAAAAAAATAATCTTTGCCACTTATTACCAAGTGACTTATAAACTGTTGCATGACATCAAGTGAAACCTTTGATGTTGTTGAAGAAAATTGTCTTTGATATTTGCACTGTATGTTACGCATCTTGAGAGATATCCAGTATTCTGTTTTCATAATTATACAATTAGGTATATGTTTTCATTTTTCTGTAAATATCTCAATAAACATGGACTTATAGAGAAATTTCTTGTTGTCATGTTAAAGTTTACATTTGGTTAACAAAAATATTCTAATTATATCTAGGTTGTACAGTTTTCAAGATATAAAATCTGTTTGTGAATGTTTACAAAAAATATAATTAGGGGTTTGTGTGCATTATATTACAGCATTTATGTAAAAGACTAAGAATGCACTGACTATTATCACTGTAAAGAATACTTCTTACTGCTAACATTATTATTAGTACAGTTGTAATAGCTTTTATTGTTCACAAAATATTTACATTGGTTTATCTTACACTTTTTAAGTTTATTTTTCAGAAAGTACTCTGGAAAGCAAGGTGTCTGTCGACTGCTAGAGATGTTAATGATAGTAAGTGGCAATCCCCCACTCATCTCCTAATATGGGGGGGTCAAGCCCTCCACCCCCCCAACTAATATATTCCAACTTCATGGTCACATCAACTCAAATAAGGGAGAAAGCTCCCCCAATAAATTAATAATTTCTGGGGCACACTTAGAAATTGCACCAACAAAGATTTCCCTATGGAGAAAATCATTGAATGATATTGTTTTTGTTGCCCCCCCCCCCCATGGGCAACTAAGCTCAAGAAATTTTACCTTGACCACCAGTAGACAAGCTCTGTCAAATGTAATGCAGCTTGGAGATGTAACTAAGCTTGTTGTGTGACTGCTGATGCTGTTGCAGAGACTGCTGCTTGACAATTCTGCTAAGATGATATCACAATACTTTATTTGGGCTGTTTGATATTCAGATTCTCCTTATCCTACCCTGAAGTATGTAACTGTAGAAAAAGGAAAGACATTTTCTTAACTTCAAACTCAAGCCACAGGAAGTCCAGCTAAACAATTTAAAAATAGAGGAACTGACTGTTAATTCAAAAAGTACCAGGAGTTACAGCTACTATAGTAGTTACCTATAATGTTGGAGCACTCATTGGGTACAGAGTTCAAATTGTAATACCATTGCCTGTCAGAATTTTATAAATTCTACTTTGAACTTGGAAGCCAGAGTCAGTAAGAGCAGAGCATATTTTTAACCAGATGCAGATATAGTATTTGACTACATGCTAGATTTTCAATTTCACTTCCACTATGAGTGGACTAATCACAATCTCTTGAGCCTGTACTCTCAGAAAGACCACCTGCTATAAATACCTTCCCAAAAGCACTGCTTTCATTCTAGAGGGACTGTACCTTATACATCTAACTGATTCAATCAGCTCTACCATCTCACTACAAAGGCAGAAGGGGGCAAACATCCAGAAATGGCACTTAGTGCTTGCCTAACTCCCTGATGGTGCTTTTCAGTGGATATGCAACATTGTGAGTGAATCAGTTCTCTGGTAGCTGGAGCACAGAGAATCCCCTTTTGTGGAGCAGTAGTGTCACCTTTCAATTTTTTATGCAAACTATTTTCCTGTCTGCATGTTTACTTTGAATAGAAATGCTGAACCATAGTTATTTCAAGTAAGGAATTTTATTTTTTAACTTTGGATATTTCTACCTGAAGCTTTATTTAATAGCTTAGGCTGTGTTTTGAGTTGTTAGTTTTGACTAACAGGTGATAGGATACTATAAATTTTAGAATGATAAGTTAGTGCTAGAGAGTCAAAATTTGCACCACATTTTGAAGATTGTTGTGTGTGGACGTGTGTGTGTGTGTGTGTGTGTGTGTGTGTGTGTGTGTGTGTGTGTGTGTGTGTGTGTGTGTGTGTGTTTGTGATTTTGCATGTTATTATTAGGCACTGAATGCAGGCAGAACACATAGTCCCAGTCTATATTTGTTTCCATTGTTGATATAGGTTTCTGTATATGGAGGCAAAAATGCATCACATGCTTATACACAGCTGTTCAAATCTGAAAGTGTCCATTCTTCTTTATGCTTCAATTGTTTCATCTGCATTATTGTTTCATGTTGCTTAAAATCAGGTGGGGATATTCCCTCCAAGGGCTTAGTATTCCTGGAAGTAAAAACTTGACATTTTACTATGGTTTTCTTTTACTGAGTAATACAGTGCTTTAAATATCTTTTTGTTCAGAATGCTATGTTTCTACTTTTTTTTTTGCTTAAGCGTCAGCCTTTTGGCTAAAATCAAGTATGTGGTAGTCGTTTTAGCATTTATTAGGATGTAGTCATTTTAGTATTTATTACAAAGGAAGCACTAGCTGGCGTAATGGCTGGGTTACATGAAGGGAGGTAAAAGCATCTTTCTGAAGTGGTGCCCCATTTTAAAAAAAAACGTCCTTATGCCCTTTTCTCTTTCCCTCTCCCTAATACAGAGTGTGCCAACTTGAATGCAAAACTATTCTGTGACATATAAGTCCTTCAAGTTCCTAAGTGTCTGGCTACCCCTCTGCAGCTCTCAACTGACCAAGTAACCTAGCTGTTACATCTGCTTCTCTCTGCAAGTGTCTAAATACATTGTTTAGTGACAGTTTATCCTTAAACATACAAAATAATTGTATAAAGAACATCTTAACTGTGCAGGTTCCTCTCTTAAACTCAGTTGCACATCATCAAAACCTTCTGTCACCCTAATCTTGGCTGTATTCATTTTGATTGCTGTTTCACAAGGTACACTTTAAATAAGCTATCCTCTAGTTATCCTGCTTCTATTATGCTTCCTTTTGCTGCTCTCCTTGCCTAACCTGCCATATATTTTCTTTGTACCTTATAGATGTTTTTTCCCGCTTATAATTCTTGCCTCATCGACTGATTCCAGGTCCAACCCAATCCGTCGCTACACTCAGGCTCGCTCCGCTCATCTACCTTACCCCCATTCCCACCCACCCCCAGTTCAATTACATTTATTCTCTCCTTAGTTCCACCCCTCATTAGCTCCCATCCAATCAGCATCCTTTCCACTGACACTCCCTCTTAATCTTGTAACATCTTCTTTATCCTACCTTCACCAATAGCACATAACACTCTTCCTCCACCCTCACTAACTGGTAACTTTTTCTACAATTTCACAGCTGCTATTTACTATTCTTCCCTCTACTACCTCCCATTAGAAAATGCCACTTACCTCTAAACTGACACATTTCATTCTCCTATTACCCCTAACCCTCCTACTGCATATTACCCCACTTCAAATCAACAATGTCTACCACAAAACCACTTCAATGACCTCTACATGTAATCTGTCTTTCAGCACCTTCTCCAACATAGCTTCTAATATCTATGCAACAGACAGCTTTCTCTGCTTTAAACTACAAATCATTCCCACAAATAATAGGATTAGCTTTAACCTTACCACCTACCATCACCATAACATAAAAAAGAAACAAGAACCCACCTCTATCCTATTTAAACATTCCAATCTAACCTTAAGTGGAGATATCCATCCAAATCCAGGTCCTCTTTCCTCAACTTCCAACCCATATAGCTCCTACAAATCCTTATGCTTAACTACAATTAACCTGCAAAGTATTCGAAACAGAATCCCTGATTTCCATGCTTGGGTAACACATAACCAGTCAGATATCATTGCCACCACAGAAACATGGCTAAAACCATACATTAAAAGCTCAGAGTTCCTTCCCCCAGGATTCACACGCCTGTGCTCAGATAGAGCAAATAAAAAAGGTGGAGGGTTAGCACTGTTCTACCCCAACACCTTCAACGTAGTCCCATATAACTCAACTATACTTCACTTTTCTGCAGCAGAAATCTTATAGCCTTCCTAAAAATGAATGAATGCAAAAACCTCTGCATCATTGTCCCGTACATTCCCCCTGGCAATAATATCCCCATACTAGAGAAAATCCTATCTTGGACATCCAACAACATAACTACAGAAACAATTCTTGGTGATGTTAATATTAATTGGTTAGAGGTCACACAGCAACACTTCTCCACAAACATCAACCTTTTTAATTACAACCTTTTTAATCACTGATATTACCAGACCCAACAAAAACAACAGCTGTGGGCCAGTCTTAGATTGGATCATTGTCTCCAACCCTAAAAAATCTCCTCTGCAGGAACTCTACCAAACAGCATCAGTGACCACTTAGCTGCTTTTATAATATGTCAAACCACCTCCCCATTAAATAGAAATCGCTACCAAAACACCAGAGATTGATCACATTTTTGCCCCATAACCTTTAACAATTCTTTAAACAGTGTTAACTGGCATCCCTTAAAAATACTTCCTCGAGACGAAACAGTATAATTTTTCATCTCTACTTTCCTTAATATCTTAAATAGCCTCACACCACTCCAGATAAAACATATAAAAGCTAGACAAGCACCATGGCTCACAAGATCAACCAAGCTGCATATGGCTTCTAGGGATAAAGCCTGCAAGCTTTGGCATAAGTACAAAAACCCTTCTGATCTTTTAACCTACAGGCACTTTCACAACCAAGTTAAGCGCCTAGTTATTAAAGACAAAAAAGACCACTACCATAACTTACAAAACCAGCACAGATTACATCCAAAACATTTCTGGAGCTCAATTAATAGCCTGCTATCCCCTGGGTCAAACCATAACCCTTGTCCAAATCCTGAAATAAAAAACACTGAAATAACCACACTCTTCAACACATATTTTATTAACATTATAGATAATCTCACCTCCAATTTCTCTCAAAATTATCCTAACCCATCAGAACCCCCCTAACTACAAATACCTCCTCACCCAACAAATATAACTTCTCACCAGTATCTATCCCTACAGCCACTGTAAATAAACTACTTCTTAAACTAAAACCATGTAGTAATGCCCCTGACAACTTGCCCCCAGAATTTCTTCAAAAAGCAGCTAACTCCATCACCTACCCTGTCAGCTTACTTCTTAATAGGTCCCTCCAATAATCATATGTTCCCACCATATGGATAAAATCATTCATCCTCCCACTCCACAAAGGTGGAAACAACATGGACATCTCCAGCTTTTGGCCCATTGCCATTCTCTCTCTCCTCTCTCAAAGATCCTTGAGAAATGTATTCACAGACAACTCCAAAAGTTTCTTTTAGAAAATAACCTGCTGTCGGCTACCCAGCATGGTTTTAGACCCAGACATAGCCCCTGTATCCTTCTGCCACTCTGTCAGTAAGGCTTGAGTTGCCAGAAAACTTGTCACCTTACTATTTCTTGACCTTTCTAAAGCCTTTGATACTATCTCCCTTTCTCTTCTTCTTTGAAAACTATCTAACTTAGGAATCTCTCCCTCCACCCTGCACTGGTTTTCTAACTGTCTCACAGACAGGCAACAAGCCACTAGGTGGCAACTCTCTCTCTCTCTCTCTCTCTCTCTCTCTCTCTCTCTCTCCTTTTCTCAATACCAACAGTGGAGTATCCCAAGGATCTGTCTTAGGACCTCTGCTTTTCAGCATCTCCATCAATGCCTTCAACTATATTCTCAGTCAAGGCACAGTCATCCAATATACAGATGATTCCACTATCATCTGCATTGCCAGTTCTCCACCTGAACTCCTGAAACTCACCCAGTCAGCTCTTAGCTCCACTAAAACATAGATAGCTAACAACCACCTTTCCTTAAACCCCTAAAAAACAAAACTTATGCTATTCACCCCTAAAAAGAACATTACTATAAATAAAAACTCTCTCTCCATCCTTTCTCAAGATAACAATACCATAGAGGTTGTCTCACGGACTAAACATCTAGGTGTCACTATAGATGAACACCTATCTTTCAATATGCACATACAAAACAACATTAAAAAACACACCAGAAACTAGGCATGCTATATCGCCATAAAACTTTCCTTACGTATTCTTCAAAACTATCCATTGCCTGCTCATACCTGCTTTCATCTCTTCTTTATGGTGCTCCACTCTTTGCCAACCTACAGGCCAGTCTTAAATCCAAACTAGACTCATGCTATAACAAAATTGCTAAGTTTGTCACTAACAGACACATTTATCTCACCACTGCACCTCTCTTTGTCTACTAGACTGGCTGGAACTCCCTCATCACCTCACATACATACAGCTAACAACTGCCCACAAACTAATATCTAATCCATCTAGCTGTCCTGCCCTCTCTTCTCTACTTCCACCATAAAACCCCAAAAGATCCCTCCACTCTGAAATAAATAAATAAAAAAAAAATAAATAAATATTCAGACTTTCTTGAGATGAAGACCCAATCTTAAACATTTGTTACAACTTTCCAGTGGTGAAGTAAGACAAAAACACAAAGATGCATAAACCTTATTTTTAACTGGGCACAAATTAAATTAAAAAATATATATATTTAACCACTAAAGAAGGCATGGGCACACAGTTGATTTAAGTTGTCACTAAATAGACACCTAGTCACAGAATAGTAACTATTCTTAGAAAACTGTTTCATATTTTAACAATACTGAACCTTTCAGATCTACAAAGTACCTGATCTTAGCTTGAAACCAGGAACCAATCTAAAGAAGCTTGAGATGGCAAGAGTTGCTTGCTAGATCACTGAGTACTGGAATACTCTTTGATTTTTGCAAAAATTTGCCAGCACTGTTTCGTTTCAACTTAGGCTTAAAAAAGTAGGTAGTGTGATTTGTTCATGATTCTTGATTGCTGATTTACTGACTGCCATTTTGTTTGTACTGGTGCCTAAAAAGCGGTTGTTATTTTTGAGGAGGGGTCCCAATTGCCAGAATTGGTGCAGTAGTCTTTGGTTAGGTGATGTGGTAACTGAATGCTTGGGCTGCTTCTATGATGATGGCTCTTGCTAGAGGTGGTTATGGTAGCTGGAAAGTTTGGATTCTTCCTGAATGTAAGAAATGAAACATGACACTGTGCCTGTGGAAAGGCTTTATGTTTTGGGTTGAATTGTTTTGCTTGCTTTTATAGAAAGTAGATTCTTTTGGGAGATTCTACATATCTACAAAGAACTGCATAACAGCCACTCCTTTTTTCTCAGTGCTGCTGGTGTTTGGAATGGCCTTTAGATTACTTGTTAAAGACTTTCTGAGCTGAAGTGCCTTCTGTGTGGAATCTGCATGTCCTCCCTTTGTTCACATGAATTTGCTCCGGGTGCTCTGTTTTCCTCCCACATTCCCAAGACATGCTTCAGGTGGACTGGACATTGTAAATTGGCCCTAGGTGTAAGTGCATGCATGTGTGTGCCTTCTGAGGAAGGTTGGGCACTGGCTGGCAATTGGACACCGTAAAACTCTATTGCACTCATTCTGCTGACACCAGTGATCTGCTGTGGTGACCCCTAACAGGAGCAGCTGAAAGGAGTAGAAGAAGATTAAAGGCTTTTTGAGCAATGTGACATTCTATGCACTAAAAATATTAAAATGTTGGCACCAGAAAAGTTATTATTTTCAAATAATTACCTATTTGGCTGTTGTTGATGGTTTCAAAATATTTATTTTAAAAAGACATTTTTAATGCATTTCTTTCTTTTCATCAACTGGACTTTTTCTTGTCTGCATGCTGCGTATTTTGATATTGGTTAATTTTAGTTTATACATCTCATCACTGTTTTTAGTTATGCTACAATTGTCTTACTTTGAAAAATTTGGTATTTTTTTCTGTCTGGTTTGTCCTTCATTCACTGAGAATTTTGTCCATGGCAATTTTAATTAATTTTACTCTTAATTATTTTGTTTTAATTTTTTGCATTACATTGTTCAATGTGTTAATTTTGTAAAGTGTTTAACTAATTAAGCAGTATAATAAATGAGAACTGAACATAACTTAAAGTCCTTGAAATAAAATTAGGTACACATGTATTGTATTAACAAATGTCCTTCTGCATGGTACATCCTGCCATGAAGAAATCTGTTACTGTAAAAGGCAAAGTGCACATAGTAATCAAATGGGAATAATTATTGGTGCATAAACTGAATGCAGGCAGAGAAAGTTTTCTTTTTTTTTCACTCTGCATAACAATCTCATTTACATTATATAAAGTCATGAGGGAAAAGTCTATGTAGGAAGCTAATGGGCAAGTCAAACAAGCCTGATGCAAGATAATGAAAAGGAAAGAACATAGAAAGGAAATAAGTGATATATTGTTCACGGAGCTAAATGGTAATCTGACTGAAAAATAATCAAGGCTCAATTCACATTTGTATTAGCCCACATGAATTTATTGAGAAATATGTTGAAATGCAGAGAATTATTGTTCATTTAATTGCAATTCTTGTCTGAAAAAAAACTTCAGCATAATGCATTTGTCTGAGGCAGAATGAAAAAATGCTATTAACTGGCTTTCAAAAAAAGGTTGTAGTGTTATTACTGATTCACAGCAGAAATTGTATTTGCATACTCCACTTGGGAGGCCTTCTCATGTTTTATGCAGACTTTTAGTAATCCCAATCACATTTATCTAAGGGAAATATGTATACAATATTGTTTACATTTTTAATATAATTGCAAATGTGGGTGCTTGGAAAGCCTGTTTAATCACTCTAGAATGCATTTGTTTTTCTTGATAACCCTCTTTGTTATCCTTGATTATAAAACTGTAGGCATGATATATGCATATAGCAGCACAGCATTTTCATTCTATTAATGTCTCAAAACATACATTAGTGGTCTTCTGAAGGCTATTTATTGCTACAGTTTAAAAGGTTGCAGTTTAAAAGGTAGTGCTGTGTAGGTTAAGGAGAGACGAGACAGAGAAAGATAGACAAAAAGAGATTGTAGACAATGTCAAAAATAAGGACTAATAAAATGATCAGTGCAGGACTTCTGTGATAATAATGAGCCTTAAACATTTTTTGTAGTGCAAGTCTTAATTCTGAAATGGGTGACTGCTGAAACTGTGTCAGACGTCATATGCATTTGGATGGGCTATCTATAAAAGAAAATGCACATTTTTATCTGCTAGTCAATGTTTGGGATATATTAGCAATGCTATAATTATATCATGTATTATCTTTTAAAATATGTTTGGCAAGCAGTGATAAGGAATGCTGTATACAAAAGTTAATAATTTAGGATAATAAAGCACTACTTAATAAAATAAATGTCACTGATTTCTTTATGGCTGTATCTAGTAAATAAGTATTACTATGCAGGTGCATGGAGGATATATATATATATATATATATATATATATATATATATATATATATATATATATATATATATATCAGGGAATATCTAATGTCTTCATTTTGTAAAGAGGATATTGCTATCACAATAAGAAAAGTTGGAAGGCATGGTAAATATTAATACCTACTTAAGAACAAGGATCAATACAAGATCCCCCAGCTAAGGATTGCTCATGTGCATTACATGTTTTAACATTTCCTGAATGAGGACTTCAGTACTCTTTTCACTCCAAAATTAAAATATACAACTCAACATAACATTTCATTTATTTTGCTCTGATATTCACACATATTGCAGTAGGGAACACCTGACAATGAGTATATATATATATATATATATATATATATATATATATATATATATATATATATATATATATATAAATTCACCTTTCTATAAAAAGTGTTTAAGACAATATAGACCAGACAGAAGTACTGTCTTAATACAGCTAATGGATTAAAGCTGTTCTGGGACTGGTTTCAAATTACAAGCAAACTAAAAAAAGTGGGATAATCTATCTATGAAAAGACGAAGGCATGCACCATCCAAGCCATTTAGCACTGCTTGAATATGCATAGAAACCTATCCTGGGAGTTATGGTAGAGCACAGTGCATTGCAAATGTGTCATTATACAGTTTGTTGCCTCTACTAGCTACGTGCAGGTGGAACTATTAACCTCATGTTTACAAAAGTTACCAACAATGTGCATTATCAAGTCTTTCTTGGGTTATATTAAAAAAGATACATATGCTGTTTGGAGCAACCACATTCATATGGTCTAACATAATTCAGAATCTGACAGACATGATCTTTCAGTTTTATCAAAACCTTGAGATGATAACATGAAACACTAATCAACTATTGTTCTCTCCATAATCTAACAGAAGCAAAGACAGAGACCTCATGGCATATTGTTCACATGAAATGAAACAAAGGGGAAGAGCTCTGTGAAAGCAACACTGAGATAGCTTCACAGGGCTATCATTAATCCCCCAGAGACTGACAGGAATTAAATAGTATGTACTGCAATGTGTAATGCTGAAAGGCAGCCATGTTTGATATAAAGTCTTCTAAGGTGGAAAGAGTTGAAATAATTTCCACTATTGGTAGAGAAATACAGAGTGCAAAGGTAAAAACTCCTAACAGTAGTATAAGATCTCTTAGTTGATAGGAAGGACCCCAAAGGCTAAGTGATGAACCAACAGATAGTGGAGATAGATGGTCCGGTGAACAAAATGGGAAATATTAAAGCGAGACAGCTTACAGTTTCAAGTGAAAGCTTGCACTTATGGTAAGTAAGAAACATTAATTTGTTAACTGAGTACATGAATTGGTCACCAATGACCCTTTTCAAACATGACCCCTAGCTACCACGGCTGAATTTAATATGCATGGACACTTTGGAGTAGCCAGTCAACGGGCATGTTTTTAGTGGAAAAAAACATAATAACCAGGGAAAACCATAGAGACATAATGAGAACATACAAACTCAAGATAGTCAAGTGACCTGAAGAGGGGTACCCTGGGTGAAATAGACACTTGGGTCACTTATGCAAGATGCAGAATTACTACTACTACTTATAATAATAATAATAATTAGAAAAGTGCCTTTATAACAAAACATGTATATATGAGCATGTGTATATTAACAATGAAATACAGCAACAATGAAATAGCATTTGTTAATGTACACATACATATGTATATACAAATACTATTTCATTGTTGCTACAACACTAGTCTTTAGTATTTCAAATACATTAAAGAAATACGTCAGCACCTTTTAGTTCAGAATTATAATGACAACATAGAAGTATGTGAATATAAAAGAATGTCTGTGTGCAAGTGTATGTGTGTGTGTGTGTGTGTGTGTGTGTGTGTGTGTGTGTGTGTGTGTGTGTGTGTGTGTGTGTGTGTGTGTGTGTGTGTGTGTGTGTCTAAAATGACCTTTGTTGTCTTATGTATAATAAGGCATTTCATGGTAAGTATGAGAATGAGTAACCACAAGTTGATTTCCCTAATCCTAGGGTATAGTTATTCCATTTATCCATTTTTTTTCAAGTTTTGATTACAGTTTCCCATACATTTTTGTGGTATGGGATAACTACATAAATTGTCTATTGAGGATGGTTCACAAACATGGTATGACATTTACACATCAATGCAGATATGAGCTGCTTTTATACTCATTAGACAAAGTGTGCAATTCGTGAATGCTGGTACGTAGTATTAATATGGCATTGTTCACTTTCATAAATCACACACAGGAGTCAATCTGTAGCAATGATAGATGCCACAAGATAAATGGTGAACTAAGAGAGACTGAAAGCATGCTATGCATTCATTGTCTGCCATATTAATACATTGTCTGCAGTGGTAGGCATCTGAGCTTGTGTATTCTGCTGAAGACTCAATGCTTATTAACAAATCGTGTGTGTTTGCTACAATGACTGACACCAGAGGCTGTAGTGTGCACACTATACAGCAGCCAAGAGCAGTGAAGCCTAGGCATCTGTCAGATGTACAACAAGAGAAGTTACACAAGCATTACTAATCAACAGACAAGCTTGAGCACAGGTTGCTCAAATAATGAGATGTGCAGAATGTTCTTTGAAATATTAAAAATATAAATATTTAATACATAACAAAAAAAGAAGTTATGTCTTACCATAACATTCCATCTATGTTGTTGATCTTCTTCCATTCATCACTGATGGGTTATCGGTTACATCCTCGGAACCAAGTCAGCCTTGTAGCAAGCTTGCGTTAGCCAAAAAAACTCTCAAGCTAAGTCTCTACCCAGAATGCCCCTCTCCCTGTTGCCTCAGATTGAGTTTGCTAAAGAAAAGTAAGTAAAGCGCAGGCCACTTCTGCGCAAATAACCTAAGGTACCACATAAACCCAAAGCATCCCCCAGGAGCCTTTGGAGGGGGATGGAGGGTGGGAAGTGATGAATGGAAGAAGATCAACAACATAGATGGAACGTTATGGTAATACGTAAATTCTTTATCTAATGTTGTTAATCTTCTTCCCATTCATCACTGATGGGATAGAATCCGAAGCTACCTTGAGGAACCTGGGTGGCCCTTATGGAAGAATATTCCTGAGCACCATTGAGCTGAAGGCAGCTCTTCCCCTGGAGACCATATCCAACTTATAATGTTTGATGAAGGTGTGTGGTTTAGCCCAAATGGCTGCTGTGCAGATGTCATCCATAGAGGCTCTGGAGTGGAAAGCTACAGAGGTTGCTATAACTCTAGTTGAATGTGCTTGATATTATGAGGTCCAGGCTCATTTGTACGTGAGTAAGAAAGGAAATACAGTCTCTGGTCCATTTTGATAATGTGACCTTTGACACAGCAAATCCCTTCCTTGGGCCAGAAAAGGAAATGAAAAGTTGGTCTGACTTGCTCATAGATTTAGTCCTGTCTAGGTAAAAATTGGTTGCCTGTGTACATCTAAGGAGTGAAGGTGAATCTGGTTAAAGGAAAAATATCAGAGGTCACTTAAGGGAGAAAGGATGGATCCTTCCTTCATTCAGACTTAAGAAAAACTTTAGCCCCATCTATGTAAAAACTCAGTTGCCTGTGTTCATCTAAGGAATGAAGGCAAACCTGGTTCCCAGGAAGAACCAGAAATAACTTAGAGGAGAAAGGATGGATGTGTCCAATATGATGCTCTGTCTTTATGAAAGCCAGGTAGAGTACTTTATACACAAGGTCTCCAAGTCTGAGATTCTTCTGGCAGACATAAAGGCTATCAAAAATAAACATTTCCAAAATTAAAAAATGATGCCATGTTTTGCAGCTGGTTTAAACTTTTTTTGTGTCAAGGAGTAAAGGACTAAGGGTCCAAGGCTATAGAAGTTATCTGAAAGATGGCCAGATATGACGAAATTCCTTTAAGGAAGGCTTTGCATAAACGGAAAGCATAAGAGGGGATGAATTATCAAATCTGGAAGGGGAGCCAGAGACCAAGGCAGATATACTAGGCTGGGCCGAAGAAAGGAAGGACCACACTTGTCAAGGTCAGAAGGGATGTCTGAGAATTACTTTGCATTATAACTGATGTTTCACTCATTGTTAGAAAGAGAGCCAAGATAGTCAAAGAGATTGCAGCAAGGTTGTCCCCAGTGGCTGAATATTTCAGTCACCACCTCCGGGTTGAGGAACCATTCGTGAGGCTGTAGAAAGCTTCTGCTCAGATGTCCGTAATTGCGCTGGAACTCCCCAGGATGTGCGATATCAGAAACAGTTGGAAGCTATCACCGATAACCAAAAAACTCATTGGTTTTGCCTCATAAGGTAGAACAAGGTTACACCTTGCTTGTGGAAATACCATACCACTGACATATTGTCTGACGGAATTTCAAAAAGTCCCAGAGAGGAGAGCCAGATGTAAGGTCGGCAATGCTAACAGCACTGCTCTTTGATCCAGAACACTGATATGCAGGTGATCTTCTGAGGAATACCATGTGCCTTAGACTGTCTTTTCCTGAGAACTGCTCCCCACCCAATCAGGGAAGCATCTATGGTCACCATGGTTGCAGACTGAAGAGGTTACAATGGGTGACTCTAAAGCACTGTATTTGGTGTCACCCACCAAAGAAGCCATGTTTGCAAGAGTTGGATATTGGAATCTGATAATAGAGAGAGTGATAGTTAAGGAAGCATTGCAAAGAAGGAGCCATGACTGGATCCGCGTATGTAGCTTCACTAGAAGCATGAAAGGGATCGAAGCTGCCACTGAAATAAGGGTATGAAGTACTTCCCCGGCTGAGACTGTCTTTTGTCAGAGTGTCAGCCAGAGCTGGAGTGTGAGACATTGTAGCCTGAGATCTGAGAGCAATACTAGACAAGACTGGATGTTTAAAACAGCTCCAACAACTATCTGTTGTGTAGGAGTGAGCTTTGACTCTTCCCAATGTATTATAATTCCAAAGAATCACACTAGAGAAAGAGTATGAAGCAATGCAGTTACTGGGAGGCTTGGGGGGGGGGGGTGATGAACCAGTTGTCTGAATATGGAAACACCCAGAGTCCTTGCAGATTCAAGTGATTTGTGACCACTGTAATGAATTCCGTGAGCATGCTAGGGTTGTAGTGAGGCTGGACGGCAGGGCATGAAAGATAGTGACTAGCTCCTAGAAGGAAGCGGAATAGACTTCTGAGACATTTATCCATCTTGATACAGTAATACATATCTGGGAGATGTATTGAACACATCCAATTGTCTCGTCCCCCCTCAAAAAAAAGGGGGAGAATGGGCTGAACAGTGACTGTTTGGAATTTCACTTTGGTTGACAATTTGTTTGAACTGCTGAGACCCAGAATAGGTCTCCAGTCCTCTGTCTTTTTAGGCACCAAAAAGAATTTTGATTAGAATCCAAATCTGTGCTGGTCTGATGGAACAGGTTGGATAACCCTTTCTGTATATATATATATATATATATATATATATATATATATATATATATATATATATATATATATATTATTATTATTATTATTTTCTTTTTTTTTTTGTAAGAAGTAAAATAGGGAATGGAGTAAGCTCTGGTGATGATAGTCTGCAGCCAACATTGGTAAAAGAGAGGCAGGCCGCTTGGTGCAGAGAGAAAAATGACCTGATCACGTCCAGAGGAAAAGGATCAGGATGCTGCTCAGGAACACTGATAAGGTTGTCTGGAGATGGGGTCCCTGTAGCCTTGATTATGGTGACCCCTTCTGCCCGAGAAATGGTGTCTTCCATAATTGTTACCACCTTTGTCCTTGGGGGTATCATCACCATGAGGGCCATGAAAGGACTAAGATTTATGTCCCAATTTTCCACTCCTGTGATTCCTAAAGGATATACACCTACAGCAGACATAGTGTACAATCTAGTTAGCACCTATATCCTTTGCTTTGGAACCGAAAAGGGATGATGCTTTAATGGAGGTAGTCAAAGAAGAATTGAAGGAGTCTGCAAAGTCAGAGACGCACACACAGGCATGACGTGTCATGACAAAGCCCGAATCCGCTGCTCCAGCCACTACTTTGGTGGGATATGGGTTCAACCTCATAGGATCATAGGTTCATAGGTTCATACTAGGCTATCTGCCCTGGGGCAATTATAAGCCTAGCCCGATTCTATATGGCTTACGCCACCCCTTGATTTGAGTATACTGTGCCCTTTTTAAGGTTTAGTTTATGTGCCTCTGTCTACTAGTGACACGGGAGTAATCCCTGGGACAAACCTACGATCCCCCATCCACCTATCGAGATTCTTCTTGAAGAGATTCAGTGAGGTGCTCTGCCTCACATGAACTGGAATTCTATTCCAGAGCGAAGGGAGCGTCTGGGTTATGAACCTGTCCCTCCAGCAAGTTCTATTTATTTCTGTGCTGAGGTTCAAGCCCCTCGAGCATGTGGCTCTAAGGGATTTAGATTTACTGAGGTGGAGCATGTCCATTAATTCTGGATTTGACATAGCTTTGTATGTCAGGCATAGATCACCTCGAAGTAGGCGGTATGCAACTGAGTAGAGCTGGAGCTTTTTTAACCGAGCAGCATATGGCATCTGTTTGAGACCCTTGATCCTCTTGGCGAAATACTTTTGGGGTCTTTCTAATTGCTGCAGGTTTCGAGTAAGGTACATCCCAAAAGGGGCATTGTATTCTATGATGGGCCTGATGAGGGATGAATAAAGGGGCACGATTACCTCTCTTGATCTAGATGTGAAACCCTTCGTGATGAGGTGGGCTATGTAGAGGGTCTTTCTAACCACTTTGGCAATGTGGTTTTCAAAGGAGAGATTGCTATCAACTTGGGTCCCCAGGTCCCTAATAACTTTCTCTGTACTTAATGTGTTTCCGCCTATGTGGTAATTTGTGGGCACATTGTTTTTGCCAAAGGGTATGACTATACATTTTTTGGCATTTAGCTTTAAACCATGGCGCTGGCACCAGTTATCTGTCTCTGTGAGACCTTTTTGAAGGATGTTTGTGTCAGCTGGAGAGTCAATTATGGCACCCAGTTTGCAGTCGTCTGCGAACTTGGTGAGCCATAGTCCTCCCATGTTTGCCTGTACCTCGGAAAAGTATATACTGAACAAGAGTGGTCCCAGGACAGAACCCCGTGGGATGCCACTTGTGACCGGTTTCGAGTCTGACATAGCTCCAGCAACTCTCACTCTGTGGGTTCTGTCTTTGAGCCAGTTTGTGACCCATCTTGTGACATAGGGGTTTATATTTAAGCTGGATAGCTTATCTATGATGCCCGAGTGGGGTATTGTGTCAAATGTCTTTGCAAGGTCCAGATAGGCTGTGTGGACTACCTTCCCTTCATCTATGGCTTTGGTGACTGTTTTGAAGAAGTCAACCAGGTTCAAAAGGCAGGATCTGCCCTTGACAAAGCTGAACTGGGTAGGATCTAGTGTCTGTAGGTCCCCAATATCTTTGTTTATGAGCTCCATGATGATCCTCTCCATAGCCTTGCAGACTAAGCTAGTCAGACTTATGGGGCGATAGTTTCCAGGGTCTGTACAGGCTCCACCTTTGTGGAGTGGGACCACTTTTGCTGTACGCCATTCTGTGGGCACATATCCTGTAGTGAGGCTGAGATTGTATAGCTGTTTTATTTGAGGGATTAGTTCCTCTTGGAGTTCATGTAAGACGCAACCTGGGACACCATCTGGTCCCATGGAAGCAATGTTTTTTGCTTTGGAGAGGGCAGCCTTCACCTGAGCATCAGAGATGTTTGGGAGGCAGCCCTCTGACGGGATAGATACTTGCTCTTTTGGGGGGGAGGGGGTGGAGAAGTTTGCACCGAACCTGTCTGCCAGGATATTGGCGATGTCTGTGGGTTCAGTGTATTTTTTGTTGTTTAGAATCAACTCAGAACAAGTCTGGGAGTTGCATCCCAGGTTCCTAACATAACTGAAAAAAGCCTTATGATTGTCTTTGGTGTCCTGTGCAATTTTTCTCTCGAAGCTGGCCTTGGAGGATTTTATGAGGGATTGTAATTTTTTGCTAGTACTGATCAGAGATGCCTTCCCTATTAGGGATTTTGCTCTATCATGTAGTAGCTTCCTCCTTCTGTTGTACAGTTTATTTATGGCAGGGGTCCACCAGACTGGACACCTGCCTTTGGATGATTGGGTCTTGGTTTTGTTTGGGATAGCATGATCCATGCATTCCTGGAGATGTCCATAGAATGCGTTTATATAGGATTCTGCAGTTTGGGCCATAGTTTCCACTGGCCCTGGGGCCTTGAAGGATTCCACTTCGGTTTTGAGAAGTGAGAAGTTCACTTTTGAGAAGTTTTTCACTGTGGATTTCTGGGCTGGGGATGGGGTCGGGATGTGGACATCCAGTGAAATTAATTTATGGTCTGATCTTACCAATGAGGGATATACTTCTAGTGTGGAGCATAGAGTCCCCATGTTGGTAAGGATCAGGTCTAGTATGTTGTCCCCTCTTGTGGGAGTGGTAACTAGTTGTTCCATAGCATTTGAGTTTATAATTTCCAGGAACCTTTGGGCTAAGGTGCTGGGGCTTGAGTAGTGCTTCCAGTCAATGTTTGGGTAGTTGAAGTCGCCCAATATAATGGTGTTCGGAGAGATCTTCATGTTCTCCAATGTTTTCAGGAAAGCCGAGTGGGATTCCTGACTTTGAGAGGGTGGTCTGTAGGATGCTATAAACTGAAAAGCAGTCTTGCCCACTGTTAGTTGCACATGGATGGTCTCCGATACTTCGTGCAATGCCACTAACCTGGAGGTGTGGATATCCTTGATAAATATGGAAACTCCCCCTCCTTTTGTGGTTCGGTCTGGGTTTTGGGGCCGAAAAGCATGATATGAGGTATAGCCTGGTAGTGCTTGGGTGCTCTCTAGAGCCTTGAACCAGGTTTCTGTTACTGCACAGATATCGATGTTCTCCATACTGAGGAGAGCTTTGAGTGCGTGCATCTTGAGGTTAAGACTTCTGGCATTAAGCAGCATTACCCTTAGTTTCTTGTTCCTTGTGCTGTCTATGGGGGTGGGTTTGACTTTTGAGCCTTGCCTAAAAAAGGCACTATGGGGGTGGCAAGAGCCTTTGCCAATATCTGAAAGCCCAGTGGTGACAGGTGCAAGCCGTCCCTAGTGAAGCAACGTGGCTTGTCAAGCATGTCATCCCAGGCTGACAGACACTGGATCCCCTTTGAATGACACCGAAATTTTAGCCAATTGTTAAAATCGATCATTTTGTCTTTGTACTGTGGCATCATTCTTGTTGAGGGTAAGATGCTGCTCAAGGTCAGGGTCATACCAGCCTGGGCTACATGATCAGAGAGCTCCTCTATGTCTCTTTTCATGTAGTACAGGGAGGTATGTCTCAGGTCATTCACATCAGCATGTACAATGACTGAGTCATATTTGTATTTGCTTTGGAGTGACCTGAGTGCTTGCATTATGTGGCAGATCCTAGCACCCAACAGGCAGCTCACCGTGACCTTCTCTTTATTCAGCCTGGTGAGCGGGATGTCAGTGTGTCTGACAATAGAGTCACCTATTACAAGAGTATCAGGTGTGTTATTCAGCCTTAAGGGCTGTGGCTGCTTGGCACACTGACTTTGTGGGCTATGTGCTGTGCGTGTTTTGTTTTGAGGTAGCGTTTGCTTGGATGTCTGCTTTGGAGGTCTCTGTTGCTTAGGTAGATTTTTATTTAGAGCCTCCGAGTATGTTTTTGTGTATTTATGTGTTTGATTAGCTGATGTGGTGGGACTATGTGATACTGGAATTGTGTTGTGTGAGGTTACCTTCTTCTCCTGACTGGTTACACCAGTTTTGAGATGAGAGAGCTCAGCCTCCAGTTTGGCTAAATAGTTGCATCTCTCACATATATTTGAACCTTTTTGGAGGAGGAGAGGGTTGTCTGTGTACATGAGACAGTTGTAACATTGCCTCAAAATTCCCAGATTCACCAGCTGGACTGGAGAGGAAACCATTGACTGACCTTTGGACATGCTAGAGTAATATAGGGAAACTGAATTTAAGACGGACCAATAGAGGACAGGGTAATCGTAGAGAGTATAAGAGTAAGTAGTGCTTATGGTTTAATAGTGCTAACTTGTAGGATTACTTAATTGGACCAGTGAAGGGCCTTAGAATGAGAATACAGTGTTTAAATTGAGAGATGGAGCAGTTCTAAGGGAAAAAGTGAAGAGCAGACTTTGTGGAGCCAGGAATAGTTTAAACCCAATTAGGCGGCGCTGCCCCCTGTTGTGCTATGCACAAAAACGCGCAAAACCACGCAAAAGAGGGTTTTAAGAGAGGAAGATGAAGGAGTTTGGAATTGACCCAAAATGGCCAATAAAACTACAGTTTCAAGTCAGTAACCACTCCCACAGGGCAGGCAGGCTGCTCAATGTTTTTCACTGCCACTGATCAACAGAGAGACTTCCCTTTAGCCCAAGCAAAAAACGGCCTCCAAGAAACTTACAAACAGTTCAAGAACAGCAAGCCTGTAACTGAACTTTTTTAAATCTCAGAAAAGTGGGAAAAAAGCAAGATTTTTTGTTTCTTTGTTTTTTTCAGAGATAGCAGAGGTTCACAAGTATCAACAAGTTATAACAGTGCAGTAAATGACCCCACACAAGAGTGCTAGGCCAAAGACAGATAAAATGCAAGTTTTGAGAAAAAAACGATTTTAAAAATAAGTGCAAACAGGAAATTCAGTAAACAGCTCTAGGTTGTGCTCTAAATACAGTTACTAATGAAGAAATTAAGTTTAACAAGCCAGAAAATGCTCAAAATAGGCAGCTATGCAGAAAAACTTAGCAAATAAACAGAGGAAAAATACTTAAAATCTCAAAAGTGGCTCCTTTCTTCTCTCAGCGTTTTCTCCTCTTGGTGGGTGCTTCACCAACAGCCAACAAGCCTGAAAAGACGCCAAAACCACGAGGCAACCAGGTTTTAAGAGAGGAAGACGAAGGAGTTTGGAATTGACCCAAAATGGCCAATAAAACTACAGTTTCAAGTCAGTAACCACTCCCACAGGGACAGACAGGCTGCTCAATGTTTTTCACTGCCACTGATCAACAGAGAGACTTCCCTTTAGCCCAAGCAAAAAATGGCCTCCAAGAAACTTACAAACAGTTCAAGAACAGCAAGCCTGTAACTGAACTTTTTTAAATCTCAGAAAAGTGGGAAAAAAGCAAGATTTTTTTGTTTTTTTAAGAGATAGTAGAGGTTCACAAGTATCAGCAAGTTATAAGCAGGTTGGTATTGATGAGCAGGTTACAAACTGCGAAGTCCACTTGTCTCTGACTTCATCAGACAACAGTCCCATGAGTGAACCAGATAGCTCCATTATCAGGTCCCCCTGGAGCCTAGTGACAACTGCCAAATAGTTCATTGATTGTACAGTAAACATCTGTGAAGGAAAGCCCACTTTTCCAGTCTGGCTACCACTCAGGACTCCCTGTTGGGCAGATGAACAGTGGGATTTTCCTTCAGCCACGTCCTTCTTAGTGGCCACTGAGAGCACCATAGCATCAACTGGTAACCCTTAGGGCCAATGCTGACTGTCCACAGGGGAAAAGTATTTGTCCAGTCTATGGGGAATAGTGTCAAAGGTGTGAGGGCTCTTTCATGTGCTCAGCCATGATGAGCTGGTGCCAAAGGCCTGTAGAAATATGGGCCCCACAGATGAAGGGTTGCTGGGTTTCTAACCACCCGCTGCTTCTGGGTTTTGAGGATGTCTCCGAAGAAGGTGGCCAAGGGGGACCCTCCCCAAGAACATAATCTGTGTCTTCTGCCAAGGACTCCCTGTACCGAGGGCAGAAAGGAGGAGAAAGGGTTCTGTGCCTCGACCTGAAGTGCCCGTCCTCCAATCCCCAGATTGATGAGGGGTTGGCTTCACAAGGAAGGTGGACAAAGGATGACATTGGAACCGAAGAAAGAAGGTGTATTGGTGCCAAGGTAATGGGTGCCAAAAGTGTGTCATAGCAGGAGACTTCAGATCCAAATGGATCTTGGAAGGAGTGGGTAACTCCCTGGCTGCCAAAAGCTGGTCCATAGGGTGCACCACATTTTGTGGAAGGGAAATCAGGGTATCCCATGTCCTGAATACATGATCTAGGGACAGGTCTATAGAAGAAGGATATCGGGTCCATTGATGGTACTGAAGTTTCTAGCTTTAAAACTGGTGTTAAAGGTGTTATGAAAACAATACTCTGTGCCTAGGGGACTAGGAGCTGGGGTAGATACTGGAAGCAAAGTGGTAAAAGAATCGATAATCGGGTCCAAAGGTTGTGCCGGTCCCAGAGTTGGCAATAACGTCAAAGGTTTCAACCTGTTCGGAGCTGAGAGATAGACTCATAGCCAAGGAGGGTACTAAAATCAAAGTTGGATGGAGCTCAATGATTGGTTCCAAAGGGTGTATCTGTGCCTAGCTGGCAATGGTGCCTAGGCTGGAAATGATTCCAAAGATCTCAACATGCTTGGTGCAGCGGGAGAGGCTCGGAGCCAAGGTAGTTACTGGAACCAAAGTGATAGTGAGCTGAATGATTGGTTCCAAAAGTATCAACATGCTTGGTCCTGAGGGAGAGCCTCAGAGCCATGGTAGCTACTGGAACCAAAATGATAGTGAGCTGGATGATCGGTTCCAAGTGTTGTATCTGTGCCAAAACCTGCAGTGGTTCCAAAGGTTTCAACATGCTTGGTGCTGAGGAAAAAGCTCAGAGCCAAGGCAGCTACTGGAACCAAGGTGGTAGTACATTGGATGATCGATTCCAGGTGCTATATCTGTGCTGAAGCTGGCAATGGTTCCAAAGGTTTCAACACGCTCGGTGTTGAGAGACTCAGAGCTGAGGTATATACTGGAACCAAAATGGTTTGTCCATATCAGCTGATGGTGAAAGAGTCTGAGTGGAACCTCTTCACTTTCAATAGGAGAGGTTCAGACATCTGTAATAGAAAAAAAGACTGCTGAAAAAGGAAGACCTTAGTACTCCTTTCAGGATTTATTTCATACACATGAAGAGGGCACTGGTTGAAAAAAAAACACAGAGAGATGTTGCACCAGAGGATGTATAGAGAGATGTGACATACCCAAACAGTACACATAATCATAAAATAAGTCATGATTAGGTAATTTACATTTACATAAAAATACAGTTTAAATCCTGACATTCCCTTCTTTTTTTTTTCTTTTTTTTGACATCCTGACAGGGAAAATATTGCAAGTAAAAGAACAATAAGCCCAAGAAAGAAAAATGTCCAAGTATCCCTTGGAATCCACTCTTATTATTGTTAAGAGTTAAAAGTAAACAGAAGAAGAGGGGAAACAACTCAGGGAAAAAAGGCCGTACCAACGATGGTACTTTACAAGATACTGAGAGTAAAGATAAGTGGGTAGAGTAAATATTTATCAAAGGAAAGAAAGAAAATACAAAAAACCCATAGATTATAGCTCTATATTTTTAATAAGATTTACTTAGCTGAGAGCTCTTCTGAAACACGGCTTTACTGCTATGCAGCAAACGAGATCTGAGGTAACAGGGAGAGGGGCATTCTGGGTACAGACTTAGTTCAACAGTTTTTTTTGGCTAACGAGAGCTTGCTACAAGACCGACTCGGATCCGAGGATGGAACCGATAACCCATCAATGATGAATGGGAAGAAGATTAACAACATTAGATATAATCTTAAACTGAATGACTATTATGCAATATTTAGCACAACACAAACCTCTTAGCTTCCCTTAAGGACTCCTCTCGAACCTCTTGTAAGAACAAATCCAAAAACAAACGAAACAGAGTCCAAACTGGCCGTAATCTTTTATTATAAAATGTAAGCACTTTCAGGTTAAAAATCCTTCATCAGACAAACTACACATAACCATAACAGTCTTTAAATATTAAAACATTTCTAAAAGCAACCAATTACTTTCAATACTTTACCCGCCTTTTCTTTAAGGCTGGTTTTAAAGGTACCAAACTATTTAACCCAGGTGGGTTGTCAGCAGCCAACTGTATGATCCATCTTAACTCTGCATACTCTGTATCATTGACAATGCCCCCGACCCCCCTTGTTTTCATTTGTGCAACATGCAGAACCATAAAAACAAAAGTATGATCTGGAAAGCTAGAAACATGCTGGTACAATGCATTATGTTTATCCTTCTGTCTAATAGATGACAAATGGTGCAGTATTCTTGTTTTTAGCTTACATTTAGTTTTTCCAACATAAAAACTCTGACATGACTTACAGCATGCCAAGTAAACCACATTCTCTGTATGGCAATCTGCATAAAATTCAAATGTGTATTTTTTGTTTGTAACAGGATGTATAAAATTATTTAAACCATTCACATTTTAACATGATTTACAATGCCTACAGGGAAAAGTCCCTGTTCTCATGTGTGCAGAGGAAACACTGTTAGCCTTCTTCTTATTTTTTAAACCAGGTTCTATGCATAACATGTCTTTTATATTACTATTTCGCTTGAAGGTAAATCTGGGTTTCTCATCTAAAATATCCTTCAAGTGATTGTCACTTCTTAGTATCTTCCAGTTTTGCTTAATAATATCACATATCCCATACACATCATTACTGTAACATAGCATTACCTTGGCTTTGTTGTCATATTTATTAGATGGCTTCAACGTATCTCCCTGCTGTTCATTATTATCAGAAAACCATGGTCTAGCCCTGGCTTCCCTGTTGGATATTATAGCAATAACCCACGCCTGGGTGTGGGTAATGCTAAATTTACCCACGGTTGGCGTGGTTTGGTCCCGAGGCTGCCCGAGGACCAAACAAAGCCAACCGTGGGTAAATTTAGCATTACCCACCCAGAAGTGGTTATTGCTATTATACCATGACATTATTTAAGAAAAGAAACTATTACTTTTCTTAAATAATGGCATAGTATAATGCCTGTTTGCTGCCCTTCCGCAGATGTCTGGCATCAGCGGCATTTCTGATGTACTGCGGCGCCTGCGCAGTACATCAGAGTTGAGCAAAAGCAACGGAGAAAGCAAGATCTCCGTTGCTTTTTTTTTAGTGTCTCGCTATGTTAAATGAGTTTAACATAGCAAGACAGTTTTAAAATAAGCAACGGACATCTCCGTTGCTTATTTTAAAACTGTCTCTCTATGTTAAACTCATTTAACATAGCGAGACACTAAAAAAAGCAACGGAGATCTTGCTTTCTCCATTGCTTTTTTTTAAAACACTGTCTCGCTATGTTAAATGGGTTTAACATAGCGAGACAGCTTTAAAATAAGCAACGGAGATCTCCGTTGCTTATTTTAAAGCTGTCTCGCTATGTTAAACCCATTTAACATAGCGAGACAGTATTTTAAAAAAACGAGTTATACTAATGGAAAAAAGTCTGGGCGACTGGACCTTTTTCCATTAGTATAACTCGATTTACAACGGGCACGCTGGCCAATCAGCGTGCACGTTTTGGGGGGGTCATGGTATAATATACTGTTCTTAGTTTTTTCTAAATGTTCCTTTGAATACCCCTTTTCTTAAGATGTTCATTTCACACATCAATTTCTTTGTGAAATTCATTATTGTCTGTGCACAGCCAAGAAACTCTGTATCCTTGCCCTTGCATAATATTATGAAAAGTATGCCTAGGATGCATACTACGTGCATTCAAATAATGATTCCTCCAGCACGATTTCCTATGCAAGGTAATGTTTATCTTACCAGTTACATTTTTATTTAATGTGACATTAAAAAGGCAATGGTTTTATTGCTATGCTCTACTGAGAACCTAAGACAATCTGTAGTTTTCTCCAGGTAATCAACAAAATTTAACAGCTCATCACTGCCCTGTGCCCACAACAAAAAAATATCATCCACAAATATGGCATAAAAAATTGTTGAAGTATTCCATAGATGTTCACACTTAAAAATATATATTTATCTTCCCAGAAGGCTAGCACTAAATTAGCATATGAATTGGTACAGGGTGTGCCCATGGCAACACCCTGTACCTGCCTATAATGTCTTCCATTACAAAGAAAGATGTTATTTTCTAACACCAATGCTAGTGCTTCCAGGATTAAAATATTGGTGTTCTCATCATATATATTAACTATATGCAGTACCTCTTTCACTTCCTTTACCCCAAATTCATTTGTGATGACCGTGAACAAACTGTTGACGTCCATGGTTACCATCAACACATTCTTCAGATTTAAAGTTTGGCAAGCATCATAAAATTTTGATAAGAATTGTGCAGTGTCTTTCAAAATCCTAGGAAAATAAGCAAGCAGATTTTTCAATTTTGCTTCTACCCACATAGATAAATGTTCAGTAACCCATCCCCTCCTTGAAACTATTGGTCTCATTGGTGGGGGTAGGGTATTTTATGCATTTTTGATAGTGCTTTAAAGTAGGAATTACTGGATGTTTAGTGCTGAAAAATGCATACAAGTCATCATCTAACACTTCATTTATTCTTAAAGCCCTTAGCTTCTTACCAACATTACTTATACAGTGCTTAACCATCAAAGGTGAAACATTTCTGTAAGTACTGATATCACTAGTTAGGACATCCAAGGATTGTATGTATGCTGTAGTATCCATAACTACAATGGCCCCACCCTTATCAGCTGGCTTGATAACCAGTCTATCATCATTCATTAGATATAGCAGTGCTTGCCTTTCCAAGTAAGTTAAGTTATTAAACCTGCATGTTGCATTATCAAGATAAAGTCTTATTTCATCCTCACAAGTTTTTAAAAAAGTATGAACTGTGGGGTGCATAACTGGTACAAAAGTAGTCATAACATTAGTATAATCACTGTTTCCCCTTAATATCTTATTCAGAATAACATGGGTCTGTATTATATTCTTGAAAGCCGACAATATCGAAGCTGATATTGTCGACACGAGAATAGCGAAAGTGCACATTGAATGTGTAAATGGAAATCTCCGTAAGGGAATATTTCCATTTACTGCAATGTAGTTCGGACTCAGAGTTGGTATATTTAAGTAGCGGGGGGTGTGAGGAGTGCAGTGGGGCTTGCCCCCCTGCTTAAACTTGTTAGGGTACTTTTTTCTTTGTTTTTTTTTTTTTTTTGTGTTATTTTTTATAAGTTCGATGTTTGAAGACATCGACCATATGGTGTCCACCGTATGGTGTTCGATGTTTTCAACCGTCTTTCTTATAATATAGACCCGAATAACATTCCACCCAAACATGTGCAAATCCAGTATAACTTCACTTAATACTGATGCCCTACTGGGTAGAAATTATAATCCTTTACCTAAAACATTAATTTGTTCTTTGTTCAGTTGAACAAGAGATATATTAAATGCATTACAGTCATTAAAATCAGTCATTTCATGACTCTCCACCGTTTCACATCCCTTTGTACAGAGCGACCTCTTCTGTTTTTTTGTTTTTTTTTTCTTACTGGTACTGGGAAAGTTGGAAAAGTCATAGAGCTGCTCCTTGCTGCAAAAAAAAGAAGATGAAGAAGAAGGAAGTGAGGTTTTTGGTCGTGCTCCCATGCTGATACTGGGTGGTTTGGTTCCCTGTTTAATGTCATCAGCACAAGCCATAGTACAGGTGTTGCTATTAGGATCCATGGCAACTATGGAACCTTCTGTTGTTGTGTTTGTAGCCACAACAGCATTGTTCACATTTTGTTGAACATTAACATTCTGAAAAACGGTTTCCTATTAATAATTCAAACTCTTACCTTATTGAATCCCTAAATGTTGACCCGTCCTTATCGAAATGCAAAATCATCGAATGTCCAGAAGAGCAAAACCGGAAACATTGAATCGTCATGGTTGGCCTTCTGCGGTAAAACTCCATAAGGTAAGTGTGCGATAGTTACGGACCTTAGGGTTAGGGTGTGGGTTAAGGTAAGTGCATGAATGGTAATGTATGCTAGATTTAGTGTAGGGTTTTGTTAAGTGTATGTGTGTTGATTATTTAGTTTGTTTGGGTTTAGATTTTTAAGGTAAGTGTGCAATAGTTACGGACCTTAGGGTTAGGGTGCAGGTTAAGTTAAGTGCATACTTGGTGGTATATGTAAGATTTAGTGTAGGGTTAGAATTCGGGTTTAGTTTAGGGTTAGATGTAGGGATTTGGTTAGTGTATGTATGTGGTTTATTTAGTTTGTGTAGGTAGTATGTAGCGGGCGGTGGGGTGGGGCAAGTATGATAGTTCGATGTTTTGAATTTCATGGTTTAGGGCATTCGGTGTTTTTGCAGTTCGATGAGGACTGGTCGACATTTAGGGATTCAATAAGGTAAGTGTTCGTGTTTATGATATAGACCCTAAAACATCACTGGGCTCAGTAGACACATTGTTGGTATGTAAGTTACTTGCTACTGCTGGATTAGATTCAGTTTTAGCCTGCTCACGAGGCCATGTAAAAATAGAGCCTGTCATGAAGTCCTGATAGTCCCTTTGCAGCTTTTTCATCTTTGCTGCAATTTATTTTTAGACAAGGCTATATTATTCAATACTTGGGTAATTTTAAACAGATGTTGGTTTGTGTTATAGTGCATTTGTAGGTTACTCTGTAGATCGTTTACCTCACTACAAAATTCCTCTTCAACAGGTGATAAATATTCTATAAGCAAATTCATATAACAATCGCTGGTATCTATGTTTATCTGCCGCCAGCTCGCTAGTAAGACAGGACATGCATCTCCTTGTGCTGGCATACATAATACTCTCATCCCCCTAGGCACTATTTTACATTCCAAGCATGCTTCCATATGAAACCTCTGCCATTGCAGGCATTTCAATTTTCTTGAGGTATTATCTAAACAAGTCAAAAGCTCAAAGAAAGTCTCATTTAATGGCTCACCTGCAGATAGGCCATTTTCCTGTGTGTAGTTCTTCATCAAGTCCATCCCAAGTAAAGGGTTTAAACAGGAAGAAACATTACTTTTGAATTTCTCACTTACTGAGCCCAGTGAACGTTTGTGTGGCTGGTAATCCAGTTCAATCTCATAATTCTGTAGTTCGGCCATGTGGAAAGAAGATGCAACAACAAACCAAAATGTAGCATGACACAAGCCTCTTAGCTTCCCTTAAGGACTCCTCTCAAACCTCTTGTAAGAACAAATCCAAAAACATACAAAACAGAGTTCAAACTGGCTGTAATCATTTATTATAAAATGTAAGTGCTTTTAGGTTAAAAAACCCTTCATCAGACAAACTACACATAACCAGAACAGTCTGAAAAATACCACATTTTTTACACACTGATAGGCATATAATATATTTGCATTCACCATTACCCTTTTAAAAAAAAAACACACTAGTTTTATTCCTATTACTCAATATTATAGAAACTTCATCAATAATATATGGGCACTGGCTATAGCCTCCACATTTTGTAGTGTAAAGCTTTTTATATTCTGCCCAGTTTTAGAAACAAAGTTAGGGTCACAACCAAGCACCCCTACAATTTCTACATTAACCTTAACATATTCCAGTTCATTGAAATAATTTCTTTAACTCTTGGTGCAGCATGGTTAAACTTCACAACCACTGTTCTATCAAATCTACCTTCATTTTCTATAATGACAGAATTGCTGTTGTTAAAACTAAAACCAAGCAATGGTTTCTATTTTTCATCCATTCAGGGAAAACATCTCTCAATATTCCCCAGGCCAAGTTTTTTGCATACCCTCTGTCAATAAACAACTGAGAGACAATCTCAAGTTTCTTAACTAAATTTTCCTGCTGTGATGTCATTCTAACTACTCGTAAATCTTCCTACTGTGATGTCATTCTAACTACTCGTATAAATTGGCCTTTGACCAAACTCCTTTTTTGAGAAAAGGGATGTGCACTAGTAAATGGTAAGTACAAATTACTGAATGTGGGATTTCTATAAATTTTAGACTTAAAACCACCCTCAGCCAATTCTATACTAGTGTGTAAGTAGTTAATAACCCTTTTGCAATAGGTACATTTCAAAAAGGTGGTGGTCTTGTTCAAATATTCAGCAAAATCACCAATGTGGTCCTCAGGGATATTCACTTCACACAACAGCTAGCAAGTACAGCTGATGCAAACGGCCAACTCAACACATATGGAAATTGACAAAAGGCCAGTACCACAAGGACATAAGTAGAATACTACGATTTATTTAGCATCACAAATCAGACGGGTTTCGGCCTTAAGCCTTCTTTAGTGATAGCAAATACAAAAAAAAAAAACAATAACTTTAAATAGTCTCAATACAAAAACACTTCCTGTAACATCACTTCCCCACATACCCATGTAGGTTAAAATAAATACTACATTATTTTAATTTTATGTTACATTTTGTCATTGAGACCTGGTACAAAAAGCCTCCCCAAATTTTATAATCCATGTTCTTTCCTTATAGTACAAAATGGGATGTCACCCTGTTTTGAATTGTCTATTTCCCATGACTTTACCAATAACTATATATGTAAATTTGGCTGAACTATGAAGCTGACAATGTCTGTATAGTGAGTTTGTAAGCTTTTTATTCCATATGTCACTAAAATGCTCTGACATCCAATGTCATAATGGCCTGGAGGTCTGCCCTGCATTGAAAGCAGAACAGGTGCAACTAGCCATATACACAACCCAATCTGACCTACAGTTAGCATAAAAATGTATATCAAAAATTTGTCCCTTATTCTTAATGGTGAACTGCTTCATCTTATACATATATTTGCAAAAACTACAGTGCCCACAAGGATAGGAGCCCATAAGTTTGTCCCCAGTAATGGTTGCTTGATGACCAATATGATCACTTTAATTACTTTTCTTATAATGAGCAAAATGTGAGCCCAAGGTCTTTCCCCTATGGAAAAAGAATTGGCATCGTTCCAGCAAAATTGAACCCAATTCATCATTCATTGTCAATATATTCCAGTGTTTTTGAATTACCTCCCTTAACAAGCTGATATTTCTCCCATATATTGTGACCAATCTAATAGTAGCTAGTCCATCCCAGTTATGTTGAGATTTGTATTGTAGTAAATCAGATCTACGCTGATTACTAGCCCATTAACTGGCTGTGAACACATCCCCCTTCTTGTATCCTCTATCCAGAAATCTACCCATAAGATCTTGTTTATAGATGTTAAAGTCAGCATCAGGTAAACAAATCCTTCTTATTCTAAGAAACTGGGATTTTGGAATATTTCTGATCATATGGCTGGGATGGAGGCTCGATGCATATAACAAGCTGTTATATTGTGGATATTACCTATAAACTATAGTATGCAATGTGTGATCTTGTTGACGTAAAATTTTCACATCCAGATAGTTAATTTCCACCTGATTATAAGTTAGGGTAAATTCAATACCCCACGTGTTCTCATTAATATAACCAATAAACTCCATAAGATAGTCAATATCCCCTCGCCATACCAACTAGCAATTGTCCAAAAATTGCCTCCATATATTGATTTCTGGAAGGAAGATGTTATGGGAATCATCATAGATGATTTGTTCTTCAATAAAGCCCATAAACAGGTCGGCATATATGGGGCAAAAAGATGAGGGCAAAAGATGGTAAAATATGAAATCCCAGAGATTGGTCATGGATTCCAGTTATTATTGCAGGCTGCATGCAATTACCAAATAGCGGCCACCAATTGGTGCAGAGGCCATCACATGCACATGTGCAGATACCTCTAAAAGCAGGCTGTACTTGCTGTCCACACATGCAATCATTTCATTGCAGCAACAGAGAGAGAGAGCGAGAGTGAGCAAGCAAGCAAGAAAGAGAGACACAGAGACACACACAGACAGACAGACACCGGCAACAACAACAGCAACAGCCACAGCAACAGCAAAAAAAAAAAATCAACATAAAAAAATATATATATATATATATATATATATATATATATATATATATATATATATATACATATATATATATATATATATATATATATATATATATATAAATAAATAAAAAATATTACTACACACACGGAACGTAATAATACAAACCCATACAAAGTAAAGGTATGTAACTGATATGTATTTACTGGCATGTAGTAGATGTTTTTGAAGAGTACTCTACATACTTTGAATCATCCATATGTGGCAGCAGTACGTATCTATGCACAGATGCCCTGCATAACTACTGCCATGGAGAAATCAGTGTGTAGCTGTGTGCGGTGGGATATGACTGTGATATATGTAGTTCAGCATTAAATGTCAAACATCTGATCCGTGTTATCTGTGTTCTGTACAGTAGTGTGTACAATGGCTGTTTGGGGGAGTAGCGCATACAGTTATATAAACAAGGATGTGACAGAGCAACAAATGCATGATAGTCATATTAACGTGTAGCTTAGCATTGGCAACAGCTGTACCAGTCTAGTATGCTAATCTAGCATTCACAACTATATATACACCCTCTAATATTACTGTGTGCTCACATGTGACACATGTTCATGTTGCAGCAAGGCCCAGCAGGTCAGCCGTGAGGTCCATGGACTTACAACAGTGTGGACCTTGTGTGTGTATGGCACACACATACGGAGAGATCTGTCTGTGTCAGATATATTAGCATCTGTACATGTGCATAGAGCAAGGGACATACTGCAACTGTTTGTAAAGGGTGTACATATATATGTTTTTGAAGGTTGTTATGTGCATACTTCTATGTAGGTTGTAGTGTGTGGCAAACAAGACAGCATGCAGTGCTGGTAAATGACATGTGGTGGTTAAACGCTGTGGGTATGAATTGTCAGGTTTGCAGTGTTGCAGCCAGTGAGGCCTGCTAAAGCTACATGTGCTAAGAACACCTTCAATGCATTCCGCACAACACTGTGCAATATTAGTACATAACAGTATACCTCACAACCTTTGCATAATTGATATTCCCACCATGAAAGGTGGGCTGTATATGTGCCTATATGTATATCTATATGTACACCAATGTATGTTTATATTTATGTGTGTGTATATATATATATATATATATATATATATATATATATATATATATATATATATTTATATATCTGTAGAGAGAGAGAGAGAGAGAGAGGGTCATATTTACTGCGACAGATGCCTGGTGACAAAACCATGGACTCTAGCTCAATGTTGAAACTGCATTGGCATCCCTTCTGGCAAAAACTCCATACCCATGAACTACCACATAGTTGGTAGTCTACTTAACACCGAAAGTGTGATCGAAAGTGTGATAAGAGACCATGGGACACAGGTGGACAGTAGTCTCCTCTTTGATAATCACAGTGCCACACTAGTCATGTAATCTGTCTACCTGCCACACCTCATCACAAAATGTTTGTCATCCAGGGAAATATAGGTCAGTGTTCCCCTCTACTCATCACACATAAAGCTCACTATAGAGTATAATGCCCCATGTGGTATGTACCTCACAAGACATCCACAGCAACTGGAAACGACAAAGACATACCTCACAAAGAGTAATACCAGCCTCAAACAGATGCCCTATGCAGACCATCTCACAAACCCACAACTACATTGTGTCGCATACCGCCTACCCAAAGGTGACCTCTGCCTAACATACTAATCTATGTAAAAACCAGAGCTGTTGGACATGCTACACATAAACAGATCACAATCTCTATGAGCTACACGCTCTAGGGACCCAAACCTTTTGACCACAATAAACAGCACATGCTGGAGGGATAGATTCCCATCTCAGAGACATCCCATACTCTGGAACAAACCAACTATCCATAGCAAACAAAGTTCCTAATTAGCAGTCATCATAAATAATCATGAAGATTGTATGGGAGATAGTGAATACACCCAGGCAATCACCTCTGTGTCTCTGCTTGACAGGGCCACGTGAAATGCATTGACCTGTGTGTCAAAGACCAGGGTAGCATATGGCTAGGCTTCTATAGGCCCTAGGGCTAATAGCCTCTTACCTACCTATGAAGTGATACACACCCACATGTACTTGTTGCAATAATTGCTATGTGAGTTTCACTGAGTGTGTTGGTGAATGTGTTGGTGAATGTGTCAGAGTTTGGTTTATGTGTGATAGCTTAGTGAGAACCTGTTTCTGTCATGGTATTATGTTTCCTAGCTGTGATTCCAGCAAAAGATGTGTATACAATTGCTAGGCTGAAAAGCAGTATGCCATATGTTCTGACATAGTCCCTTGTTGTCGAGTGGGGTGCCCATTGCAGGCTAAAGCAGTACATGCATGCTTATTGAGTGTTACTGCTGGTGAATCCAACTCCTGTATGAACTGTAGTACTACCTGAAGCTGTAAGCCTAAACAGCACAGTATGGTGTACACCCACATTTATTGGAACCACTGTTCTGTGTGTTCCCTGTAGTCCTCACAGATTACATACCTCAGGCATATGGTCTCATAACTACTGACACACAGTACTATAAGGTACACAGGTAAAGGTCACCTGTGTTGTCATACCTATGTGTCTGGTATGTATGTCTGATGTGTGTGTGTGTATGCCTGTACCATGGCCTCAGTCATATGTGTGTGTTACAGGATATAACTGTGGATCTAGCAACATGTATAGTGTAGTACATCAGTATGCCACCTATATTCACGAATGTGCACATATGTTAGGCAGGGGTCTGCCATCAATGACTAGTGTGGTATATTGGTGATACTGTCACTGGACTTTACAATCATTGCAATGGATTACACTTTTCATGATGCATTAGCATGATATATACCTCCTGTGTCTAGGTTGTGCATTGTGTTGCATATAGTGTGCCATGTACTGTTGTATAGTATTACATACTGTTGTAAGTTTGTTGCTGTGCAAAATGTGGTTTGATATATAGAGTGTGCCAGGCACTGTCAGGCAGTTGTGGGTTGAATACTGACATGTGGTATTGAAAGTGTGTATCTTCTGACAGCCAGTAGGTTGCTATAGATGGCAGTTAATTGATATCTGTACATTAGAAATATACGTGTGCCTCATGCTTGCTCACACATATTGTTTCATTGTCTTCCAGGGTTATGTCCCACCATCGTAATCCCGCCTATAGCACGGAGGAGGAAGAGGTTATAACATCCAGCCTGGTGCAGCAGTATGCCCTGCTGTTCTCTAGAATCAGCCAGGACCAGCATGAGCGGACTGTGCTGTGGCAAGAGTTTGTCCATCGGGTAAATGACATAGGCATGCATAACCGGACATATGAGCAGGTACGCCATCACTGCAGTGATTTAATTAGACATGTCCGGCAGCATGCATCTGATATCTGCAGACAGCAGCTTGCTACAGGTGGGGGGGGGTAGCCATCCATCCCCCCCTCACCGGAGTGGAGGAGCTGCTCCTGAGTCAGGTGGCTCATGGCCAACAACAACCCCAACAACCAACGTGTGCCATCATGGAGGGCGGAGTCACCCAGCAAGCTGACATGGAGCGTGCAGGTAACATGGCATAGCTGTAGACTACTGTTACCTCTATTGTTAGAGCATGCTTATGTGAGATGTGTACTGTGTAGTTAGATGATGTGGTGTCTAGTGTTGTGCAACAGTAATAATTAGGAATACAATCTGTAGACCTGTGACTGTCAACCATTGTACTACTGTACGATTGTAAACACACAGTAGCAATGCCACAGTTGTTGCCACTGACAAAGTGTCTCATATCCTTGTAGGTCCCTCTGGTGTGACAGCAAGACCCATGCTGGTGAGTGTGTTCTACCTTTAATACTGCTAATTAAATGTGCATGTCATAGGTGAGGTGTAGGCCATGTACACGTAGCACACATATGCATAATGCATGCTGTGCATGTTTGCTGTGAGACTATGCACATCCCAGTAATGTGGGTAGCTGCCTAAACACATACAATACACAGAGCCTTCCACACAATTGTGGCAATACTGATGTGGACATTGGATAGGCAGAGTCGATACACATGCACACAACATACACAACATTGTCATACGCAGTACACGTTAACATGCTACACATGGCATATTCAGACACCTGCTATAAGGTCACACTACAGTATCCCACACTTCATCCACACAGCACACATAATATACCTGAGGGTAGATGCCTCACATGTGACTGTGCGACACTCTTCGACACATCACACATTCATGGTAGGCAATGCCCCCTATTGTGCACCTTACAAACCCATGTAACAACTGGCTTTGAAATGGTGAATGTAGCCATGGCACTGCAGTTCCAGTACAGCATGGTATGTGCTGGTCTGGCACACATTAGTAGCCTTGAGTGACCACAAGATGTTGCATGATGATGGCTCATGGTAGTACACCTCATCCAGTTTTACAGTGACCACAGTACTACACATAGCATTACCTGCTATGCACCTCAGTGTTGTGTGTGTGCAATTATAGGTACCTATACACAATATGCATAGCAATCACCATTTGCACAAAGTGACACACATATGTCTTGTAATGCTATTGAGTGTATAGGTCACATGACACACACTGTGTCTGTGTGATGTTTAATGTTGCAGTTGTGTTGTAGCATGCCATGTCATGTCTGGCACTGGCATGTCCACAATATGTCCTACACTCACCATAACCACTGTACAATGGCCATGTTGAGCAATGGTATTCCATCAGGTAAACATGCACCACTCATCCTGTGTGTATACATAGCATGCATGTGCTAATCCTGTGTCCACAATTATTTGCTGAAGACACAGATGCTCTAATCAGAAATGGATATCTATATAACACACTGATACACATCCAACCATGGTATGTATACCTGTGAGAGATGGTGCACAGGACATTGCAGAGCTTATAATACTTGCACAGCACTGTCATGTCCATGTACACAGTGCATTCCATGGTGAGGCCAATCACTGAACAACAACATACATTCATCAAAGACATGTATAGTGTAACTGGCAAGGGCTGTCAACACCCGCACTGCATGCTGTTGGGAAACACATGCCCTGCATGCTGACACGTGTGATATAACTGTTTGCCTTGTGATACTGTACCGCACCATCACCTGCTATTGCGTATGTTCTGGATTGCTGGTGGTGTGTGTGTGTGTGTGTGTGTGTGTGTGTGTGTGTGTGTGTGTGTGTGTGTGTGTGTGTGTGTGTGTGTTCATGTGTGTATGTGTTCATGTGTGCATGTGTTGCATTTGTGTGCATGTGTGCATGTGTTCATGTGTTCATGTGTGCATGTGTGCATGTGTTCATGTGTGCAAGTTTTCATGTGTTCATGTGTGCATGTGTTCATGTGTTCATGTATGCATGTGTTCATGTGTGCATGTGCGCATGTGTTCATGTGTGCATGTGTGCATGTGTTCCTGTGTTCATGTGTGCATGTGTTCATGTGTGCATGTGTTCATGTGTTCATGTGTGGATGTGTGCATGTGTGCATGTGTGCTGACATCATGTACAGGTTGTAAAGTGTGTTTCCTGTCTTCCTCTCACAGGTGCTGACTTTGGGCTGGTTCACTGCAGCAGGGAAACCAATGTCACTAAGCAAAACAGTGATACTGATGATAGGTGTGTTGAGGCACAGGCATGTTTACCAGGGTCTGTCGTTGGGCCACCAATCGATGGTACACAGCTGTCCACCCCATCCATGCATACAGTCATACTGCCAATACATCCATCACCAATGCCCATAGCTGAGGGACAGCATACAGTTGGCATTGGCCAGAACAGTGTGGTATCCATGGCACATGCATCCCAACACAGCAGCCATACCCAGATGTCTGGAAGGGTACCACATGGGTAGATGACCAGGGGTTCTCGTAGGAGCACTGCTACTCATCATGCAACTGGCAGGCATGCCACAGGCCTGACAACATCACGCATGTTTCAGGCTGTCATGGAGGCACAGGCATGTATGGAACGGTACACCAGACAGGGACTAAGGGCACAGAGGGCACATAACACTACCATCATTGACAGTATCCGTGACCTAGAAGGTGCCATCTGTCATTACACCGAGGTCACTGATAGACATTGGGGAGAGACATTAGCTATCCTCCGCAATGTCATGTCCATGTGTCAGGACAGTGCGGGACTGTTGAGTCGTCAACATGGACGTATGCCAGCAACATCAGCAGCTGGCAGTCACCGCAGATGTCCCTCAAGCCACAGCTACTCCCGTAGTGCCAGTACCAGCCCCAGCAATGTTGGGGGTGGGCTGTCCATAGAACGTCCTAGAAGACCACGTGCACATGGCTCTGGACAGTCCCAGCAGGGACCTGTGTCCAGTGTACATCCATCCACCTCTGGGGATAGTACCCAGTCTGGCTTAGTACCTGATAGTGTCAGTAGCACCCCTGCAAGGCACAGGTACCATATCCATGGCCAGAGACGGTGATCTGTAAAGCCTCGCAGGTACAGTCTGTGGCTGTCCCACAAATACCCATATATGGCAGCCACATGGTGAAACTGTGTGCATGCAGACACACACACATACTCCAGACACCTAGGGCTAACACATACCCACACACATTACATCAATCATTGGCCCATTCCAGTATTCTTGCCCCTCACACACACACACACACACACACACACACACACACACACACACATACATGTCGATTGGATGGCTCACTGTAGGCCTCTGGCAAACCAACAACACACCCTGTGCATATGATGAAACCTGTGCCGCCTCCTGTCATCTGTAACATTGATGCAGGAACAGGCTACCATGGTGCTGATGCACAGGGTGTCTTTATAGCAGTATAGCAATGTTAGCATGTTGTCAGCAGTACAGTGTAATGATATGCTTGGAGGTGTAGCTGAGCAGGCATGATGCATTAATGCTATGATTGTCATTAAAGTGTTGTTTACACCAGTGTTGGTTCCAGTTTTGTATTGTCCGGCCGTGTGCCACTTGGCTGATGTGTGCAGTATTGGCAGCATGTGCTAGAGAGTGGACAGTATGTGTGGGATGTGTGTAGCACAGATTTGCAGGTGTACAGTTGTGACCATGGTGGAGGTGCACTGTCTGCATGCACGTGCATAGTGGACACATGGCCAAGGTGACATGCTCTGTATTACACAGTAACACTCCATAGTTTCTATTGGTGGCTAGTATGCATTGTACTACACACATTTCAGAACCTGACTACACATGTGTGTATGACATGGTTTGACACTGTGCTGTGGGTGATACTGTTACTATCTGTCATTGTTTTGCATTCTGGTAGTATACATCACTTCCACAGCCTGACCATAACCAATCATTAGATGATGTCTTGACAACCCACACACAGATGTAGGACACACAGCAATATTTGGATCCTTCAGATACTATACTATGCCAGTAACCACTGGTATTCACCTGCACCCATTACTGACACCACTCCTGTTTGGCATATAGCTCTCTTAGGTACAAGCAGTCACAGTAGGGATATGTCCATTAACATCTGATAATGCATACTGTGGCCTATAATACATTCTCCAGATGACACACACATCCTCCACAAGGGTATCATACAGACAGATGCCTGTTGTCAAACCCATGCTGTAAAGCTATAAGCCAAACTAAGCATAGTCATCCACCTTTACGGAACATATTATCCCCACAGTACCACATAGGTAGTAGCCACCAACATGATGAACAGGTACCGATGTGTACATGCAACCAAGTGTTATGTCATCTGTCCTTTGTTAAACACATTTCCAAAGGTATTTTGAAATCCCTCAGTGGATCACATAAGCAATAAGGGGTCGGCATGCATATCCACAAAGGTTGTTCAACACCTGTTATGAATAGTCATCATTGACCGACTTTGCTGTATTTGAACAGGTCTGACATATACCTCGGCCATAGACCCTCACACACACATTCTAATAGGAACCGTAATGACTTTGTGTGACACAGATGACCTAGGCCAGGGATCACTGCAGTGGCTGGGCTTGTCACAAGCATACAGATGTGACCTAAGGTCTGGGAAGCAGCAGCACAGTCTGGCAAGGATGACAGCTGTGTTCTTGGAGAAAGCGGGGTTCCCGCACATGCAATCATTGAGGAAACATGTATATATATGTAATTGTCACACAGCTAGCTCACATGTGCAATGCATTCTGACATGTCATACAGTAGTAAAAGCAAAATCCACAACACATTGACCACATAAAGCACACACACTCACCAAGTGCAGGATTCAAACCCTTACCTAATTACTTCATAATACTAGAGGAGCATGCATTAATATGACTTGCTATACATATTACTGGAAGTTCTTTTTTTCACAGGTATATTTGTAGGATGGTGACAAAGGTTAGTTTATCGCTTTTGAGGTGTTTTACTACTCTCCTAAAAGGTTGCTTCTTCCCAAGGAGACCACGCACAAAAGTTGCCCAATGCAGGATTCAAACCCCTACTTACTTCATGATATTACAGGAGTACGCATTAACACGACACTCTATACATATTACTGGAAGTTCTTTTTTTCCACAGGTATATTTGTAGGATGGTGACATCATCAGACTTGACAAAGGTTATTACCGCTTTTGAGGTGTTTTACTACTCTCCTAAAAGGTTGCTCCTTCCCAAGGAGAAAATACCCACACACACAGTTATCTAGTACTTAACGATACTACAGGAGTACGCATTAACACGATGTGCTATACATATTACTGAGAGTTCACTTTTCCACAGGTATATTTGTAGGATGGTGACATCATCAGACTTGATAAAGGTTAGTTTACCACCTTTGAGGTGTTTTACTACTTTCCTAAAAGGTTGCTCTTTCCCAAGGAAACCACACACAAACACAGTTGTCCAGGGCTGGATTCAAACCCCTACCTAACTACGTCATGATACTACAGAAGTACGCATTAACATGACATGCTATACACATGACTGGGAGCTATTCTTTCCACAGGTATATTTGTAGGATGGTGACATCATCAGACTATACAAAGTGGGTTACATTAGGTGACATTAGATGGCCTGCATTGAAGGAATGTCTAAACACTTTGCCCATGTGATCATCAAAGGTGAGTTTACTATCGACCTGTGTTCCCAGGGCCATAATGACTTTCTCTGTACATGCTGGATTACCACCTATGTGGTAATTTGTGTGCACTTTGTTTTACCCAAAGGGGATGACTATGCATTCTTTGCCATTCAGCTTGAGGGCATTGTTTTGACACCAGGTATCTGTCTCTGTAAGACATTTCTGTAGGATGTCTGTGTCAGCTGTACAGTCAATTTTGGACCACAGTTACCATTCATCTGCAAACCTGTTCAGCCATACACCTGCCATGCATGCCTGTACCTCTGAGCAGTATCTACTGAACTGGTGGGGTCCCAGGACCAAGACCTGTGTGATGCCATTTGTGGCTGGCTAAGAGTTGGACATGGCACCTGCAACTATGAACATGTGTGTTTGATCTGTGAGCCACTTGGCCACCCATCCTGTGACATAGCTGTTAATGTTCAAGCTGGTACACTTGTCCATGATGACATAGTGGGGAATGGTGTGGTAAGCCCTTAGTGAGGTCCAGGTGGGCTGTGTGGACTACATTCACCTCCATCTATGTTCATGGTAACTGTTTTAAATAAGTCAACTAGGTTTGGGAGCCAGGCTCTGCCTTTAACAAGGTGAAGTTGTGGTAGAGTCCAGTGTCTGGAGATCTCCAATGTCTCAGTGTATGGATTCCATGACAATTTGCTCAATAGCTCTGAAGACCCGGCTGAGTAGACATATTGGGCAATGGTTTCCAGGTTCTGTTTTGGCACACACTTTCTGGAGCTGGATGACTGTTAGTGTATGCCATTCTTTGGGTACATAGTCTGTGGTACGCTTGAGTGTGGACAGTGAATGTAGGTGAGGGTGTAGTTCCTTATGGGCCTAGTGTAAGACACAGCCTGGGACAACATACAGTTACATCGATGCTATGTTCTTAGCTTTGGTGAGGGCTGTCTTTACCTGCATGTCCATGACATCTGGGTCTCTGCATCCTTCTGTGATGGACACAGGCCCTTTTGGGGGTGATGGGGGGAGTTTACACTGAACTTGTACCCCTGGATGTGGGCAATGAAAGTTGGTTTGGTTTATGTCATTCCTTTTTTCATTAGCTGACAGCATATTTGAAAGTTGACACCTACATGTCTGGTATAGCTATCAAAGGCTTTGTGGTTGTTATTCTTACATTCCTTGGCTATTTGTCTTTAGAAACTGTCCTTGGATTATTTTATGATCAATCATTGTTTCTTCCTGATAATGATCAGTGATGCCTTTCCTTTAGTGAAGTTGGATCTATCATGTGTTTGTTTCCTCCTTCTCTTGTCTAGCTTATTTATGGACAACAACCACCTGCTTGTTGTCCTATTTTTGGAGGAGTGCATCTTGTTTTTATTTGTGATGTCTCATTCCATGCATCCCTGTAGATGCTCATAGGATGCACTTTTAAATGATTCTGCAGATTGCATACCATTATCCTATAGCAAGAGGTCTTCGGAACGTTCCACTTTGGTCTTGGGAAGTGTGCAGTTTGCTTTTGAAAATGTCTTCACAGTGGTTTCATTGACTGGGTGTGGGGGCGGGATGTGGATGTCCAGTGTGATTACTTAATGATCTGATATTACCAGCGGTGGGTTTATCTCTGTTATGGAACACTGGTACCCCATGTTGGTGATGATCATGTCCAGTATGTTGTCACCTCTAGTGGGCATGCTGACCAGCTGTTCCAGGGTGTTAGAGTTTTGTAACTTTAGGGCACATTGGGCAAAGGACATTGTATGCGAGTAATTCACCCACTCACTGTTTGGGTAGTTGTAATCTCCTCATATAATGGTGTTTTGATAGGACCTTTGTATTTGCCATTGTTCTCCAGAATACTGAGTGAGGTTCCTGAGACAAGGTACATGATCTGTAGCAGGCTACAATCTGATGGGCAGCTTTGCCCAATGTTAGTTGCACTTGCATGGTCTCCAAGGCCTCATGCTGTGCCAGTAACCTGAAGGTGTGGATATCTATAAGGTAAATGGCTACACCCCTTCCTTTTGTATTTCACTCATGATCTTGGGTCAAAAGGTTAGAGCGATTGTGAACATTTTACGTGGATCATATCCAACAGCTGTATGTTTGACATAGCTTTGTATGTTAGGCAGTGAACACCTCTGAGTAGGCGATATGCAAGGGAGTACAGATGGAGCATTTTACGATGGTCTGTGTATTGCATGTATTTCAGGCCACTAATGCTCTTTGTGAGGTATTGCTGCTGGCTTTCCAGTTGTTGTAGTTGTCTTGCGAGGTATATAGCAACAGTGGCATTGTACTATTTTATAGTTCTAGTGAGTGGTGAGTAGAGAGGAACAATGTCCTCTTCTATTCTGCATGAGACACATTTTGTGATGAGGTGTGCCACATAAGAGGGTTTCCTGACTACTGTGGGAATGTGCTTATCACAGTTGTATCCACTGTCCACCTGTGACCCAGGGTCTCTTGTCACACTTACAGTGTGAAGTATACTACCACCCATGTTGTAGTTCTTGGCTACAGTGTTTTTAACAAAGGTGATGATAATGCACCTTTTGGCATTGAGCTACAGCCCATGGCTTGGACAACAGCCATCTGTCTCAGTGAGGCCCTTTTGTAGGATGTCCACATCTTTATTGTTTACAATGATGGCTCCTAGTTTGCAGTCCTCTGGAAACTTTAGTAGCCACAGGCCTTCCATGTTAATGTTTACTTCAGGGAAGTAGATACTACACAGCCTGGGAAGTTATCTAGTCCCATGGCTGTTGTGATACTGGCTTTGGAGAGTGTTTTTTACCTGTGCAGCCGTGATGACAGCAACTTTGCAGTCTTCCATTATAGACATGTGCTCTTTCATGGGTGAGAGGGGGGTAAAGTTAACACTGATCCTATCTGCCAGGATGTTGCCAATATCAGTTAGCTCTGTACATTTAGTGCCATTGAGCTGTAACTCAGAACAGATCTGAGTGTAACCATGACATGGACCTGTCTGTTGGGCAGAGATCTCCTGAGCAGACAGTATGCAACAGAGTACAGATTGGGTTACATTCAGTCTTGTTGCATGGAGCAAATATTTAAGGCCAGTAATCCTCTTGCTATGGTACTTCATTGGTCTTTCTAGCTGCTGAACGTGCCTAGTCAGATTCATCGCAAGTGTGTTGTGGTACTCTCTGACAGGTCTGATTACTGCTGAGTAGTGGCAACCTCCTTTGACCTACATGCACAGACCTTGGCAGTTTGTGTGAACACATAGCAGGATTTTCAGACCACTTTGTGAATGTGTTTCTGGAAGTAGAGATGACTATACACATTTGTCCATAGATCCCTTATTATCACATCCGTATTTAGCCTAAGTGTGTGAGCATGCCCAGTATGACCTTTCAGTGTGATGCTGAATGAAATCCACTACATTTGTTGGAGTGTGTGAGCATGCACAGTATATACATTTATACTATATTTGTATGGTAAATCAAGTTGTATTTTTACAGCAGGGCTCACCTTTGTGTCATAGATCAACAGGGGTCATGCTGTGCCTGTAGGGCTTCCATGAGACACTTTGCATAGACTTATCAACATTTCTACATACAGGGGGGACAGCTATTCTTTGTACATTTCTACCTGTGGGCACACTGGATTGTTACTGTGGGTGTACATAGGATGTGGGTTTCACCTGACACTTATACACATTTGCTGTGCTTGCACAGCTATGTACAGGACACCATTACAGTCTGTACTGTTGCCTATCGTACTGGCTTGAGGCATACTACTGTACTACAGATCTTAGCGTCCAATGTCACATATATTAGCTTGCGACTTCATAGCCTACACAACCCACATCACAACACCTGGCCTGATGTTCTCTGTCTGCATAGGCGTGTGGGGAAGGTTACCCATTTGCCTCTTTAGGGGCATGATACAGCATTGCTTTGTGTTTGCATTAGTGTACAATTGACCTGCTGTCTCTGTGCCACAGAAATGCTATCATGGCTTAGTGGTTCAGTACTGTGACTATAGTGCACAGTATCCTGGGTTCAAGACATGTCACTGCTTTTCATTTTCATGCTGGTCAGACCAGACTGCTTAAGGAACAGTAAATCAGATATGAGCATGTTTAACTGACTTTGCTCAACTTGCCCTGACCTTGCCCAATATTGCACGAGCAATTTGGTTTACATATACTAGATATTGGTGAAAGCTGCTTAGCACTGCTTTATATTGCTTAAAACATGGCAATCATGCCTCAGGTGGTGATGCAGGGCTGCCTATGTCAGATGCACATACTACACTGCCTATACATGTTTGGAAACAGGTAGTGTCAAGTTAGGCATCCCTTTTATTTTATGTGCGAGTCAGAGAGTGGTATCATTTTCAGGGTTGTTACTGAGCCAGTGTATGTGCTATGCATTGCCTCTTTGCCAAGGACAAGGCATACTGGGCACACCTCCTTCTGCCTACTGGGGCAGGCTCAGGTTGTTCCTCCTCTGAGTCACGCTGTGCCTGTGCAGGCCTTGGCAATGGTGGGGGGCTGTTTCGCCCTGCCCCATGCTGTTCCTGCTGCAGCTGTTTTCGCAGGATCATATTGTGTAGCATGGCACATACCATGACAATTTGGGTACATGTAGTTGGTGAGTACTGCAAGGCTCCACCAGATGTGTCCAGGCACTGGAACCATGACTTGAGCATCCCAAACACATGCTCGATTACATTTCGTGTTTGTGCGTGTGGCTCATTATGGAGTTCTTGTTCAGGTATGCGTGCATTTCTGATGGGTGTCATCAGCCACGGCTCCAGTGCATATCCAGCATCCCCCACTAGGTGACCGTCAGGGATGTCCCCAATGACAAATGTCTGGTACAGCTGTGACAGATGCCAGATATGGGAATCGTGGTAGATTCCAGGGCAGCCAGCACACACATTCAGTATTATGTCCTGGGCATCACACATGACTTGGCAGTTGAAGGAGTAGAAGCCCTTGCGGTTGATGTAGGCCTTACCCTGCTCACCAGCTGGTGCTTTGATGTGTATGTGCATGCAGTCAATTGCACCCACTACCTCAGGGTATTCCACTATTTGCTGGAAGAGATGCATATTGCTGGCCAATACCTCACCGGAATTGGAGAAATATACATCATCACCGACATGTGCTGGCATAGCATTCAGGAATTGGTGCAGTACCCTTGATGCTGATGACTGTGAAATCCCCATCATATCACCAGTTGGTCTCTGGAAGGTACCTGTTGCTAGTATTCTTAGGCCAACACATACTTTGGTTTCCACTGGGATGGGTTCCCCTCTGTTGGTTCTGTGTGTGAGGTGTGGCCTGCACTGCTCAACAATGTGCTGCAGGAGCTCTCTGTCCACTCTATAGTGCTCCACTATCTCCAGCTCATGTAGCCCCTGGTAGGTTACCCTGGGTCTGTACACTCTTCTCCGTCTCCTCACTGTGGGTTGCTCAGCAGCATTTGCAATGGCACCACCCTCAGCATCTTGCACATGTTGCCTTATAACAGCAATGGCAGCCCCTAACATTTTTATGTCTCAGTTTAAGCTTTTTAAGTTTTCACTTCTCTTTGTTGACTGCAGTGTTGCAGTGTTTCTGAGAAAAACATGGGGGAATGTTGTTTGCAGAGTTTTAAGTGCTGGGCTGGGCTAGTGTAAATGGCTGATTCTGATTGATTTCACCTGGCAGCTCTGCTAGTTCTCCTTGGTTAACTTCCTACTATTTCTTTTCCTTCCTTTACCCTTTCTGTTTCCACAGGGGGCAGCGCCATGCAACCAAGCGCAAACACATGCACACGAGTGCACACACGCACACACCGGCTTACACAAGCTTACACAGGCCTAGGCGGGTGCACATTCATGTATACAAGCTTAGACGGCCTTACACAGGCTTACACGGGTGCACACACACACACACAGGCTTAGACGGGTTTACACATGTGCACATGCGTGCAGACACGCGCACACAGTGTAAGCAGCTTTGCAAGAAACTTTAGTGATAGCCACGGCATACACCTTCGGTTTCTGGGTTTCAGTTTAGACAACTGTAAACACACCTCTTTTAGTCCTGAGTAACCCACAGCAAACACATGCCACTCTGCTCTAATAAGTTTACAGTCTTTTTGATACATACTCCCTCATGATGTCACCCATCTTCTACTCTGTTACTCCCCTTATCCTACTCTTACACTCTAGGGACATGGTTCATATAGCAGGAAAAATTAGGATTCACTATCCTTATCCTCATTTGCATAGGATTGTCTACTAATGCTTGGTTACATGTCTCAGACTGAGCTTCCCCCCTTAGCAACCACTACTCAGTAGCCATGTTGTCTTCAGCCTGCCATTCACTTGCATGGCAGATGAATATTTTGAATTTTATCCATATTTGTGGCTTTTAAATTTTGATTTTCTGATTTTTAGTGTGCCGCACGTTTGAGCGGCGCAGCGCTATGCATAAATATCGGAGATCGAGGAAAAAAAAATATTTTTGATTATTTTGCAACACATAAACATGCCAATGGCCATATATTTGGACATTGGCATGCTTCATCAACTGGATGCATCCTTTATTTGTAGCTGTCATGGCTCCGTTTTGCTATTTGCAGAATGGTACTCAGTTGCCAACCAAGTACATTTCTGCAAATAACACTACTCTTACTTGGACAGGTTAATGTTTCCTGGATTGCAAATTTACCTCATTTGCATAGCTTTCAGCAGCAAATTAGGTAATTTGCATAAACTAACCCTGTCTGTGCAAGAGTCGTTTTAGGAGCTCTCTTGCACACCCCTGCCGGCTGTTCCTGGATCGCTCATGCTTGCTGGAGTCTTACTCTACTCTTAGACTCCATGCAAACCTTTGTGAATCCGGCCCAACATTTTTCCTGGCTCCTTGGTTGCTGTTCGTTATGTCTTTATTCAAACCTTTGGGAGCCATTGGAGGTGTGGGAGCCATTGCTGGTGACAGTTGTGTCAGCAGTATTTGGTTGTTTACCCAATTAGTTCAGGAACTAAATAAAAAAGTCAGTGCTTTTGCCATCCGCAATTCAAGTGACAGTAATTATAACCTGACACCCCTATGTCTTCAGTCAACAGACAAATGGATGTGCCTTCCAACAGTAGGATTGATACTTCCAACACTAATTTCAGTTTGAAGGACTGGCTCACTGGGCCTATAACTTTCCACATTGGTGATATTATGGAAGGTGGGTCCCTTTCACAACTTATGGAGCAGTTTGAGTTACAACTAAGTAAGTGTCGTTAATTACAATTGGAGAACACTTATTTATATGAATGTCTTAAAGTGCGGAGAATACCTAAGTGACTTGGATACTGGAAATTTCCAAATCATGTTTTGCCAGACTTTGCTCTTTACTGTCAAATGGTTAACTATTTGACAAGCAGGGATGTAAACTTTTGGAGGTACTTATAAAGCACAACCAACAACAAGTTGATGATTTAATTGTACAAATAGACAGGCTCAATGTGGCCATTAGGAACGACTTGTTGTTTGAGCAGAATTTTGGCAGATATTATGCCATTTTTACCAACATCAACAAGGATACTACTAACATAAAAATTTGAAAAGAAAATAAAATGAATAGGGACAGAATCGAGTACATAGAGGGATGGACTTACCCATGCCCCCAGGGAGGAACAGATCGTTTTCCCACCATTCTGGTTAATTACAGTGTGAAAGGGGATGATGCCATCATTGATTCAGAGCCTGTGGATGACGGCCCTTTAGAGCAGGAGCCTATCCCACAATCTGAGAGGATAAGAACCAGAAACAACCCACAGCAGACTTTCCAGCATTGAAGGAAGCATTAGAGGAATTCTGGCCATTATGGCGGGCAGATGACCACATACAACAGTCGTCAATGGAGATAAGCAGTCAGGATTTATTGAATAACCACAGTAACTGTTTTGGTATGGATTTTTGCAGCATGGTCACTGTATACATCAGCCAAGGTGACTTTTGATTATACAATTTAACTTGCTTGACTTTACGTAGTGAACATGCAAATTTATTGTCAAAATTTTTTCATTTGTGGCGACTAGTAAAGTCAAAAAAGAGAAATTGTTGGTGGATTTTAAACTCTATCTCATGAAATTTAATTTGTACTTAGTTATGAGAATTGATAATATAAGAAAAACTCGAGACTTATTTTGCAGTAGCAGTTTATTTATTCCCAGCCTTGCATTGCCTTTGATTTTTGTGTCTTTCGGCTTTTCCCGGTTAGGGGATGCCACAGCAGAACTCCGGTCCACTAATGATTGGTAGTTGATATTTACGTGCTGAGTTACCAGCTCTGATGCACAACCTTCAATGAAGGTATGCCCATTCACGCATGTCTCCACGCAAAAGACACTCTAGCTGAGAATCGAACCGGACAGCGTCTTAATGTGAGGCGACAACGCTACCGCAGCACCACCACCACATTGCCTCTTATACTGTTTGAAAAGCTTGTTGAATATGATTTTAGATTAATTTGTTCTGACAATAAGTATGTTAACAATTTGACAAACTTAACTGCTGGTGAGAGAGATTTGTTGAACACATTGGCTAAGAACAAAAACATTAGAATTATGAAACCTGATGGGGGGTGCAGTGCTTATGAAAATGGAAGACTGTCTGAATAAGATGTTAAGTTTTGTGTTACCGGGAGGATTTTATGAAGAAGTGTCCTACAACTTTATCTGGATTGCATATAATGAAATTGATTACTGGGTGAAGGACCTGTTAGATCAAGGACAGATTGATTACCCCCTGTATAATTATTTGTATGTGCAACATCCAATGGTCCCCATGATTTTTGGTATCCTGAAAATCCATAAAATTACAACGACCCCCCCCTTAGGCCAATTGTCAATGCCAGCTGTTCCAAGATGCATCCTTTAGCCAAGTACATTGATTCGAAACTTAAAAAATTCTTGGATGAATTTACATATTTATGTAAAGACTCCTGGGACTTTTTATACAAAATTCAAAGTTTGGGCTATTCTAAAACGTCTTTTCTAACAATTGTTGTGGTGGAACTATTTAATGTTATTCCACGTGATATAGGACTGACTTGGTTCAATGATTTTTTTACTGTAGTCTACTACTCTCCAGCAGGATGACATCAACATTTTAAACGTATTTATGGAAATGGTTCTCATGTATAATTTTGTATTCCTTGAAGGGCAATACTTCAAACAGAGCAGGGATGTTGCTACGGGTGCTTTGTACGCCCCTTTGTTTGCCAATATAGTCCTTATCCAATGGGAAAAACAATATTTGTTTAACCATTTTGTCAGTCCGCCGTGGATGGTATATACTAGATTTTTGGATGACATTTTTATTGCCTGTGTAGGGGAGTTTGATGAGATTGGTTTGTTCATCAAGTATATTAATTCTACCACTTCTTTTCTTAAGTTTACATTTTCTATTAACTCTGAAAGCATCAACTATTTAGATATTAGAATAATGAAAGACCATGAACAGGAGAGTATCATCAGCACCATCTATAGAAAGCCCACATATAGTAATAGTTTACTGCAATATTCCAGTAACCATCTGGAATTTCAAAAGCGGGGAATTATTAAAGGGCAGGATATAAGAGTAGCCGGGATAGTTCTGAGGATTCCTGGTACATTATAGAGAGTAAGAAATCAGCTGAAATATTTATAGCTAGAGGATACCCTCCTGAATTGGTGAATAAAATAAGAGGGGGATTGATCAATGGAGGTAAAAAGGAGAAATTACCCCAATACTTAAGACTGAATTCGACGGCTGTAGTGATAATGGCATCTTTGGGAGTAATAGGACCCCTAGTAAGGATTTTGCTAGCGCTTTTGTGATTGAGTACTGTTCTTTGGACAGGGAAATATGGGGAACAGTGAACAAATATTGGACGATTTTTTTCAGTGTTTGAGTTGACAGATGATAAAGTGGAAGATAAACCCCTGTTCTTCTACCGTAAAGGAAAAACCATTAAGAACTATTTGGAGCAAAGTGAACTTAGCATTACCAAAATAACATATAAAAACCAGGCACCACCAAATGTGGCCTTTGCTCCCAATGTAAATTTCTTTTTGTAGGGAATAAATTTATGTTAATGGTAGAACCATCAGGGCTAGAATGTTTTGTAATTGTAATACCCTCGGAGTTGTGTACCTTGCCCTATGCCAGGGATGCAAGGGGATCTATGCAGGGAAAACCAAAAGAAAGTTTAAGGAAAGAATATATGAACATATTGCTATATTGCTTGCTAAAGCATTTGACACCATTCCCCATTCAGGTATTATTGATAAGCTCACCAGCCTGGGCATAAACCCTTATGTCACAAGATGTATCGCAAACTGGCTCTCAGACAGATCCCATAAAGTAAGAGTAGCAGGATCTATGTCCGAATGCAGACCAGTAATGAGCGGTGTGCCTCAGGGCTCTGTCTTGGGGCCCCTCTTGTTTGGCATATACTTCTCAGAAGTACAGGCAAGCACGGAAGGGCTGTGGCTGACTAAGTTTGCGGACAACTGCAAACTGGGTGCTATAATAGAGTCTCCGGCTGACATGGAGATCCTCCAGAAGGGCCTAAATGAGACTGATGCATGGTGTCAAAGCCATGGTCTTAAGCTAAATGCAAAAAAATGCGCAGTAATCCCCTTTGGAAAAAACAGAGTACCCGCAAACTACAACATAGGAGGTAATCCCCTGAAATCTGAAGAAGAAATAAGGGATCTAGGGACCCAAGTGGATAGCCAGCTTTCCTTTGATAACCATGTTGCCAAAGTGGTTAGAAAATCCTTCTATGTGACCCATCTGATCACAAAAGGGTTCGCATCAAGATCTAAGGATGTAATGGTGCCCCTCTACTCTTCCCTCATCAGACCCATTATTGAGTGCAATGCACCAATTGGAATGTACCTGGCTAGACATCTCCAGCAGCTGGAGAGACCACAGATGTACCTAACCAAGAGGGTTACTGGCCTCAAACAGTTGCCTTATGCAGCACGATTGAAAAAGCTAAAACTGTTCTCTGTTGCATACCGCCTTATCAGAGGCGATCTCTGTCTAACGTACAGAGCCATGTCCAACCCAGAATTGTTGAACATGCTCCATCTTAGCAAAACCAAATCTACTCAAGCTACACGCTCTAGGGATATAAACCTAAACACAACAATGAATAGAACATGATGGAGGGATAGATTCCCTTCACAGAGACTTCTCTTACTATGGAACAGGGTCCCGATCTACATAAGACAGAGCCCCTCACTATCACTCTTCAAGAGGAACCTTGATAAGTGGATGGGTAACAGAAAGTTCACACCGGGGAATCACACTAACAGCACTACTAGATAGGGGCCAAGGGTACTAGCTGCTAGTATAAGGGTCTAGGGAACTACTAAAGGGGAGGTGAATACTGCACAACGTGGCTGGGCTAATATATGCCTTCAGGCAGATAGCCCAGTACCAACCTATGAACCTATAACATGTCCTGGATATTAGGTAAAATAAGGCTAATAGTGCATGACCAAACATGTTATTGATAATCCAGGACATTCTTTCCTTTTTTGTGGGTTGGATCAAGTTGTACAAAACCCAAGGGGTGGACCTTGGGAAGATTTGCTGGAGTATTCTGAGCTGCTATGGCAACTTAAATTAAATGCAGGAATTTTTCCTGGTTTAAATGATTATTTTTTCCATTATGAGTGTGTTAAAACTGAAATCTTATATAGTGTAATGAATTCCCAGTGTTAAGAATATTTTTATTAAATATTTTTAGTGTGCTTTTGTTGTTCTTTAACAGAGAATTATAGTTAAATTGTTCATTTATAAAGCATGAATTAGATTGGTTAAATGGGGTGGAATGTTTTAAACATGTTATGCACTTCAATTGTTATTTAAATATTGAATGTTTTAAGAATTTTAACTCTGAAGAAGTCTTAAAATTAAAAGTGAAAGCACTTAGTTTTTTTGAAGCTGATTTCAGCTGTTTTTTCTTGCTTCCTTGGTTCGGTTGTTTTTGTATTTCAACACTTTTCTGGATCCTTGGAAGGCCATGAAGTGTGTTTTGGACCCATTGGGTGCCATAATAGGTCTAAAAAGGATACAAAGTTTGTTTATTTTAAGAAAATCATTCATCTTCTGGGATATTCTTTCCTTTAACAGCAAATCTTCCAAAAACATATAAATTCTATGGTACGCTTTGTTGATTTTATTCCTAGATAGTATTGTATATGTACTGTTGTCTTGAAGTATCTGGGACATAGCACATAAATAATCGATGGCATCAAATAAGATGGTCTCACCACCCTTATCTGGTTTTACTATTCTAATATTTGAATCCTTAATTAAAACATACAAAGTTTCTTTTTCTTTGTTAGTCAAATTGCATACTCTTTTGAATCTATTATTGCTAGGTATAAATTTACCATACATGCGGATTCAAAGATTTGCAGGACTGGGAGTAAAGGGGATTAAAAATGTTTTTCTTCTTTACTGTTTCCATCTTGTTCCTTGGGTCTTTAGCCTTCCTGTTAAACATGAGAGCTAAATTTAGCTTCCCAGTGAACAACTTCAACTTGACTAGGGTATCATAAATACTGAACCTCCCCAAAGGGAATGAATTTTAAGCCTTTCTCAAAAATAGAGAGAAATGCTCTGGTGTAATAAAAATACTGCTATAATTGTAAATGTGATAATCCCTGATGGTATGAGTGATCCCATCATGATGTATTTGTATGTTCAACTTTTCAATTTCCTTTTTCCTTTCTCTTGATGTTTCCCCTTTTCCCATTTTCTCTATAAAATCCAACCCAGAATTGATCATAATTTCTATCCTTTTGGATCTCTGAAAGGAGAGGCAGGTAACATCTATCACGTCATCACAAAAAACTCTTTCATCATTTACTGAATTAGCATTGTTGGTATTAGTAACATTTTGGGTGTGTTTTTGATTTGAGCAGTGTCTCATGCTACTCTGCCACCTTTTCGTGGTTACACTTACTAGAATACAATCTGGCACAGAGACTACACTTTCAGATTTCATTGGACTCCTGAATTACAGGATGTTGACATACTGTTTCAGTAAATGTGATTTACTGCTAATGGGTACAGTGTAACACTGTAACAGCAATGAAATAGCATAGATTAATATACCATGCCACCAATCTATGTAGAAATAACAGCTCATAAAAGGGTAAGGTAAATCAGCATGAGTACATCTTTGACCACCATGGAAGTTCTACAGAACAAAGATTCATAAGGTCTCATTGATATTCCCTTACCCACCTACCAGTACTCAACGTTGGATAGGGCTTTATAATGTACATAATGCAACTGTGCACAGGAGTCCCTTTGTCTACAACACAGGTGAATAATAGTATGACATCATAAACATGTGACACAGATGACTTAAAACAAACGTCAAGCATCATGAGAGATGATTGTAGTTGCAGATGACTGCAAACTAGGGACTATAATTGACTTTCTGGCTGACACAGACATCCTCCAAAAGGGTCTCACTGAAACAGATACCTGGTGTCAAAACCATGGCCTCAATCTAAATGCCAAAAAGTGCATAGTCATCCCCTTTGCAAAAAAAAACAAAGTACCCACAAACTACCACATAGGTGGTAGCCCCCTAAATAGGAAGACGTAATAAGGGATCTGGGGACCAAGGAGATAGTAACCTCTCCTTTAATAATCACATTGCCAAAGTGGTTAGAAAATCCTTCTATGTGGCCCACCTAATCACAAAAGGGTTTGCATCCAGATCGAAAAAGGTCATTGGGCCCCTCTATGCATCACTCATCAGACCCATCATAGAGTACAATGCCCCATTTGGGATGTACCTTCCAGGACTCCTGCAACAACTGGAAAGACCACAGAAGTACCTCACTAAGAGGCTCACTGGCTTCAAGCAGATGCCCTATGCAGCTTGACTGAAGAAACTCCAGCTGTACTTGGTTGCATACCGCCAACTCAGAGGTGATCTCTGCCTGACATACAAGGCCATGCCCAACCGAGAATTGATGGACATGCTCCACCTAAAGAAAACCATATCCCCTCAAGCCACATGCTCCAGGGATCTAAACCTCACCACGACAATAAATAGGACATATATATATATATATATATATATATATATATATATATATATATATATATATATATTCCTGTCCCAGAGACTTCCCATGCTCTGGAATAAGATTCCAGTCTACATTAGGCAGAGCTCCTCGCTAACCCTCTTCAAGAGAAACCTTGATGAGTGGATGGGAAACAGAAAGTTTACCCCAGGGATCACTTCAATGGCTCTGCTGGACAGAGGTACAGGGAACTAATCTAAGAAGGCGGGGAAAGCCAACATATTCCGGCTAGGCTTATAAATGTCTTCAGGCAGATAGCCTAGTACTTACCTATAAACCTATGAACCTGTCAATATAACCTTTAACACAGGGGGTATATACACATCTGTCTGTAAATCTCCACTATGGTAGCACCTATGCTGCACATTTCAGAATGTAATATTCATGTTACATGGTGACAGAGGAAGACTGATTCACCAGTTCATAAGAAGGAAGAATAACTTACCCACACCTCATATGGATGCATGTTTTAGTTCAGTATGAAAGCTACAAGTACCACAAGGCATGATATGCATACAAAGGCAAGGAATGGATTTGTAAATTGTTGATATACTTGAAATTATTTGTGTGCTCCATTTCATTGATGTAAATTATATTCAAAATGTCCTGTGCTGCATAACAGCAATAATGCATCACTGTATTTATTGGTGGGATCAGACATATGAAGTTCGAATGACATGACATAGATGATCCAAAACATAATTATGACTCATCATAGTTACAGATGTAGGTTTGCCATACATTGACAACCCACTCCAAAATGAAGATATGAGAGACCTTGGAACATGGGGAGATAACTCCCTCTCCTATGATCATCATGTTGCAACAGTGGACTGGAAATCCTTCTGTCTAGCACAGTTGTTCATAAAGGTTATTTTCTTTAGTTCTGTAGAAGTCCTTACCCCTCTGTATTATGCAATGATCAGGCCCATTGTTAATACAATACCTGTTTTGGACTGTATTTTACTAAACATATTGAGCATTTGGATAGAACCAAAGGTTCCCAAAAAAAAAACAAAACAAAAAAAAAAAAAACAAAAAAAAAAGATCATGGGCCTAAATGACCTGAGCTACCAAGACAGACTGGAGGCCTTGTTCCTGTATTCAGTGTCCCGTAGACTCCATATGGGAGAACTGTGTCTTGCCTTCTAGTGCATTAGAGATTTGACACTCCAGGAGGTCCTGTTTCTTCTCAAATCAATAAATAAAACAAAACAGCAAAAAAAAAAAAAAAAAAACTAACAGAAATAAAAATAATAATAAAAGCTGGCCAAAAACCAACAAAAAAACACTTTATTAAATAAAATAAAATAAAACTTTCAGTAAGTGCTTTTGTCTCTTTCATTACACTGAGACTTCTTCAGACTGAAAGTAATTAATTCATGACTCATAATTATATTACAAATGGTCGCATGACCATAATTAATGCTTTAACCCTTTTTGTTTTAAATACATTATAAAATCATCATGATTATTCAGAGCTGGGAGATAACAAGAATTTAATTTCACTTGCCATGAATATTCAAACCACCCCAGTTCCTCTTATGCATTTAACAAGTTTTCAGCACTTCTTATTGCATCTAAAACCAAAAACTTAACATTAACTTTCCACATGCCATTTTTAAAATGTCTGCTCAAAGCATTCCTGTCTTCACCTGTATGAACAGCATAGATTATTTTATCCAACTCACAAGAAGTCCTGCCTATATAGAAAGCCAAACATGAAACACAAAAAACAAGGTAAACCACAAATTTGGGCTTACATGTAAACAAACTATTCACACTAATCCTATTATTATTATTAACAAGATCTTTAGCTTTAGTGCATAAATAATTGCACATATTATAACTTAAGCACTTCCCCATACCATTTTGTTCAGTCTTACTCCTGGGCATATTTAATTTGGCTTGAAAATAATTTTTAAAACTGTTAGCCCTTTTTTGTGTGTATAATGGACATTTCCCCTACCACCTTTAAGATTTCAGTATTGCCAACAAAAATCTTCCAATTATTATTAATAATATTTTAATAGATGTTGAATAAACACTATTATGAATAGGCATCATTGTTATACAGTCCATTTCTATACATTTGTTTACATCTGATTTTATTTCTTTTCTATATGTGGTTATATTAGAAAAAGTGTCAAACACTAATTCTCTAGGATATTCCCTGTTTATTAATTTACCCCAAAAGCTTAATCCTTCTTCAAGAAAATCCTCATCTCTCACTGTTAAGTTGCTAATTCTTAATAGTTGACCCTTTAGAATGTTTTCTTTCATCTTTTTTGGGATGCATACTATTATAGTGTAAGTAAGCATTATTGTGCACTTTCTTCTTATAAATCTTAGTAATTCATTTACCATCAACCTTAGAAACAGTAACATCTAAAAAAATTAATGCTGACACAACTATATTGACAAGTAATTTTTAAATATGAACACACATTATTTATGTATGTTACAACTCCTTCAGAGACTGTTCACTGCCCACCACAAATCAAGAGCACAACATCAGTAAAATGAAAAATCATAATAACATTTGTCATCAAATTACTCTGTAAGATGTTGGCAGTCTCCCACCCATTCATAAGTAAATTGGCATAACTGAGGCCATTGCTGCACCCATAACAACACCATTTGCCTGACAATAAACATTTTTCTTAAATTCAAAAAAGTTATAACTTAAAATTACATCCAATAATTCCATTAACGGACTTACAGTGTTGTTAGAAAATAATTTAGATTTTAACAATTCTAACCACACTAATTTCATACCTTCTACATTAAGTATGGCCATATAATGCTATCTAATGTCTAAAGTGACTAACAAATCCTTTTCCAAAACACTAATCTCTTTTAATTTCTTAATGAAGTGAAAAGTGTCTTTAATGTAACTCCTATTTGAAACCACAACTTTTTGAAGATGCTTGTCTACAAAAATGGCCATGCTTTCTGTTTTGCTCTCAACACTAGAAACAATCGGTCTTAATGGGAGGTTGTTTAAGTCTTTGTGGATCTTGGGTATACCAAAGATCCGACTTATCTTAGGGTTTTCAACTACAAAGTACTTTCTAGTGGCTTCCATAATTTTACCACTATAAAACCATTCTTCAATTAATGACTCAGTAAGGGAATAAGCTTTTTTCATTTCCAAAAACTTAGCCTTTCTATATAAATTAGCATCAGATAACAACCCTAGCATTTTAGAGTCATACATATTTCTGTGTAAAACACCAGTGTTCCACCTTTGTCATCTTTTAATATCAAAATGTCATCCTTGTTAACCAAATTATAAAACATTTCTCTTTCTATCTTAGATAAATTATAATATGTATAACATGGCTCGTTGTCAAGCAAATCAGTTAACTGTAGTTCACACAGGTTAAGAAACATTTCTAACTCTCTTTTCAAAGGAAGATTAAATGTACTAGGTTTAAAAAAAATGCTTGTGCCTTAGAAGTCTCTCCACTAAATAGAAATTTGAAGTTTAGTTGCCTGACATAATCTCTAAGACTATTAATAACTTCCATTTTATAGGCTCTTTTTACAGGCACAAAATTCCATCCTTTACTTAAAATTTTACATTCTTCATCTGATAAAGCATGATTAGATATATTTACAATTTTGAAACAAACAGTACCTAAGGCCTTCAGGCATTGCCGTTCTTCTTCCAGTTTTAAATTGTCTGCCCCTTCTTTTTTGATCTGTTTCTTGTCGCAGTCACTTGTGCCCAAGTCCTGTTGGAATTGTCAATTTTTTGGTATACATAAATGGGCTGGGATGCCATCGCTCTCTGAACAACCTGATGGTTCTGATTGTTTTGATAACTTGTTGGTTCACCTATATTAGATCTAACACTAACATTTTCATTTGGGATAGTATTGACAAATGAAGGGACGTTTAGAGCAGCATTAATAGCAGACAAGGTATTATTATGACCGCATTGATTTTGAATTAAACACTCAGATCTTCTCGGTGCATTAACTTCACTGCTCATGCTTTCAGTACTTCCTGTGTTGACATCAGCAGCCTCATTATTCTGCGCCGGTATGCTGTAGGCAAATGTCATTCCACTTTCATAATCCAAATGGTCTTTTTCAAATTTCTTAAGTTTTCTTTTCAGGATAACATTATATAATTTGATGAGGCGATCTTGGATTAAACAAAATTTAGACTCAAATTGTCAATGGAAGTGCAATCTTTTAACACAGCAAAACTCAAACAGATCTTTTCATTCAGTTTTGCCATACTGATGTTAAAACCAAGAAGCAATTCTATATATTGTAACCCAGTTTTAGATTTAGATCCAGCCACTTATCTAGCAACTCCTTCGGTATATCATTGCTAATAGAAAATTTAGTAATACGTGGGCTTGTATGCTGTTCTCAAAATAAATATTATCCCATTGTAAATGTTTAAGTTTAGTGAAGTGTTTTTCTAATTGATTGAAAGCATCAGCATAGCTAACACTTAGTCCTCTTGTGGCATTTAGCTCACAGTTTACATATGGATCCTCACTTCTGGAAATGAATCCACTGGTGTTACCCTGTTTAGGCAGTGACTCATTTACACTCCCTTCTTGACTGATAACAAATGAGCTGGTCGGAGTGTCATTTAGCATGAAACCCATGGTAACATCAGAAAACTGGTACCAGAACTAGAATGGTTTTCCATATCACTGAACAGAAATAATAAATAAAACAAAACAGTGAAAAAATGAACTAACTGAAATCAACATAATAATTGAAATCAAAATAATAATAATAATAAAAGCCAGTCAGAAACTAACAAAAACACTTTATTAAATAAAATAAAACCTTCAGTAAGCACTTTTGTTTCTTTCACTACACTAAAACTTCTTCAGACTGAAAGTAATTAATTCATGACTCATACTTATATTACAAATGGTGGCATGCCCATAATTAACCCTTTTTGTTTTAAATATATTATATAATCCTCACGATTATTCAGATGAAGAATAACAGCAATGTCTAAAGGAATTAGGTACTGTTTCAAAATTGTAAATATATCTAATCATGTGTTATCAGACGAAGAATTTATGTTTTAAGTAAAAGATGGAATTTTTCGATTGCGAAAAGAGCTGATAAAATAGAAGTTATTAATAGTCTTAGAGAATATGTCAGGCAACTAAACTTCAAATTTCTATTTAGTGGAGAGACTTCTAAGGCCCAAGTGTTTTTTAAACCTAGTACATGTAATCCTCCTTTGAAAAGAAAGTCAGAAATATTTCTTAACCTGTGTGAAATACAGTTAATTGATTTGCTTGACAACAAGCCATGTTATAGGTATTATAATTTATCTAAGATAGAAAGAGAAATGTTTTATAATTTGGACAGGAATTCTCAAGCTAGAGAGTATGCTGTGGGGTATCAGGTTATGGCTCTCATTCCTGTCAGACACAATAAGCTGCAGGCAGTCTCACTGCTACAGGGTAGCTCCCTCCCTGAAGCAGCCACCTCACCAGTCCTATCTTCAAGTGTGCTGCATGTAACTACATGCACACAAGGTACTGCATTATCAAAATCATTTCCTATCAGGACAGCTGCAGGGATATCTTCAAACCTCACCTGTGTGCTTGCTTCCTTTTTCACCCTCCCAGTCATGGTGAACCCTAGTCAAAGGTATCTGGAATGGGGATCCCTCCTAAAGCACTGACTGGTGCAGACTGCCCAAGCAAGTAGTGTTCCTCTTTAACTACGGCCTGTTTCCCATCTACTAAGATAGGATATAACCTCTTCTGGTAATTTGGTGCCATTGTTGTCTCCAGAAAACTTACTGCTGGCATTTTGTCATTCCCACTTACTGGCTGTCCCACCTTTTGTTCCCCACCTTGTCTCTGTGGACATCTATATGCTACATGGCCCCAGTGATTGCATTTAAAACATTTAACCATTGATCCTGACCATGTACCTGAATGTGTGGCTTCCTGTGTTACTGGCAGACTCTGTTGGCATGGTTTAGGCTGCCCACCATGGGTTTCCTTTGACCCATGTGCAGCACTGGGTATTCCTTTCCTGTGCAGTGATGCCCTGCTTGCTATGTATAGGTCTCCATTTTTCCCCAACTCACCTGTGGTGTTACATTTCCTATCTGCCAACCAGATACTCACATCCTCAGGTGAAGTGCTAAAGGCTTGTTCCCTCACCAAAAGGTCTGCCAGCCCTTCAAAAGTGGTGACCTTTCACCCACTTACCCACCTATGAAAATAAGTGCTTAGTTCAGAAATATATTCACACACACTTTCATCTGCCTCACATCTATGCTCATGAAACATTTTTCTTGAGGCTTCAGGTGTTAAAACACTCTAATAAACAATTTTAACAGTATTATAATTTAAGCAATCAGTATCAGACAATTTAGCAACACCAGTTACAGCTTTACCATGGAGTAATGGGGTCAGGAACCATACCTAGATCCCTTGGTCAGCATTATACTGTTTACATCCCTTTCAAACATATGAATCAAACTATCAAAATTATCACCCTCTGTAAATTGTGGAAGAAACCTACTGACCTTTGTTACTTCTGGAGTCTAGGTATTCCCTTCCCCATTATCCCCATGACCCTGGGGACTTGTCAGCATTTCCTTTTCATGTTGCCTCTGCCTCTCATTTTCTTCAGCCTCCAAACATCTCAGTCTCTCATTTTCTTTGGCTTCCAGATGTCTCAGTCCCTCTGCTGATTCGAATGCCATCTGTTTCTCCTTTTCTTCAGCCTCCAAATGCCACAGTCTCTGCTGATTCTAGTTCCAACTGTTTGGCCTCCAGTTCAAGTGTCTAACTCCAGATGAATTTGAAGTCCTCTGAGGCAAAGTTGAACTGTCCATTTTCTGAGAGTTGTATATCCTCAAAATCAGTCTGGTTGTCCTCCTAGTTGGTGGCCTGTGATGCAGTTGTGGTTAAGTCTACAATCATTTCTGCTTTAGTCAGTTGGCATGCACTAGTCCTTTTGCTTGGCACATCTCAGCCGACTGGCTCCTTCTCAGCTTGACATAATCCTCTGCTGACATCCTTGCCTGATCCTTGCTGTAGCAACATCAACAATGTTTTTGTAATGACAGAGACGAAAGGAATAACAATCGAAAACGAGGGACTCAAACTATTGCATTTACAAGTGAAGGACATTTTAAACCAACATTTAAAAAAGGTAGATGGCAGTAATGCTAATTACAGCTGTGAATCATTAGTAGTTAATTTGTCAGGTTGTTTGCTAACGGATGAACAAATTAATATTATAAATTTGGGTCTGAAATTTATTCTGGCAGTTCTTCCTTGTTGGCATTTGTTAGAATAGGAACTGTTTCAGTTTTCTTGTAAACTGCACTTAAAATGTCATTTCAAAGATAAAATTGTGCATTGTAGTAATGATGTGAATTTTAGTGAAGATGACACTTTTTATTCATGTGAATCTGATATATGTGATGATTTTGATGATGAAGGTTGTTTGAATGCATATTTTTTATTAGATATATCTAATAACTCATACAAAAGTAGAATTATGCTTCTTATATTAATGACTGTGTGAAACAATTTTTGCCAATGTTACATTATGCTGTAGAACATTTATATAAAGAATTTAATAGTAAAAAATGGAAGTTTGTTATAATGGGTGGCTTTAAAGGAGTTGTCTGAGAGGAAAGATTTGATAATAAAGCAGGCAGACAAAGGCAATAAAATTGTGGTGCTATATTATATGCAATATATGCAAATGTGTTACAATTATTTACATGACAGTACAGTTTCCAATGTAATTGATGTAAAATGTTATGAAGAAGCTATGAAACAATGTTCTATCTTGTTACAAAAAGGTGTTAGGCTGGGGTATTTTAATGAGGATGATATAAGCAAGAAAATCAATATGGAGGGTTCTGCTATAGCAACTTTTTACTGTTTACCGAAGTTGCATAAGGATATGCACAACTCTCCAGGTAGACCCATTGTAGCCGCAACAAAGTATTTTCTACACAACATTGGCATTGTACTGCATACTTTTTTACTATAATTTGTGGAAAAGTTAGCATCTTACATTAAGGATTCATTTGATTTCCTGAATACAATTTCAATAATCCAGTGGAATTCTAGAATGTATAGGACAACATTAGACATCACCAGCTTATACACAAATATTAGACATGCTGATGGCATTAAGGCATTATATTATAGAATTGTTACAATTTTATCAAATAATTATTTTAGTTTTAATAATACAATCTGTCATCACTTAAAGGGAGCAGCCACGGCTGCACCTTTAGTCCCCATGTATGCCAACTTATTCATGGCCATGTTTAAAAGAGATTATATTTACAAACATGATTTCATTAAAAAATATGTCCTGCATTATTATACATACATAGATGATTTAGTTTTCATCTGCCAAGATGACATCGATGAAGTGCATCATTTTGTAAAAGATTTACATAGTAATATTTATAATTTGTGTTTTAATGAATTGCAATTTGGGAAGGAAATTAATTTTTTGGATTTACATCTTATAGGATTGGAAAGTGGATATATCTGAACTTCTGTACATAGAAAATGTAATGATGGAGCACAATTTTTGTATGGCAGTAGTTGTCACCCCCAACACACACACTTAATACACTCTCTGCCTTATGGAGAATTATTAAGGTTTTATAGAATTTGCAATAATAATGAAGATTTAGGTAGAGAGATTGTACAAACCTCTTTAATGTTTTTGAATAGAGAGTATTACAGGGATGCTAGTTATAATGCATTAGATAAGATTAGTGAGGGAAAGCCCATATACAGTTACATGAATAGTGATAAATTGGATAGAATTAGTGTATATGGCTAAGATAAGATCTATTTTATAATGACATAATATTTTAAGTGATGAAATATGAAAACAAGTTAAATACTATTGGAAGTTTCTAATTAATGATAAATTGCGGAAATTTTGATGTAATAATCCGTTGATTTCTTATAAAAAAGGACAAAGTTTAAATGATAAGCTTGTTAGGGCTTATTTTGTAGCACCTGAAGAATGTTTAGTTCCAGCTTTAAGATTTAAAGGCACATGTCCATATGGAAATTGCAATGTGTGCCAGTTTGTAGTAGCAGGTTTTAGTAAGATAAATAATATTAAGTTTGAATCTGTGGAGAATTATTCATGTGGAACTGAGGGGATTATATATGCCCTCTGGTATCCTTGTAACCTGGTATTTATCAGTGAAAGTAAGAGAATGTTTAGGACCAAGTTACAGGAACACATTAGAGATATAAAAAGACAAAAATTAGAGCGCTCTGTAGCTACTCATTTTATGGAATGTCACAGTAGTGATTATAAGTTATTGCAAGGAACTATTTTGGAAAAAGTATTTATAAAACTGTGTGATGCTGTTATGTTAAAAGATAAATTATTATTCAAATAATGTGTGCTTATACTTAAATATAATACTCTTGTACCCCATGGGTTAAATTGTGACATTAACTGGGGGTATTTAATTTAATGGTGTTTTTTATTGATTAATTAATTGTTTTATTGTTTTATTATTATGTGTATTTAAGGGGAGTATAATCCCACAAAAGAAGCAGCTTGTCAGGCAAAACAATAAAGCCCAGAACAGTGTGAAGTAAAAGGGAAACACCGCGCAGCTCGATGCACATCACCACACTTTAATTCAGAGAACACAGTGCATTAACGCTCAACTATATGTTTTCGTTTGAAAAAAGCACTTCATCAGATGTGGGCTGTCTTATAGCTTAAACCTTTATACCTTTTGCTTAATTAAATTAATTAACTAATCTAGAGCTTAAACTTTAAAGTGCATATGCATATCAAAATCATTTGTGCTAAAAAAACTTTTATTGTTACAATAAAACATGGATAAATAGTAATAAATAGTAAATAAATAGGTGAATCTTATTTAAAACCACTTGCTTAGAAATTAAACAATTAAACTCTCATTAAAATGTATCTTAATTCATGAATAAAATAAACCCCAGTTTTTTAATACCAGCTTTTACTTTAAATAACCTTGGAGCTCCATCTACTGGATAATTCGTAAAACTACACAACATGAACTTACAATATACTGCAATAAAAGCAATTTAAAAAATCAACTTCCCCATTGAAAAAGCTATTAAAACAACTATACAAAATGTATGTATATATATTACAAAGATGTTAAAAGGATTTATTTGTACAATATTACAAATTAAATTTTCAGGACCATAGTTTAACATGGAAATACTCATAGTGGATGTAATGTCAAGTGTAAATGTTAAAAAACATAAAATACTTAAATATATAAAAAGCATTATTTCAAATAAAGTGCAAATGCATTTCACAATTTAGCTGCTCTTAATTTTAATAAAGGGGCTATTGAGATGTGTTCATTGAGACCCGGTGGTTTACTGGCCTCTAAGGTGATCTGCCACCACAACTCTCTGTATTCTATGCATTCCTCCCATAGTCCACCTTGGCCATTCTTTTCAACCCTTTCTAAAACAAAGAATAAATAATGTGCATTTTCACAATCTTGTTTATGCTTGTACAAAACATTGGTCTTCATATTTGTTTGTAGGTCATACATAGGTTCATAGGTTCATAGGTTCATACTAGGCTATCTGCCCTAGGGCATTTATAAGCCTACCCAGAGTGTGTTTGGCTTTCGCCACCCATTTTAAATTAATTTTGCTATGCCCTTTTTCGAGGTTAGTATACTGTGCCTCTGTCTAACAGTAACACAGAAGTGATACCCGGGGTAAAAATACGATCTCCCATCCACTCATCAAGATTCCTCTTGAAGAGAGTCAATGAGGGACTCTGCCTAACCTGGACTGGGATTTTATTCCAGAGTGAAGGGAGCCTATGGGTTATGAATATGTCCCTCCAGCATGTCCTATTTATTTCAGTGTTGAGGTTCAAGTCTCTCGAGCACGTAGCTTGATGGGATTTGGATTTTCTGAGGTGCAGCATGTCCATTAATTCCGGGTTGTATATGGCTTTATACGTCAGGCACAGATCGCCTCTGAGCAGGCGGTATGCCACTGAGTAGAGCTGGAGTTTTTTTAACCGAGCAGCATATGGCATTTGTTTGAGCCCTTTGATCCTCTTGGTGAGGTACTTTTGGGGTCTTTCCAGTTGCTGCCGGTGTCTGGTAAGGTACATCCCAAAAGGGGCATTGTACTCAATTATGGGTCTGATGAGGGATGAGTAAAGAGGCACGATGACCTCCCCTGATCTAGATGTGAATCCCTTCATGATTAAGCGGGCTATATAAAATGTTTATATAACCACTTTGGCCACGTGGTTGTCAAATGAGAGATTGCTATCAACTTGGGTCCCCAGGTCCCTAATTACTTCTTCTGTACTTAATGGATTACCACCTATGTGGTAATTTGTGGGCACTTTGTTTTTGCCAAAGGGGATGACTATACACTTTTTGGCGTTTAGCTTGAGGCCATGGCTCTGACACCAGTTGTCTGTTTCTATGAGGCCCTTTTGGAGGATGCTTGTGTCAGCTGGAGAGTCAATTATGGCGCCCAGTTTGCAGTCATCTGCGAACTTGGTCAGCCACAGTCCTTCTGTGTTGGCCTGTACCTCCAAGAAATATATACCGAACAAGAGAGGTCCCAGGACTGAGCCTTGTGGGACGTCACTTGTAACTGGTTTGGAGTCTGCCATGGCTCCAGCAATTCTAACCATATGGGTTCTGTCCTTGAGCCAGTTTGCAACCCATCTAGTGATATAGGGGTTTATATTTAAGCTGGTGAGCTTATCTATAATGCCCGAGTAGGGTATTGTATCGAAGGCTTTTGCGAGGTCCAGGTAGGCTGTGTGGACCACCTTCCCCTCGTCAATGGCCTTGGTGACTGTTTCAAAGAAATCAACCAGGTTTAATAGGCAGGGTCTGCCCTTAACAAAGCCGAACTGGGTAGGATCCAGTGTCTGTAGGTCCCCAATATCTTTATTTATGAGGTCCATGATGATCCTTTCCATAGCTTTGCAGACCAAGCTAGTCAGGCTTATGGGGCAATAGTTTCCAGGATCTGTTGAGGCACCACCTTTGTAGAGAGGGACCACTGTTGCTGTACGCCTCTCTTTGGGTACATATCCTGTAGTAAGGCTGAGGTTGAACATTAGTTTTATGTTTGGGTTTAGCTCTTCTTGGAGTTCATGTAGGATGCAGCCCGGGACACCGTCTGGTCCCATTGATGCTGTGTTTTTTGCTTTGGAGAGGGAAGCTCTTACCTGAGCATCTGAGATGTCAGAGGGTTAGCACTCTGCTGGGATAGATATTTGCCCTTTTGGTGGTGGGGGGGGGGAGTTTGCACTGAAACTGTCAGTTAGGATGTTGGCAATGTCTGTGGGTTCAGTGTATTTTTTCTCATTTTGGACTAATTCTGAGCATATCTGGGAATTCCCACCCAGGTTCCTAACATAACTAAAGAAAGCCTTGTGATTATCCTTAGTGTCCTGTGCACTTTTTCTCTTCAAGCTGGCCTTAGACAATTTTATGAGTGCCCGTAGTTTTTTGCTAATAAGATGCCTTCCCTTTTTGGGATTTTGCTCTATCATGTAGTAGCTTCCTCCTTCTACTGTATAGTTTGTTTATGGCTAGGGTCAACCAGACAGGACATCTGCTTTTGGAGGATTGGGTCTTGGTTTTATTTGGGATTGCATGATCCATACATTCCTGAAGGTGTTCATAGAATGCGTTTATAAAGGATTCTGTGGTCTGGGCCGTATTTTCCACAGGCCCGGGGGCTTTGAAGGATTCCACCTTGGTTTTGAGGAGTATGAAATTTGCTTTAGAGAAGTTTTTCACTGTGGTTTTCAGAGCAGGGGGTGGAGTCGGGATGTGAATATCCAGTGAGATTAGTTTATGGTCTGATCTTACCAGTGAGGGATACACTTCTGGTCTGGAGCATAGAGTCCCCATGTTGGTGTTGTGTTCATAAATTCTCCTCCTGAGCTTAATCTCTGTCTTCCCTACTTAAAATGCTTCACAGATTTGACACATAACTAAATGCACAAGGCCACAAGATTCACAGTTGTTAAAATCCTTGCCTTCCAGGGTAATTCCCCTACTATCCAGGTGAACACTTTCTGTATTACTAATGTATGTTTACTGTTGACAGTATCCACATTTGAACATCCCCTTCTTTTTTCTCTTTCTTTAGGCTTCTTGATTAATACCATTTTCCAATAAACACTTTAAATTGCTTGAATTCTTATAAACTATCCTTAACTTTTCATTTTTTAGTTTTTCTATATCAGTAAAGGATGCAATTTTTCTCCATTCCCTATCCATGGTTTCTCTTACCATTTTTGCACTTGAATTTTACTCCAAGACAGGTGCACTGCCAAAGTTGTCTCTCCTTTTTTTCTTGGGCCTACTATATCAAGTATCAAGTGCAGTGACCCCTAGTATTGGCTTAAAATCTTTAAGTCTCCTTTCTGACACTTCCCTCTCTATTTTACCAATTAAATCATCTGGATATTTCCTCATTTTGAACATTTTCTTTAACAAACTTTTTCCACCTCAAAATCTTCGTCTCTGGACTTCATTCTGAAAGACCTAATATATTGTCCTTTTACTATAGTTTTCTTAGAGCAGCGTGCACTTTCAAAGTGCAAGTAAGTGTTAGAATATGTACTTTTTCTATACACCCTGGAATTAAACCTTGAATTGTCTTTACATATTTCTATGCCCAAATACTGCAACTTCTCATAATTTGTTTTGTAGGTAAATTCAAGGAAATCAGTACTACTCTTTATGTGTTCAATAAAATTAAGTATTTCTTATTTTGGCCCTTCCCAGAAAATACATATATCGTCCAGGAATCTTTTGTAAAGTGTCCAATTCTTACTGTATATTGATTCAGTTACCATCTTCTCTTCCCATTTAGCCAATACCAAATTGGCGTAGGTGGGTGAACAAGCGGCACCCATCGCTACTCCTTTCTTCTGGTGAAAGAATTCACCTTTGAAATAAATAAAGTTAAACTTTAGATTCAAATTTATAAGCTGCATCACTACAGTACATTCATCGTGGATTAACAGTTCATCCTCAAATATTACTTCTTTCAAGTACCTTAATCTCTCACTATGGGGGATACTTGAGAACAAGTCCTTGACATCAATTGTTAGAAAACATAGACTCTCACTATGCATTTGTACTTTATTTGAAATAATGCTTTTTATATCTTTAAGTATTTTATGTTTTGTAACATTTACACTTGCCATTACATCCACTATGAGTATTTTCATGTTAAACTATGGTCCTGAAAATTTAATTTGTAATATTGTACAAATACATCCTTTTAACATATTTGTAATATATATATATATATATATATATATATATATATATATATATATATATACATAATTTTTGTATAGTTGTTTTTAATAGCTTTTTCAATAGGGAAGTTGATTTTTTAAATTGCTTTTATTGCAGTATAAGTTTATGTTGTATAGTTTTATGAATTATCCACGAGATGGAGCTCCAAGGTTATTTAAAGTAAAAGCTGGTATAAAAACTGGGGTTTATTTTATTCATGAATTAAGATACATTTTTAATGAGAGTTTAATTGTTTAATTTCTAAGCATGTGGTTTTAAATAAGATTCACCTATGTATTTACTATTTATTACTTATTATTTATCCATGTTTTATTGTAACAATAATTTTTTTAGCACAGATGATTTTAATATGCATATGCACTTTAAAGTTTAAGCTCTAGATTAGTTAATTAATTTAATTAAGCAAAAGGTATAAAGGTTTATGCTATAGGACAGCCCACATCTGATAAAGTGCTTTTTCAAACGAAAATGTACTGTTGAGATTTAATGTGCTGTGTTCTGTGAATTAAACTGTGGTGACGTGCATAGAGCTGCCCGGTGTGTTCCTTTTACTTCATACTGTTCTGGGGTTTATTGTTTCCCCTGACAAGGTGCTTCTTTTGTGGGATTATCATTTTTATTTTGAAGCCGCTGTTAACTTGGTGTTTTATTGGTTTTGTTTTGTTCATGGAAGGCGAAATGAGCATGAACAGTGAGGAAAGGCACGAAAAAGAGGAAATGGGGCAAACTATAAAGTTGATTGACTTGTTGCTGTCCCTTAGCCAATTGATGATGGCAGCAGCATCACAGATGCAAGGAGAGCTGAATCAGGAAGCGGGTTTAAACAATGGAGCAAGAGGATGTTAGAACAAAACTAATGGCAGTTCTAGTCAAAATGGACAAGGCAGGGTAAACACGAATGGAAGTAAATGCCCTGATACCAGCTATACTCACACACAGAGGCTTTTAAGGAGCTCTAACCAGCCTGGGGGCATCAATGATGCAAATTCAGCTGGTATACCTCCGGGACAGGAGTTGAGAACTGCTCAGGGAGATGTACAAAAATTTAAAGGAATGGTTACAGGTTAGATTTTCTGTAAACTTTCATGACGAAGTTGTCAAACCTGGGCCAGTTACTGACTCATACAAAACTAAATTGAACAAAGTTCAAAAATTGTTATACAAATATAAAAGTTTGGACATTGAAAATAGTTATTTAAAGGAATGCATTAGTGAAGGAATAGTCCCTAAGGGGATAAGGGTATTTAAATACCCGAACAATGTGATTGAAGGAAGTGTGTTTCACAATGATCTTTTAGAAGTATTTAACAGATGTGGGCTGGATATTTTAAGATGCATGACTTAAGAAAATACTAGGGTTAAAACTGAACTGCTTAAAGACATTGATGTTTTAAATGAATGTATTAGAAATGGTTTGATTTTTACAATACCTGATGAGAAAGTGAAATATGACAATATTTTTATTGACATAAATGAAGAATGTGACAACTTAGTTAAGAGGAAAATAAAAAAGCTTGAACGGGACCTTAATGACTATAGAAATAAGGTAAGTTACCCAAACCCAAAGAAGAAGGGAAGGTCATGGGGTAACAATACTATGGAAGAAAGGTTAAAGAATGACAACCAGGATAACGCAGTAGTTAATGAGTGGGTTACAGACCTTGATGATGTTTCTGCATACGCCCTTTTGCACTGTTCTGAGAGATTAAAGAATAGAGAAGGTTATGAGCAACAATATAGGTCTACAAATTTTCAGGGGGAGCAAGAAGGGGGAGGAGGAGGTACTAGGACAACAGAGTACAAACCAACCCGACTTGGAAAATAATTTTATTCAACAGGATGAAACAAACCCTTACTAGTTTACCTTAGAACATTTTAGTATATATAACTTTAGTCACATTTCTTTAACTAAAGAACATTTTAGCCTACCATTGAAGGGGACTATATTTATACCTAGTAAAAAGGAAACTTTAGCCAAAACACGTATGGATGTTAAAACTTTTACTAGGAAAATTAATTTTCAGGTCATTTTCGATCAGAAAAAGAGCTATGAACCAGGAGACTTGGTAAAAAGAAGCACATATAATCCCCCATTACACCCTCAGATCAAAAATTTAGAGAATATAGTTGATAAAGAAATAAGAAAGAAGCATGGGAAAGTGAATTATGCAAGGAATTTAAGCCCTGCTGAAAGTAATATCCTTGAAGAATTAAGGAGTGACACAGGTTTGAGAGTCATGAAACCAGACAAGGGTGGGGGATAGTGTTGATGAATATCTTTGCGTATGAGGGGAAAATGAATGAGCTTTTGAGAGACCCCAATAAATATTCTAAAGTTTCAAAAAATGAAATAAATTTTGGCTTTAGAAGGATAGACATGGCCTTAGAAAGTTTATTCTTAGAAGGATTAATAGACAAGAAGACCTTGGAATATTTAAAAAGTTAATAAACCTCAAATCCCTACTATAGTTGGGATCCCTAAAATTCACAAGAATGGAACATATCCCCCTTTGAGGCCAATGGTTTCAGTGGATGGGTCTAAAACTTTACCCCTAGCCAAATTTGTTGATGGTAAGCTTAAGAAACTGTGGCTAAAAAGAACAAACATTTTGAAAGATTCCTGGAATTTTCTAAGATGTCTGAAACAAGAATCATATATTTATTTATTATTTATTACTTACTATTTATCCATGTTTTATTGTAACAATAAAAGTTTTTTAGCACAAATTATTTTAATATGCATATGCACTTTAAAGTTTAAGCTCTAGATAAGTTAATTAATTTAATTAAGCAAAAGGTATAAAGGTTTAAGCTATAGGACAGCCCACATCTGATGAAGTGCTTTTTTCAAACGAAAACATATTGTTGAGCGTTATGTGCTGTGTTCTGTGAATTAAAGTGTGGTTACATGCATCAACCTGTCTGTTGTTTTCCTTTTACTTCACACTGTTCTGGGCTTTATTGTTTTGCCTGATAAGCTGTTTCTTTTGTGGGATTATCAGTTTTATTTTAAAGCCGCTGTGAGCTTGGCATTTTATTTAAGAAGAGTGTATTTTAATGTTTAGATACTTCTTGAAGGCTGTGCTGGACGAAGTGCTAAAGTTTTTCAAATAAATTTGTGGAACTGTTGCCAGTCATATTTATTTATCCTTGCCTGCTCTCCCTGACTTACTAAGCTAATACAAAAAATAAATAAAAACTACTGTGATATGGAACTCTGAATGTTTACTGTGTGGCTGCTTCAGAGTATAAACACATTCTTTAGTGACCACTGTTTACAGGCTACAGGAATTCAATATCCACACCACTGAATCCCAATATGTGGATATCCCACCACTGCCACCAATAATGTGACATGGATATCTCATTATTGCAAAACAATAATGTACGTTCCCCACTAGGGCCAGTGGTGAGGATTGAGGCTCCTTGATTACTGGTCCAATGGTACGTCATCACATTATTGGTTGGCAGTGGTGGGATATCCACATCACATTCACCAACATGTCAAGTAGGTACACTGCTTTAACTTCACCTTCGAACTAACACTAACACCAGAACTTCCAAAGGGTGAAATCAGACTAAACAACTTCACCAAGGCAAACTATACCCTCCTAAGTGAAGGTATACATGCATTCCAAGCCCCACCACAAGCTGAAAATGGTAGCTACACTGAAGCTTACATTAAAGCCCTGTACAATCAATTGCATAAGTTTATAAACTTGGCTGTACCAGATAGAATCAAAGCAAGAGCCCCAAGTAAAATCAAGCTGTCATGGTGGACTTCCAGCATCAAGAAACTCAACCATAAATATAAAAATGTGCTGTCCAAGAAAACAAAGACAAGGATCCAACAATGGAAAAGCACCCTCCTCAGTCTTACCAGATAAATAAGACAACTTGTCAAATCTTCAAAGAGCTCCCTTGAGAGCTACCTAGCAAGCACTGCCAATGATAACCATACTGCCTTTTACAGCTATGTACATAACCTAAATGGTAAGAACCAAGCATGTGAAGAACTGGTGGCCGAGGGTATCACACATACTGACCCCACAGAGATAGCAATCTAGCTGGTGGATTGGTTTGGTGAAAATTTCACTCCTTTATCCCCTCCTAACTTACAACAAGCACACCACCAAACCCCCCCTCCACCTTACATATCTGAAGAGCATGTCCTCAAAGCCCTGTCCAGGGTAAAGAACACAGCCTATTTGGGACCAGATGACATCCCAGGCATTCCTTTAATCAGGTCAAAACATGAACTAGCATCATCACTAAGTACCCTTTTCAATCATAGCCTAATCACAGGGTTTGTTCCTGCAGAATGGAGAATAGCTACAGTTATTCCCCTCCACAAAGATGGCCTAGAAACAGACCCAGGACATTACAGACCCATAAGCCTGCCCAGGCACATCTGTAAGGCAATGGAACGTATCATTAGGGACCTCAAAGATGTAGGTGACCTCCAAACTCTGGCCTCTACTCAATTAGTCAAATCCTGCCTGCAAAATCTGATGGATTTCTTTGAAAGTGTGACCAAGGCCATTGATGAGGGCAAATATGTGCACACAGCATACCTCAGGTTGGCAAAGGCTTTTGACACAATCCCACATTCAAGCATTACCAATAAACTTAGCAAACTGAATGCAAACCCCTTCATTGTAAGATGGGTTGCTAACTGCTCACAAATGGGCACACACTATCAAAGTGAACAACTCCATATCATCCAGCAGACCTGTTACCAGCGGGCTGCCACAGAGGTCAGTGCTGAGCCCCCCACTGTTTGGTATATATTTCTCAGAAGTTCAGGTCAAAACTAAATCATTGTAGCTGACCTAGTTTGCAGATGAGTGCAAACTAGGTGCAATCACTGAATCCACAAATGATGTCAATATACTCTTGGATAGTCTCACACAGACCAACAACTGGTGTATTAGTCATGGTCTCAAACTGAATGAAAAGAAATGCATCATCATTTCCTTCATCACAAACAATGTCCCTTCACAATATCAAATCAATAACAATACCCTAAGTACTCATGAAGTGATAAGAGACCTTGGATCACAGGTTGACCACAACCTTAACTTCGACCACCATGTGTCTGCCATTGTAAGGAAAGCTTTCCATGTATCTTACTTGATTAGTATAGGCATCACCTCTACAACAAAAGAAGTTATACTCTCCTATACTAGGCACATGTCTGGCTCATAATTGAGTAAAATGCCCCATTTGGTATATATCTTACTAAGCATCTACAGGAATTAGAGAGAAGTCAGAAGTTTCTAACAAAGAAGATCAAGGGCCTCCAGCATGTGTCTTACACGGATTGAGTAAAATCCCTATCTCTATACTCCATATTCTATAGACTTCTTAGGAGAGACTTATGCCTGGACAACAGAGCAAACCAAGACCCAGACCTAATAAATTTACTGCATAGCCATAAATCAAATGGGTCTATGGCTACCTGTTCCAAAGACTTAAATATGCCATGCAATGTAAATAGGACATGCTGGGGGGACACATTTATGTCCCAGTGACTGCCACATCTTTGGAACAGGCTACAATTCATGCAAAACAGAGCACCTCAATGACACTGTTCAAGAGAAACCTGGATGAGTGCATGGGGCAGCATAAATTCTTACCGGGGATAGCTCCCACAACCTTCCTGGATATGGACAGTCATCACTCAATGCAATCTTGGGTATTGACTAGTACCGCTATGGTATTACATTGAGTTCAAATGGCTAGGCTTAAAATGACCTTCAGGTCAATAGCCTAATAACTTTCTATGATCCTTTGACGTACAAATCCAGGTATCTTTTAGATATTCTCTGGTTTGTGCTTTAACTCATTAACTCCAGTGAATCTCAGGAAGTTTGCATTGTAACATCCTGTGGGTGGAGCCTAAACCTTTTGACAGAATCAAACTATGTCCTCACATCTCAAACAAATGTTTATATCTCTGGAACCATAGGGGTTATGAAAGAATTATAAATGCCAAACACTTCAAAACAAACTATTTTTATAGTGGTCGTATTCCTTAGGTTCTAGATCTTAAACTGAATTTTATAAGTCACAGTAAACACAGTCCATGAGATTCATGAAGCTTGCGCCAGGTGCAGGCAAAGTATCAGTGATCTAACACCAAAGATGGCTGCCAAGTGATTCAGGTACGAGCCGTTCCCATGTCCACTACCTGTGTACGCCATGCCCGCACAACTCCTGAGCCTTGTATGCTAATTACCCAATTTGCAGCAGTGTAGCATGCAAATGAAGGTATGTAGTGATTCAGGAAGTGGTGCAGGAGTAGTGTAAGCATGCAGAAATGTAAATCGAAAAAAACGGTTGACATTTTTGCAAACATAAAATCAGAGCCATGACAGCTGACCAAACACATGTATTATATTGTTAACATATGCCAATGGCTAAATATATAGCCATTGGCATAAAAAAAACGTACAAAATATAAAATTAACATTTAATATATATAGTCGCACTATCGTGACGTGGAAGCGCAGGGCAGCGGTGCGCAAAGGGGATCACAAGGAATATATAAAAATATAGAATAAAACCGCAATGAAACACATATCACAATTTCCCTATAATAGTCATTGGCAGGCATGCTACACCATACTCATGGTGCAAGGGTTGCTAAGGGGCAGTGACTGCGTTATACACAGTAGCTAGGAATTAGTAGGCAATGACATGCAAATGAGAGGAGTAATAGTGAATCGCTGATTCCCCGCTGGAGTAAGGATGCACCTCACAGCGTAGCATTATAACACCGAGGTGAGCCCTTGAGATAAAGATGACATCAAGAGAGGGGTGTGTCACCATTGCTGTAAGCACATTGGAGCATTGCTAAACTGGTCTTCCCCCAGCTAGGCAAAGCTGCAGGATAGGGGTGTGTCAAATTGCTCATAGCTATGCTTAGCTGAGAGTGCACAAGGTAACCAAGTATGCATGTGAACGGAGATGAAAACGCGCATAAACTCGGTAAACGGGTATGTGCAGTGTGCACTGCAGCTGAAACAGGAAGGATATAGGAAATAAATAAGGAAATGCTGCAGCAGTGAAATTGAAGTACAAATGACTAATTAACACCTAGGAGCCTACAGTGGGCCATTGACAACAGCTAACAAGGCTGCAAGCAGCTACCTGCAGAACAGGGAAGGGGAAGGGCTGTACAGCAAAGAAAACAGCAAAGTGTCAAAGCAGAACAAAGGCGATATGCAGTATATTAGCTACAAGGCACATTTCACCATGACTGGGTAGGGAAAGTACAAAACAAGAAAGATGGCAGGTGGATGCATGCCTGATAATGGGAGGGGTTCCAGGTCTAAAAGTGAATTAAAGGGCAGCAGATTAATCAAGGCAGGCAAGTAGATCTCCACAGTAAAGGCCCCACACATGCAGTACTCATCGAAAACCCATAATTAAAACACACAGCAGCTGGAATAGCTCATACACACCCACTTACATCAGTAGCATCTGTAGCACAATACTATAAAGTCTGAAAGCACTTCACACACATTTGTGTATTCCCATACACTCTGCACCAGTGGTGTATACAGACGAGGAACTTTTATTATGTACATGTTAGGGGCTGCCATAGCTTTGATCCACCAGCATGTGTTGGAGACTGAAGGTGGTGTGGAGGATGATGCACACGACCAACGCAGGCACCAGAGGAGGAGAGTGTTCAGACCCAGGGTAACCTACCAAGGGCTACATGATCTGGAGATAGAGCATTACAGGGTGGCCAGGGACACCCTACAGCAACTTGTGGAGCTGTACCAGCCATGTCTCAGAGCCAGAACAAACAGAGGGGAACCCATCCCAGTGGATACAAAGGTATGTGTAAGTCTCTCAGACTAGCTACACGTACCTTTCAAAGACCAACTGGGAATATCATGGGTATCTCACAGGCATCAGCATCCAGGGTACTACACCAGTTCCTGGACGCCATGTTACCACATGCCAATGAGCACAAATACATCCCTCAAATGCAGGAGGAGTTGGCCAGCAATATGCGTCTCTTCCACTATGAGGCAAAATACCCGGAGGTACTGGGTGCAATAGACTGCATGCACATACACATCAAGTCACCACCCGGTGAGCAGGGTAGGTGCTACATAAACCAGAAGGGATACCCCTCCATCAACTGCCAGGTTGTGTGCAATGCCTGGGGCATTATCATGGATATGTGCGCTGACAGCCCTGGAAGCTATCATGTCTCCCACATCTAGGATGCCTTACAGCTGTATCGGTTATTTGTCAGGGGGACATTCCAAATGGCCACCTGGTGGGGGAGGCTGGCTATGCACTGGATCCATGGATGATGACTCCCATCAGAAATGCACACACACCCATGCAGGAATTCCATAATGAGGCACACGCACAAACCAGAATCATCATAGAGCATGTGTTTGGGATGCTGAAATCATGGTTCTGTTGCTTGGACATACCTGGTGGAGCCTTGCAGTACTCTCCAGGCACATGTGCCCACATCTTCATAGTGTGTGCCACAGTACACAATATGGTCCTGCGGAAACAGCTGCAGCAGGGACAGAAAGGTGAAGGCCCTCACAGCCCACCACCATTGCCAAGGGCCCCACAGGCACAGAGGTACTCAGACCACGAACACTCTGAGCCAGCCCCAGTAGGTAGATGGAGGCATGCCCAGTATGCCCATGCCTTGGCAAAGAGGGAATGTATAGCACACGTACTGACAGTGTAGGCACCTAGGGACTGACACCTTTCTCCATCTGCGCACACAGTAAAAATGGATGGCACACACACAAGACTACCTGTAAATTGTCATGTATAGGCATTCTACTGTGTGCATCCAACATAGGCAGCCCTCAACTATTGCACACACAACAGCCATTGGCACAAGGTAAGTCAACACCTGAACAGTAAATCAAGCTATCAGCATATGCAGATACTGTATGTATAGATTCATAGGTAGGTACTTGGCAAACTGCCAGAGGCCATTCATAAGGCCAGTCAAAATGTGTCAGCTTTTGCCACCCCATTGATTCATTAACCATCCCTCTGTGGAGCATAGCCAATGGTGGGATCCCTGGGGTGCATCTACTGTTCCCCATCCACCCTTCAAGGTTTCTCTTGCAGAGTGTTAGTGAGGGGCTCTGTATAATGTAGTTAGGGATGTTGTTCCAAAGTATTGGGAGTGTCTGTGACAGGAAACTGTCCCTCCGGCATCCTCCGGTTACTGTTGTGGCAAGGTCAGCTCACTACAGTGTGTGGCTCACTGTAACATGGATTCCCATAGGTAGACCATATCCATCAAGCCTGAGTTCGACATGGCTGTGTTGGCCAGTGGAGATCATCTTTGGGTAAACGAGATGCCACTGAGTAAAGCAGGAGTTTATTCAGTCCGGCTACATAGGCCATATGTTGGAGGCCAGTATTCCCCTTGGTGAAGTACATTCGTGGACCTCCAGCTGTTGGACGTGTCCTCTGAGGTACATCCCACATGGGTTATTATACCCTATGATGGGAATGATGAGTGATGAGTAAAGGGGCACTATAACCCCAGTATGTCTAGATGGGAATCCCATAGTAATCAGATGGCCTACATAGAAGGATGTCCTAACTACTGTGGAGATATGATTGTCAAAGGGGAGATCACTATCTACCTTAGTCCCCAGGTACCCCATTACCTCATCTGTATTAAAGTGGCTGCCACTCATGTGTTAATATGTGGGTGCCAATTCTACAATGGAATGACCATGCAGTTAGTGGCACTTGGCTGGAGGCTACGTTGTTGGCACCCTGTGATGTTCTCTGTGAGGCCACTTGAGGGATGTCCGTATCAGCTGGACTATCAATCATGGCTCCCAGTTTGCAGTCATTGCCAAACATGGTCTGCTGTAGTCCACCTGTGTTTGCCTGTACATCTGAGATGTATATGCCAAACAGTAGGGCTCTCAGGACTGTGACCTGTGGGACACCAGTCATGACTGTTCAAGAGTTGGACCTGGAAACCGCTAGTCATACCATGTGGGTTCTGTGTGTAAGCCCGTTGGCAACCCAACCTGTGATGTATGGGTGAATGTACAGGCTGGTGTGTTTATCAATAATACCTGAGTGGGGCATGGTGTCAAAAGCCTTGGTGAGGTCCAGGTAGTATGTGTGAACCACCTCCCCTGTCATCTAACATCTTGGTGACTGTATGTAAGACATCAAACAGGTTCAGTAGGCATGGACTGCACTCAACCAAGCTGACCTGGGTTGGGCCAGGTGTTTGATGGTTACCAATGTCATTGTTAATTAGTGCCATGAGGATGTGAACCATACCATTGCAGACCAGGCAAGTCAGGCTTATGGGGTGGTAGTTACCATGGTCAGTTGTGATTTCACCTTGATGGAGTGGAATAACCGTTGCCACATGCCATTGTATGGCCATGTAGCCTGTGGAGAGGCTGAGTTAGGAATGCTTAATTAGGTGGGAGGCAGGTTGTCTTGTACAGTTTGCAAGATGCAGTCTGGGTCAACATCTGCCTCCATTGACACTGTGTTCTGCTGTTAGAAAAGGCCATTTCCACCTGTGTGTCTCTGATGGTTGGGATACTGTACCTTTTGGGTAGTGTTGTGGGCTCTTTAGGGAATGAAGTATGCACCGAATGTATCTGCAAGGATGTTGGCGATATCAGTAGGGTCAGCATATTTTGTGCTATATTTCACTGGCACAGTGCAAATCTGTGTGTCACCACATATATCCTTGACATAGCCAAAGAAGGCTTTGTGGTTATATTTCGAATCCTTGCATATTCTCCTGCTGATGTTAGCCTTGGATGATGTCATGAGGGACCTACATATCATACTAATAGTGGTCACGGATGTCTGCCCTTCGTGGGATTTGCTGTGTTTCTGGAACACTGTCCTACTTCTGTAGTATAGCCTGTTTATTGCATAGGTCCACCAGACCAGCATCCTTGTCTAGGAGAAATAAGTCTTGGTTTACCAGTGATGGCACGATCCATACATCCATGTAGGTGCTTATAGACTGCACTTGTAAATCTGTCTGTATCTTGAGCAGTGTTTCCCCTTAGCGTGGGGGCTGTGAAACCCCCCACTCCTATCACTAGTAGTATAAATTTAGCTGTAGGAAAGGTATACTCTTTGGTATCCGTGGGTGGGGGAGATGCTAGGGTGTGGATACAGTGAATAGTTCATGGTCAGATCTAACCAGTGACCGGTTAACCTCTGCTGTGGTGCACCTGTTGCCCATGTTGGTGATGACCACATCTAGTAGTTTCTACCCCACATTAGGGAGGTTACCACCTGATACAGGGCATATGAGGTGATACATTCCAGGAAGTGCTGGTCCTGGAAGTGAATACCAGAGTACGTTTCCCAGTTAATGGTATGGTAGTTGACATTGATCAATGCTAGGGTGTGCATTAGGACTGTCATGTTCTCCACTGTCTCCAGGTAGGTGGAGGTCCTGGGTCATGGAGGGTGATCTGTAGCAGGCCACATTCTGCATTGTAGTTGTGGCCGCTGATGTTAGCTGTACATGGATGATCACAGAGGTATCATGCTGCCCCACTAACCTGGAGGTGTAGGTATCCCTGATGAATATGGATACAGCCCCTCCATGTCTGTCAGTCCATGTTCTGTGGCTGAAATGTGTGGTATGGGTTGTAGTCTGGTAGTGCTGGTGTGCTCTCAGAAGCCTTAAGACAGATTTCAATTAATGCACAGATGTTGATGTTGTCCATCCTGAGGAGTGCTGTGAGTGCATGCATGTTGTGATCACAATCCCTGGTGTTGAGTAGCATAATCCTCATTGAATCTGCTATTGTGCTGTTTACGGAGCTGGTATTCACCTTTGAGACTCTCCTAAATAAGACACCATGGGGACACAAATAGCCTTGGCCAGTATTCCAAAGCATAAGGCTGACACATAGGCCAGTATGGTATCGTTGCATGCATGTTCCCCATCTGTGCTTGTTTTTCATCTCCCCTGTAGGTAACCTACTGGTAAGCAATAGAAAGCCTTAAACATATACAAGTCTTCTATCTTCCAAGATAGGCTTTTGGAGTGACTAAATATCAGTGTTCAGTATGTTCTTGCTGTACTCAACTGTTTCCTGACTACATGGAGAGTTCTCACTGTATATTGTGATCTGAAGGTCTGTTTATTCAAATATTATGGCTGTGATGGCCTGCACATTAGAGGTTCACAGATAGCCTACTACCTATCTTCCCAAGGGCAATTAGAAGCATAGCAACAATGTGTTGGCCTCCCCTGCACCATTGATGAAGTAACTGAGCCTCTGTCAAGCATAGTCAATGAAGCAATTCCAGGCAGAGTTGCTGGAAGCTGTTGAAGACTGGGGTTGTGGAGGGTGATAGGGGCACTTAGTGATCTAAAGAGGGTGTGTTAATGTGGCAATTCAATACCATTCAATTCCCCCAACAGGTCCTGCAGCTATCAAACTGGACAGGCTCCCCCACCTCCGAGCTGTATGTTTCTGGGACACATGATCTCAGGGTTGTATAGTCTGTTACCCATTCACAAAACAGGGTTTGCCTTGAAGTGTGTCAGTGAGCGGCTATCCCTAATGTAGTTAGGAATGTAATGTATTGTCTCACAGTACATTTGTTATATGTTGTTATTTCAAGAGTACGTGAAGCTCAGTGAGTTTGGGGGCTCCCACCCTTTGCTTAGCTAAGCTTGCACATAGAAATCATCTAAATAAGAAATAGGCGGAAGCAATGTTAATGTCAACAGTGTAATGGTTACAGCATCCGCATAGTATCTGTGCATTCGAGGTTACAATCCCAATAATGGCAGGGATGTTTATCATGTGCAAAAGTATACCTTAACCACAGCTTGCATATATAGGTAGTAATCATCTGTATAATAAACATTTGAATCACCCATATAAACCCATGTGTGCAGGAGAGTACAATCAACAGAGAATGTAATGTTATATCAGCACATAGTGAGATGTTACGTCACTGACATGTATATATCCAGAGTAGTTAGCGGATGTGGCCATGTTTGCGTGCACAGGTTATACGTTACAAAGTTTGTTTAACTATGTTTAACCGCTGCTATAATGTCACACAAACATTTTAAACATGCTTACAACTGCGTAAATGAGCCTTATTCTGCAGTAAAAAACATTTGTAAAGCATTGCTGGTGTTGAATCCTGGTCCATGCACACTATAGTCATGGGACATACCACTAAGCCATCCAAGGTGTACACAAGCTTCATAGTCTTGAGACTACACCTTATACCATATGCATTTCACTGTAATGATCACAAATGGGAGAGTGATTTTGTGTACATATGTACAGTGCATTGTAATGTACTGTAGTTTGTGAACCAACACATTCCAGTCTACAGATGTATTACTGTTACAAACTAATACAAAAAAAAAAAAAATATATATATATATATATATATATCAGTGATGTCTGCGCATAGATACATACATGTATGTATATATATATATATATATAGATATATATATATATATATATATATATATATATATATATATATATATATATATATATATATGTATTATACAGTTGCATCAATAGCCATATATATATAAACATCTATGAACACACTCCGTGACACAGAAGCACTCCAAAGGAATTGGATTGTACACAAAACACATACAGCTCTGATATTATAACAATATTAATCTAATTCACCATAGAAGGGCTGGTTGTTGTGTATATGAGGATTGGGGTGGGGGAGGAATGATGGGTAATGCAATCATGCATCAAGTAGGGCCTGGGTTGGATGTCCAATAAGTGAAATGGAGGGGCATACATGGAGTATGGGGACAATATAAAATGGACACAAAGCAAGAACCTTACTCATTCATAATACACCCTGTCATGTCACATTGCAACACCTACTTTCACAAACATATGAACATTAACATGTATCAGACATACGTACACCAACTGACTGTCACATTTGTTTTCAGTAGTGAGGAATGTCTGTAGTACAATGTATGTTCTAAACATGATAACATTCATACATATCTCAGATTCCTTAGTGGTAAAGTCCGTGACTGTGGTGTTCATGTTCCCGGGTTCAAGACCTGCAAGGGCTGTTAGGTTACTTTGACGGCCAGAATAAGGGCTTTTGGATGCAGGTGGATTAAAGCACTCTTAAGCAGTTGTAAGCAGGTTTCCATGTGTTTGCATGACAGTAAGTGGTGCTAAAACATGGTAAATGGAGAAGCGCTTCACACGTTTGACCTTTGCTTAACGTCATGCAGACCATGGGCAAACCTACTCAAAACCGCATAAATGTGTGTTATTCATACTTTCCCTACCAGTGCCTACTCTGAGAGGTAAAATGATAACACCTTCTAGGAGTACAACCTGCTACCATGTATTCCATTCTCAGAGTAACCTAACACTAAGCTACCTGGGATGTACCTATCCCCGTTGTGTATGCAGACAGGTTAAAACCCAAAAGGGAGGAATGTGTTGATATAGGACAACCCGCCATATATCCATTTAAAGGTGTATGCTCATATATATATATATATATATATATATATATATATATATATATATATATATATATATATATATATATATATATATATATATATATATATAGAGAGAGAGAGAGAGAGACAGAGACAAAGAGAGAGATACATAAAGACATGTCGATATATACAGGTCTACATATATATGTAGATATATAGATAGGTTAAAAACATCTATGGAGGTACAGATAAATGTATGCAATAATGTATATATCTATATACAGACACACACACACACACACACACACACACACATATGTATATATATATATATATATATATATATATATATATATATATATATATATATATATATATATATATACACACACACACATACATACATGTCGGTAGACAGCAGCCAAAGTGTTCATATCTGAGTATAATATGGACCATAGCAATCACACATTCGCACCCCTCCCCCCAAACAATATGTACATAACATATGAAGAGTATATGCCAATACACTATTACAAATATGTTCTATGGACACAGTCACCAACACAACTGCAATGACTGCAAATATCCATGACAGAATTACACAGATAGCTTTCATTTTGCAAATCTTTATTACATTCTGATGTTTTGCCAAAAGGATTCAAGGACTAACAGTACCAGCATGCTATACAGAAAGCATTTAATAGTGTCTTAATGAATCAGCCTGCAATTATCATAGTATTAGTCCACTAAGGGATAGGTGTTCACATAGGGAAAGAACACCCACACACATATAGACATTGTATGAAAAGGGTTCCTACACACCTGCATGTGCTGTGTACACCCACCATCTACCCTACAACCAAAATAATTACATCAGTACATACTGTCATACCATAACCAATTATTCAACTACTGTACAACATCTTAATATACCTGAACACAGACTCACCATCATGGCCCTGTGTGAAATAGTTGCCATTATACAATTGAACAGCTGCTGATGCAACAGGGTTTGTATGAACTAATCCCGTTTCAGAGGGTTGAAAGGTTCGTACACCAGGAAGTTTTACCGAGTACTGATCATTAGCACAGTATGATACACAGTAACACCAAACTAAATATGTCTGGTAGGCACACTGTAAACCCCCTAACATTATATGCATAGCTATGCAGCCTTGAGCTGGTCAAACAACCTGGCCAGACTGAAATATATGCAGAAGTATTAGGTACAGACAAACCCTACACAAGTAGCAATGTTCAGAAATATGACAGCAGTACTCACATTTAGACCAACTCCTCTAGGCATTACACACAATATATTACTGTTCATCTCCATACAGCTGTTGCAATAGATTCCAAACAAAACTTCCATGCTGTCTTCCTCACAAGTAAGGCAAAGGGACAATGCCCAAGTGGAGTACTCGATTATACTCCACTGTAGCCATGATATTGGCTAAGGCAGTAGCAGCGCAGCTAATGTGCATGTAATTAGCTACTTAGGAACACCAATTGGTCCTCGGGAAAGCACATGTTACTGATCTGTAACTATAAAAGGTTGCCTTGTCACACATTCAGACCATCTGTATCTACCTGTAGGACAGTACAAAACACTGAAAGACAAACCGAAAACGAGTATTACACCAGTTAATAACACCTCCGATTACTAAGACGGTATGTATAACATGTAGTATGTCTGTGTATGTAGTATCTGTACTGTAAGAATTGCAGAGTAATCAATGCATATAGTGGAAATAGCTATCTTGTAGTGATGTATTGTTGAGCAGTGGTAATGCTTGTAGAATTCTACATACACCACAAGGGATGATATGGGCTTGAAACCCACCAATTTGCTTCTAGCCACTGCCAGTGTTAGGATTGGTCTAACAAGTATGTGCTATAATACGGGATAGTATATGTCAATATATTGTAACAGTCGACATATGTATGGGTGTATAAGTAAGATGAACATGTTAAAGGTGGGCTTACCATACAAATATGGTGTGTATTGTGGGATATTGTGCCAATAACTGTGTAATGTACAGTATTCTAGGCAGATCTGTATTCTATTCTACAGTTCTGTTATATTATGCAAACAGTAGCTATGTCTATTGGCAATTACAATACTCAATGACAGGATACATAGCATTAGTGTTCATCTGACAGGTTAGCAGCATGATAGCAAAGATAATTGGAAGAGCCAGGTAACTATCCATGCACATAACACGTGTAATATCCACCTCTGTACTATTGTTTGCAAGCAATAACAGCTGTGCATGTGTACATGTTATGCAAATGTGTAGTGACCCTTGATACAGGTCTGGGTCAAATGGCTATGTGCACACCTTCATAGAGTGGATATTGAGAGTACAGACAAACTGGTTGAACTACCGGGTTTGTGTAGCCCAACCTCTCATTGCCAACCTAACAGCCGCCTGCACATACTGTATGTAAGGTAGTGCACAGCACTGGTAATGATACAGGTTGCATATCATCTTTAACTCCAGTGTAACATCTGCAGTAGAAGTGTAAGATGTAGGAGACAGTTGCCCATGTGTAATAGCCGCATCATAGGTGATGGGTCACACTATCTGATTATATCCTGATCATGTTGATAGTGGCATCGGCACCTATTGATACATGATTCTGTTTGGAGAGAGGGTGTCTGTGCCCAACAGAGCTCATGGTCCTGGTGGATATGTGAGTATATACCCAGAGAAGGAAACAGTCCTGTAGACGCTTGCATCATCTGTAATCAACTAACAGGATGTGATGTGCTCCTCAAAAGAGGATTGCTGCTAAAGGTAGCTACAATGTTTTCGTAATAGCCAGTGTTGTCATGTCCATAACACAAATATGCACATGTGAGCATCACTGTCTAAAACATCTTCATAGGCAATACGTAAACTAAATACAGTACTTGGTACTTATAGTACTGACTGCTCATACAGGCATGCCCACTAGTCAGCTACTGGTGTTTCCTAATGTCAGCTTTGTGTATGTGGCCTGAGGGAATGTAATTTCTATGCCATGTACACTGCCAGACCCACCTAACACCACACCCCACACACTGTCTGGGATGCAGCTACAGGGGTAAGCTGGAAGACAGCCCAGTCTACAGCCCTGACTGGACTGGACAGTCATGAGGTGTAGGTTAACACATGCAGCTCATCAGCACAACCAACACATACCCTTACCAGAACACAGTAAGGACACCCACACACACTACCGGAAATCACACACATTCACAGACACGTCTAAGTATCTGGCCAAACAAGTGACCTCCCCCAAGCAGGATGAGACAGACACCGAAGTACACAAACTGTATGACATAGTTTGCATAATTGTGCCACACCTCTGAACACATGACTGGAAACATGCCCAACAGTACTAATTTGTGAATGCAAACTCTATCACAATGGTACACACCGACCTATACGAGGGCATACATACTGTCAGCTGCCTGTCTGCCATAATTAGCCACATACTCATACCCTCAGACCACCTTTTGAACTATACACATGGCTCTGGCATATTACACGTTGTTGTGCAGGACCTGTGATGCAGTAGCCTGGACTGCATGGAAGCACATGTAGGAACTGTCAGGTCTTGTAGCCCATGCAGGTATGTCCCAAGGCCTGGGTAGCATTCTGCTATTGGCCAGAATGATACTGCAGTACAGGGACAAAAGGATTGCATTCCACAATTGTCTAGTGTAGTGGTGCATGTCACAGGGTATCCAGTATCTGTCATCCTGGAATAACATGGTTGACAGACCATGAAGCTTTGCCAGACAGGGTGTCTGCACCTGTCCCCCCTGGTAATCTGGATACTGCCTAGGGCTCATGCTTCCCCTATAGTGCCTTCATCATGCACGGTTCAAGTGAGGGTCCACTGCTGTTACAGGGACAGCCAAGCAATAAACTGCGGGTCTCGGTACACAATGATACGTGTCAGAAACATTTCATGG